>NW_006793272.1:3233466-3292757 GCF_000442215.2 Lipotes vexillifer
GTGAATACATCCATTCCTGCTCTCTTTTGGTTACTATTTGCAAAGAATATGTTTTTCCATTCTGTTACTTTCAACTTACATTTTATATCTAAAAGTGATTTTATGTCTAAAGTGCATCTCTTGTATACAGCATATTGTTAACTAATGCTTTTAAAAATCCTTTCTGGGCTTCCCTGGTGGCGCAGTGCTTGAGGGTCCGCCTGCCGATGCAGGAGACGCGGGTTCGTGCCCCGTTTCGGGAAGATCCCACATGCCGCGGAGCGGCTGGGCCCGTGAGCCATGGCCGCTGGGCCTGCGCGTCCGGAGCCTGTGCTCCGCAAATGGGAGGGGCCACAACAGTGAGAGGCCCGCATAACGCAAGGAAAAAAAAATAAAAATAAAAATAAAAATCCTTTCTGTCAGTCTATATCTTTTGATTAGGGAGTTTAATTCATTGACATTTAAAGTAATTACTGATGGGAAGAACTATTGCTGTTTTGTTATTTATTTTCTGTATGTTTTACAGCTCTTTGTCCCTCATATCCCGCCTTACTGCTTTTCCTTGTGTTTAGTTGATTTATTTTTTTTGTAATGACACATTTTGATTCCCTTTTGTGAGTATTGTATAGATATTTTCTTTGTGGCTACTATGGGGGATTACATAAAACATCCTAAGGTTATATCAATCTATTTTAAATTTATGCCAACTTAACTTCAATCACATACAAACACTACTCCTCTGCCTTTACCCACTTTACATTATTGATGTCACAATTTACATATTTATATATCATGTACCCATCAATATAGATTTGTAATTATTTGTATATTTATTTCTTCAAATAATCGTTGCTTTTTTCTTTCTCTCTTCTCCTGGGAATACCATAATGTATATATTGGTCTTCTTGATAGTGTCCAATAAGTCCCTTAGAATTTTTTGACTTTTCTTCAATCTTTATTTTTCTTTTTGCTCCTCAGACTCAGTAATTTCAAATGTCCTGTCTTCAAGTACATTATTATTTCTTCTGCCTGTTTTAGTCTGCTTTTGAACCCCACTGGTGAATTTTTCAATTCAGTTATTGTGTATTTCTATACCAGAATATCTATTTGGTTCCTTTTTATAATTTCTCTTTGTTAATATTTTTATTTTGTTCACATATAGTTTGCCTGATTTCCTCTAATTCTTTGTCCATTTTTTCTTTATATTTTTTAGTATGTTTAAGACAATTATTTTATAACTTAGTATGTCTGATGCTTGTGTTTCTTCAGGGATAATTACTGCCATGTTAATTTCTTCCTTTGAATGTGCTGTGTTTTCTTGTTTATCTATATGCCTTGTGGATTTTGTTGTTGTTGTTGCAAATTGTCTATGTTAAAAAATCATCCACTTCCCTCAGACTTCTCAGACTGGCTCTGTACTGGGAAAGACCTTCACTAATTAGCAGATCATGTTCTGAAACTTGGGATCAGTCTGGGATAAAGGCTTAAGGTCTTCTCAAGTCTTCTCTGGTCATGCATCTTGTCTGGTCCTGTGTATGGCTTTTTTGATTACCTTGTGTCCATGACTACTTTGAATGTCTTAGTTTTGCAGAGTCTCACCCCAGCTTTGGTGGTTTTGATGTTCTACTGTATTCCTCTACCTGTAATCTCTTGCCCCAGGTTTCACTGATCTGTAGTCCCCCTGCATCTTACATAAACCATGACTGCAATTTTCTGCAGCTTTTCTGATCTGAGATCTAAACTATGCTGTTATTCCTCATCTGACCTCTGATTCAGGCAAACTAGAGACCAGTCCCTTAGGAAGCCACCAAACAGGGTAGAAAATTGCAAATAAGGTCTTCTATGCTAACTCTGCTTTAAGGAAGGAATTAGAAAGTGGGCTGCTCCCATAGTGCTCACAGAGGTACCAGAGACCTACATAGAGGTTTTGAAGGACCTCCTCGGGAGGCAGAGGTTGGCTGTGACTCACAGTGGGGACAAGGACACTGACAGCTGAGACCCCCAGGAACATATAATTATTATGATTTTGTTTATGTTTTGTGTTGTTCTGTTATTTTTTATTATTATTTGTTTTTATTTTTATTTAGTCTTTTAATTTTTTTTTATATTTCTATTTCTACATTACTATTTTGTTGTTCTGTGTTTTTCCTTTTTCTTTCCTTTGTTCTATTTTGTTTTTATCTTTTTTTCCTTTGTTCTATTTGTTCTTTTATCTTTAAATCTTTTAAAAATCACTTTTGTGTGTGTTTTATTTTCTTTGCTTATTCCTTCAGTTTGCATTCTGCTTTTATTTTTTGTTTTTTTTTTGTTTTTAATTCTTTCATTTCATTTGGGATTCTTTTTTGGTCTAGTTGTTCTCTTGTTTTTTGTTTTCTCTATTTTTCTTCTTTTTTCTTATTTTGTATGTGTGTGTGTTCCTTTGTGTTTTTTTTGTCTTTGTTATTGCTTGGTTTTGCTTTTTTCATTTGTCTGGAGTTTTGTTGTCTGTTCATTTGTTTGTTTCTTTGTTTTTAATTGTTGCTCTTTGCTTGTTTTTGTCTTTGTGATTTGTCTTGGGGTTTCTATGTCTGTTTGTTTTCATTTCTTTCTTCCCATCCTTTTTTTCTTTTCTTTTCTTTTTCCTTTTTTGCACAGCCTTGTGGCTTGTGGGGTCTTTGTTCCCAGGCTAGGGGTCGGGCCTGAGCCTCTGGGGTGGGAGTGTTGAGTCTAGGAGGCTGGAACACCAGAGAATTCCTGGACCCAGGGAATATTAAGGGCAAGAGCCCTTCTGAAGGTCTCCATTTCAATTCCAAGACCCAGCTCCACCCAACTGCCTGCAGGCTCCAGTGCTGAATGCCCCATGCCAAACAACAAGCAAGACAGAACACAAACCCATCCATCAGCAGACAGGCTGCCTAAAGTTGTACTAAGCTCTCAGACACCCCCAAACACACAACCTGACACAGCCCTGCCCATCAGAGGGAGAAGATCCAGTTCCACCCACAAGAACACAGGCACCAGTCACTACCACGAGGAAGCGTACACAAGCCACTGGACCAACCTCACCCACTGGGGGCAGACATCAGAAGCAAGAGGAACTACAACTCTGCAGGCTGCAGAAAGGAGACCTCAAACACAGTAAGTTAGACAAAATGAGAAGATAGACAAACAGGCTGAGGAAGAAGCAAGGTGAAAACCCACAAGACCAAATAAATGAAGAGGAAATAGGCAATCTACCTGAAAGAGAATTCAGAGTAATGATAATAAAGATGATACAAAATCTTGGAAATAGAATGTAGAAAATAAAAGAAATTTTTAACAAGGACCTAGAAGAACTAAAGAACAAATAAACAGTGATGAACAACACAATAACTGAAATTAAAAATACGCTAGAAGGAATCAATACCAGATAATTGAGGCAGAAGAAAGGATAAGTGAGCTGGAAGATAGAATGGAGGAAATAACTGCCACAGAGCAGAATAAAGATAAAAGAATGAAAAGAATAGAGGACAGTCACAGAGACATTCGGGACAACATGAAAAGCACCAACATTTGAATTATAGGCATCCCAGAAGAAGAAGAGGAAGAGAAAGGATCTGAGAAAATATTAGAATAAATTATAGTCAAACACATCCCTAACATGGGAAGGGAAATAGTCAAATCCAGGAAGCACAGAGAGTCCCATACAGGATAAACCCAAGGAGAAACACACCAAGACAAATATTAATCAAACTATCAAAAATTAAATACAAAGAACAAATATTAATAGCAGCAAAGGAAAAGCAAAAAATAACATACAAGGGGATCCCCATATGGTAATCAGCTGATCTTTCAGCAGAATCTTTACAGGCCAGAAGGGATTGACAGGATATATTTAAAGCAATGAAAGGGAAAAAACTACAACCAAGATTACTCTACCCAGCAAGGCTCTCATTCAGATTTGATGGAGAAATCAAAAGATTTACAGACAAGCAAAAGATAAGAGAATTCAGCACCATCAGACCAGGTTTGCAACAAATGCTGACAGAACTTGGCTAGGCAGGAAACACAAGACAAGGAAAAGAACTACAAAAAGAAACCCAAAACAATTAAGAAAATGGTAATAGTAACATACACATAGATAATTACCTTAAATGTAAATAGATTAAATGTTCCAACCAAAAAACACAGACTGGCTGAATGGATACAAAAACAAGACCTGTATATATGTTGTCTAAAAAGACCTACTTCAGACCTAAGGACATATACAGACTGAAAGTGAGGGGATGGAAAAAGATATTCCATGCAAATGGAAATCAAAAGAAAGCTGGAGTAGCAATACTCATCAGATAAACTAGACTTTAAAATAAAGACTGTTACAAGAGACAAGGAAGTATACTACATAATGATCAAGGGATCAATCCAAGAAGAAGATATAACAATTGTAAATATTTATACACCCAACATATGAGCACCTCAATACATAAGGCAAATGCTCACAGCCATAAAAGGGGAAATCAACAGTAACACAATAATAGTGGGGGATTTTAACACTCCACTTACACCAATGGATAGATCATCCAGATAGAAAATTAATAAGGAAACACAAGCCTTAAATGACATGTTAGACCGGATAGACTTAATTGATATTTATAGGACATTCCATCCAAAAGCAGCAGAATGTACTTTCTTCTCAAGTGCTCATGGAACACTCTCCAGGATAGATCATATCTTGGGTCACAAATCAAGCCTTGGTAAAGTAAAGAAAATTGAAATCATATCAAATATCTTTTCTAATCATGACATTGTGAGGCTAGAAATCAACTATAGGAAAAAAACTATAGAAAACACAAAAACATGGAGGCTAAGCAATATGCTACAAAATAACCCAGAGATCACTGAGGAAAACAAAAAATACCTAGAAACAAATGACAGTGAAAACACGATGACCTAAAATTTATGGGTTGAAGCAAAAGCACGTCTAAGAGGGAAGTTTATAACAATACAATCCTACCTCAAGAAACAAGAAAAAGTCTCAAACAACCTAACTTTACACCTAAAGCAACTAGAGAAAGAAGAACAAACAAAACCCAAACTTAGCAAAAGGAAAGAAATCATAAAAAGCAGAGCAGAAATAAATGAAATAGAAACGCAAAAAACAATAGTAAAGATCAATAAAATGAAAAGCTGGTTCTTTGAGAAGATAAACAAAATTGATAAACCTTTAGCCAGACTCATCAAGAAAAAAAGGGAGAAGACTCAATTCAATAAAATTATAAATGAAAAAGGAAAAATTACAACTGACACTGCAGAAATGCAAAGCATCATAAGAGACTACTACAAGCAACTATGTGCAAATAAAATGGACAACCTGCAGGAAATGGACACATTCTTATAAATGTACAACCTTCCAAGATGGAACCAAGAAGAAATAGAAAATATGAGCAGACCAATCACAAGTAATGAAATAGACACTGTGATTAAAAATCTTCCAACAAACAAGAGTCCAGGACCAGATGGCTTCCCAGGCGAATTCTATCAAACATTTAGAGAAGAGCTAACACCCATCCTTCTCAAACTCTTCCAAAAATTTGCAGAGGGAGGAACACTCCCAAACTCATTCTGTGAGGCCACCATCACCCTGATACCAAAACCAGACAAAGATATCACACAAACACACACAAAAAATTACAGACCAATATCACTGATGAACACAGACACAAAAATCCTCAACAAAATATTAGCAAACTAAATTCAACAACACATTAACATTAAAAGGATCATATGCCATGATCAAGTGGGATTGATCCCAGAGTTGCAAGTATTCTTTAATATACCCAAATCAATGTGATATACCATATTAACAAATTGAAGAATAAAAACCATATGATCATCTCAATAGATGCAGAAAAAGCTTTTCACAAAATCTAAAACCCATTTATGATAAAAACTCTCCAGAAAGTGCACATAGAGAGAACCTACCTTAACATAATAAAGGCCATATATGACAAACCCACAGCAAACATTATTCTCGATGGTGTAAAATTTAAAACATTTCCTCTAAAAGCAGGAACAAGATACGGGTGCCCACTTTCCCCACTATTATTCAACATAGTTTTGGAAGTCTTAGCCATGACAATCAGGGAAGAAAAAGAAATAAAAGGGATCCAAATTGCAAAAGAAGAAGTAAAACTGTCACTGTTTGTAGATGACATGATACTATATGTAGAAAATCCTAAAGATGCCACTAGAAAAGGACTAAGGCTAATGAATGAATTTAGTAAAGTCACAGGATACAAAATTAATGCACCAAAATCTCTTGCATTCCTATACAGTAACAATAAAAGATCAGAGAGAGAAATTAAGGAAACAATCCCCTTTACCAGTGCAACAAAAAGAATAAAATACCTAAGAATAGACCTACCTAAGGAGGCAAAAGACCTGTACACAGAAAATATAAGATACTGATGAAAGAAATCAAAGATGACACAAACAGATGGATAGATATACCATGTTCTTGGATTGGAAGAATCAACATTGTGAAAATGACTATACTACCTAAAGCAATCTATAGACTCAATGCAATCCCTATCAAATTACCAATGGCATTTTTCACAGAAGTAGAACAAAAAATTTTATATTTTGTATGGAAACACAAAAGACCTCTAATAGCAAAAGCAATCTTGAGAAACAAAAATGGAGCTGAAGGAATGAGGCTTCCAGACTTCAGACTATACTATAAAGCTACACTAATCAAGACAGTATGGTACTGGCACAAAAACAGAAATATAGATCAATGGAATAAGATAGAAAGCCCAGAGATAAACCCACATATGTATGGTCACCTAACCTATGACCAAGGAGGCCAGAATATACAATGGAGCAAAAACAGCCTCTTCAATATGTGGTGCTGAAAAAACTGGACAGCTACATGTAACGAATGAAATTAGAACTCTCCCTAACACCATACACAAAAAATAAACTCAAAATGGATTAAAGACCTAAATGTAAGGCCAGACACTATAAAACTCTTAGAGGAAAACATAGGCAGAACACTCTATGACATAAATCACAGCAAGATCCTTTTAGACCCACATTTTAGAGTAATGAGAATAAAAACAGAAATAAACAAATAGGACCGAATTAAATTTAAAAGGTTTTTCACAGCATGGCAAACCATAAACAAGCTGAAAAGTCAACCCTCAGAATTGGCAAAAGTATTTGCAAAGGAAGCAACTGACAAAGAATTAATCTCCAAAATATACAAAGAGCTCATGCAGCTCAATTTCAAAAAAACAAACAACCCAAACCAAAAATGGGCTGAAGACCTAGATATTTCTCCAAAGAAGACATACAGATGGCCAACAAACACATGAAAATAATGTTCAACATCACTAATTATTAGAGAATTGCAAATCAAAACTATAATCAGATACCACCTCACAGCAGTCAGAATGGTCATCATCACAGAATATACAAACAATAAGTGCAGGAGAGGGTGTGGAGCAAAGGGAACCCTCTTACACTGTTGGTGGGAATGTAAATTGATACAGCCACTATGGAGAACAGTATGGAGGTTCCTTTCAAACTAAAAATAGAACTACCATATGACCCAGCAATCCCACTACTGGACATATACCCTAAGAAAACCATAATTCAAAAAGAGCCACGTACCACAATGTTCACTGCAGCTCTCTTTACAATAGCCAGGACATGGAAGCAACCTACGTGTCCATTGGCAGATGAATGAATAAAGAAGATGTGTTACGTGTATACAATTAAATATTACTCAGCAATAAAAGGAACAAAATTGGGTCTTTTGTAGAGACGTGGATGGACCTAGAAACTGTCATACAGAGTGAAGTAATTCAGAAGTAGAAAAACAAATATCGTATATTAACGCATATATGTGGAATCTGAAAAAAAATTGGTATAGAAGATCTTATTTACAATGCAGGAATAGAGACACAGAAGTAGAGAAAAAAATTATAGATAACAAGGGGAGTGGGATGAATTGGGAAATTAGGATTGACATATATACTTTTGTTACTATGTGTAAAATAGATAACTAATGAGAACCTACTGTATAGCACAGGGAACTCTACTCAATGCTCGGTGGTGACCTAAATGGGAAGGAAATCCAAAAAAGAGGAATTATATTTGTACGTATAGCTGATTCACTTTGCTTTACAGTCGAAAGTAACACAACACTGTAAAGCAACTGTACTCCAATAAAATTTTTTTAAAAATAAGGGAAAAGAAATTGGGTTTCTGCTTTCTACTGACTGTGTTCCCCTGTGCTGGGGATAGCATGGGGCAAGGGCTGGTAAAAAGCCAGAAAATTTCCTACCATCTTGTATATGGCTTTTTCTTTTTCTTTTTCTGTTTTTTTTCTTTTGTAAATTGAAGTATAGTTGACTTACAATTTCTTATCTGTTTCAGGTATACAACATACTAATTTGATATGTTTAGATTACTCTCCATTACCACGTTACTATAAAATATTAACTATATTCCCTGTGCTTTGCATTACAACCTTGTAACTTATTTTATATCTAGTACTTTGTTCTTATTAGTCCCCTTCATCTATTTTTCCCCTCTGTCCTCTGCCCTGGTAATCACTCATTTCTTTTCTGTATCTGTGGGTCTGTTTCTGTTTTGTTATGTTTGTTCATTTGTTTTGTTATAAAGATTCTACATATAAGTGAAAACATACAGTAAAAAATGTTTTTTTCTTGATTGGGCATTTGTTTTTTTGTTACAGAACATTGACTATTTTCAAAAGCTTCTATAAGGTGATTTTAACCAGGTTCTATGTTTTTTTTTTTTTTTAACATCTTTATTGGAGTATAATTGCTTTACAATGGTGTGTTAGGTTCTGCTTTACAACAAAATGAATCAGTTATATATATACACATATGTTCCCATGTCTCTTCCCTCTTGCGTCTCCCTCCCTCCCACCCTCCCTATCCCACCCCTCTAGGTGGTCACAAAGCACCGAGCTGATCTCCCTGTGCTATGCGGCTGCTTCCCACTAGCTATCTACCTTACGTTTGGTAGGGTATATATGTCCATGCCTCTCTCTCGCTTTGTCACAGCTTACCCTTCCCCCTCCCCATATCCTCAAGTCCATTCTCTAGTAGGTCTGTGTCTTTATTCCTGTTTTACCCCTAGGTTCTTCATGACATTTTTTCCCTTAAATTCCATATATATGTGTTAGCATATGGTATTTGTCTCTCTCTTTCTGACTTACTTCACTCTGTATGACAGACTCTAGGTCTATCCACCTCATTACAAATAGCTCAATTTCGTTTCTTTTTATGGCTGAGTAATATTCCATTGTACATATGTGCCACATCTTCTTTATCCATTCATCCGATGATGGACACTTAGGTTGTTTCCATCTCCTGTTTTTTTAATGCCTCCATGAGAGACTGAAATCTTATAGCTTCCTAGTTGGCCATCTTGCTAATGTAACTCCTTTCTACCTTAATATTTAAAGACTTATTCTCAGATTCCCTTTCAATAATATACTTGTGGTTTATAGTTGATATATTTAAAAAGTATAAAATAAAGAGATTGGTAAAGATAGATGATATAAATGCTAAAAATAGATATCAGGTTTGGCAATATCAATATAATAATAGAACAGAAGGTGAAAGTGGTGTTCTCTAATGCATGGAAAAGCTGTTTCAGGTGAGGAGGGGGAGAGAGGGAGTGAGAGTAAGGCAGTCAATATTTAGAGAAAATGGGATGTTTGACACTCTGCATTAATTCTTCCAGGAAACCAGCCCTACTCCTGAATTTTCCATTGTTTATTCACATGAATTAATCAGTTCCACAGTTTTCTTAATCTAGTTTAAGTTGGTTTGCAACTGGAGTCTTAGCTCAGTATATTTAAGATAAACCTAGTAAGGTTTGTGCAAGTTCTATATAGAGAAAACAGCTTTTCTTAAACACATGTAAGTGGGCCTGAATAATGGACACACACAAACATGTTCCTGGATAGGAGATTCCAATTCTTCCTAAATAGATCTATAAATTCAATGCAACACCTCTCAAAATTTTTAAAGAAGTATATTTTCATCACACCTTTCACTAGGATATCACTAGAAAAAAGTAATTTGATGCCTTAAAATAAGCTTCAGTCTGGAGTTAATTGTGTTAAGTTTGCCTATTTCTTTTTTTTTTCAACATCTTTATTGGAGTATAATTGCTTTACAATGTTGTGTTAGTTTCTGCTGTATAACAAAGTGAATCAGCTATACATATACATATACATATATTTCCATATCCCCTCCTGCCCTATTGCTTATACCCTTGAGATTTTAGAAAATGTTATGATAATAAATACATAATTCAACATTTTATCAAGTGACAAGCTTAGCATAAGTATTTTTTAATTTGTAGCTTGTAGTATGACTTCATTGACTCATACTATATTATCTATGAGTACATATAGCTTTGTGTCTCCAAAGTTTAATATTTGTTATTCTAGGTTGTAAGCATTGTTTATGATTATATTTTATATCTACTGAATTTTGTTCAGACTTCCACAGGAATAATGGATATTTTAATTTATATATATTTGCAGTTTCATGAGGTATGATGTTGTTATAAAGACTTAGGATATTTCGAGTATGAAGAGAAAATGGACCTTTGCAAAGCTGATTCAGAAGAAGAATACACTTCATATTCTATTTCCATTAGAAAAATGTGATTAGATAGAAAATAAGCGTGATCATTATCTCATGTCTGAGGCATTTTACAGTATGGGATCTGGCTGCCAAAGGATGCAATTCATGGTTACCCTTTGTATGAGAGATGTTTCTGAGCAGCAGGCTCTCCCTGGTAAGAACATTATTAATCAAGGTTCAAAAACTGTGGGTCTCCCTGTCTGGTTTGTATTTCTAGAATTTTGGTAGGGGATGTTAGAGCCTTTATCAGAATCAATTTTTCAGTCTTGGATGAATTACATAATCTATGTGGGAGAATATCAAGAAGAATAAGGCAAAATAGCATTCCTCCTCAGCATACATCTGCTGTTATTTCTCTATCACTGGTGAAATTTTTATTGATTATACATTCTCAAAATAACCTGTGGAATTATAATGCTAGTGAGAACCCTTAGAGAAGAAATCAGCATACATTATAAAATTGGGTGTCAAAGTTTTTGGCTGTCCATTGACATGGATAGATGTGGGAGGATTAATCTGTAGGTCTCTTTTAGGGATTTTCTGTTAATGGTTTAGACTTAGATTCACTTACCTATAAAATGTGATCACACTCATCACAATTCTTTTGTTCTCTGTCTTCATGTCACTTCTCTCATGTGAGGAATATTTACGAAAAGTTTCAACTGGAAGCTTGTATCATAAGATCTGTTAAAGCATAGGATTCAGACAGAGCTGTCACCAACTATCAGTATTGTAGACAAGTTAGTGCTAAAAGATGAGGTCCAGATATTATTTAATAGAATCCTTTCATTATTTTATTTATAGTTTTATTTTATCTGACCAATATTTCCTTCCCCTCTGAATTATTTTTTACTTATTCATTGTGTAAGCTGAGATAGGTCACTTTAAGTGAATATGAAACTGTCTTGGATCCACTCTGTGTTCAGGGATCAAAGAGTAAACTAAGAGATCAAAGCCTAGTAGCCTCTTAGGGAGCCTAGTATCATGCTGTTTCTTTAGCTTTCCACACACTGCTTTGTGGTTATTCAATGCTCTGTAATTTGTGCTATCATATAATAGTGAATGGTAGGATGATACTCCATGATACATGCATGCATTATAGAGTAGCATAGAATTTTTACACTTCCGTTCAGTTTAGTTGCACTTTTCACCCACATCTGGTTGTTTAGGGAAATGAATTTTGCTTGAGTACAGTGCTTAGCTCGATACTCTGCCAACTTCTTCTTACACAGTTTATGATGTATTCAAACTAGAGGTTTGCTTTTCTTCTATCACTTTTGTCAGACTAATCTTAGAATCTCCCTTTTTGATAAGAAGGATTGCTGATTTCATGTTGATTACAGGCCCCACAACCTCCAATCCCATTCTATCCACTCCATTTCAACACTGCTGTTCAAATTACTTATATTCTACAATAGTATCATTTAGCTTTTGAAGTTTTGAAGCAAAATAATTAAATTGGAGTGTTCACCTTTGTTCAGTCTAGCTTTTTTCTCAGCACTTTTGGATGGTTTTGATGACATAATTCCAGTGTTGTTCTGGATGCAGTCTTCTTTCTTTTGCAGGCCAAAAACCAGACTCTTTGATGATATAACACTTTCATAACAACAAATGAGCCTCTTCAAACTATGTTGCCTCATACAATGCTTGCCTTCGATATTTACTTGAGTGATTGATTTGAGTTACTGTGAGACACAGGGAGGGAGAAGGGTAAGTTGGGACAAAGTGAGAGAGTAGCATGGACATATATACACTACCAAATGTAAAATAGATAGCTAGTGGGAAGCAGCCACATAGCACAGGGAGATGAGCCCGGTGCTTTGTGTCCTCTTAGAGGGGTGGGATAAGGAGGGTGGGAGGGAGACACAAGAGGGAGGGGGATATGAGGATATATGTATACGTATAGCTGATTCACTTCGTTACACAGCAGAAAGTAACACACCATTGTCAAGCAATTATACTCCAATAAAGATGTTAAAAAAAAATAAAGACACAGATGTAGAGGAGGGGGAAGGGTAAGCTGGGACGAAGGGAGAGAGTGGCATGGACATATATGCACTACCAAATGTAAAATAGCTAGTGGGAAGCAGCCTCATAGCACAGGGAGATCAGCTTGGTGCTTTGTGACTACCTAGAGGGGTGAGGTAGGGAGGGTGGGAGGGAGACGCAAGAGGGAGGGGATATGGGGATATATGTATGCATATAGCTGATTCACTTTGTTATACAACAGCAACTAACACAACAATGTAAAGCAATTATACCCCAATAAAGATGTTAAAAAGAAAAAAGGAGAATATATATTCTGCTGCTATTAGGTGGAATGTTCTGTAGATATCTGTGAGGTCTACTTGGTCTGTTCAATGCTATTTCTTCTTTTATTTTATATTTAGTTTGTTTAGCCATTGTTAAATGTTGTATACCAAAGTCTTAATTGTCTTAATTGTCTATTTATCTCTTCAATTCTGTCAGTTTTTGTTTCTTGTACTTTGGAGCCTTGTTTTTTTATTCATGCATCTTTATAATCAACACTTTTATCATTATAAAATGTCTCTAGTAACAACAACAAAAAACAGAGTGACTGTGCTTTCATGAAACTGATATTGCGGAAAGCCTGGTTGATGGTGGGACAGTATTTGAGATTGGTTGCAGGCAAGCATTTTCTCCTGACTGTATCATTATTTCCTGTACAACTATCTGGCTGCTGGGCTAAGTCAATTAGCATCTTCAAAGGTCAGCAGAAGTGATATTTTCCCTTCACAAGTACCAAAATATGGTGAATTACTCACAGCTGCCTCAGGAAAAAGAGCAGGAATAACAAAAACCTGTACACATTATTTATTGATCACTTCATTTGCTTGGGTTCTTGCCTCAGCCTATATGCCCAAGGATGTACCTGTTTTTCTTTTGTCTAGTGCCTAGGAAAGAACTGTGTCGTGTTGCATAAATATCACTGGGTGGTGAAGAATATAGTTATTCCTCTGGGATGTGTTTGTAACAGAACAGTACACATTGTAGTAAGTTAGGTATGTCTTAGCCAAGTATTCTAATTATCTTGGGCTAAATTGAAAACAAATCAGGTGAGAAATAGGGAAAATTTTTTTAAAGACCATAAATTATTTATTTTTCTGTTTTATGAAAAACTTAAAATTACAATTATTGTTTCCACTTCCCTGGTGTAGAAAAGTAGCTCAGGGAATTTGAATTTTTTTTAATATGTCTGTAGTCAGCCATGCCTATTATTTAATGTATATTTTTGTTTGTATTGTTACAAAATGTGTATTTTAAATGTGTACATTTAAAGTTTAAGTAAATGGTACTTCATTATATATTACCTTCTCTTTCTTACTTTTACTACCCAGGATTATGTTTATGTGTACATCTGATCCATTGCTTCTAAATGATGCAGAGTACTCCAGGGGATATTTCTACCATAATTTTACTCTAGAAATAATGAACTCCCTGATTTCTCCAACTCTCTGCCATCAAAAACAATATATCCCATCTTAAGAACATATGTGATAATTTTTTTAGGAGTGTAGACTCAGGAATGGAATTGATGAGTCTTTGGAATACATCATTTATGGTTACTTAAGCCATAGACACAAATTAATTCTTAAAGTTTTGTCAAGGATCTGCTGCTATAAAACCCTATCTTTTTTGATTGGTGAAGGGGTAGGTAAGGTAAGCAACCTTTGAGTTGCATTTCAATTTTATCAATAATTAATTGTTCATTCATGTTTTCTATTTCTTTTGGAGTTATTTGTTTGCCTACTTGCATCACTATATCATGCATTAATTTTCATCTACTCTCCCCATGACAGGCAGCCATTAATGTATTTGTTTCCTTGATTGTTTGGATGTGTTTGCACAGAAGAAATAGTCCTGATTTGTGCTTATTTTTTGTTACCTGAATGAATTTTATCTCCTTTTTTTTTACATTTTTCCTTAAGCATTATACATTTAATATCTATGTGTACATTTAATTTGTTACTTCGTTTTAAAAAATTTTTTATTCGAGTATAGTTGATTTACAAGGTTTTGTTAGTTTCAGGTGTATAGCAAAATGAATCAGTTATACATATACATATATCCACACTTTTTAAAAAATTATTTTTCCATATAAGCCATTACAGATTATTAAATAGAGTTTCCTGTGCTATACAGTAGGTTTTTATGTTACCTATTTTATATATAGTAGTGTATATATGTCAGTCCGAATCTCCCAATTTATCCCTCTCCCCCATTATCCCCTGGTAAACATAAGTTTGTTTTCTACACCCATGACTCTACTTCTGTTTTGTAAATAAGTTCATTTGTACCCTTATTTTTAGATTCCACATATATGCAATATCATATATTTGTCTTTCTGAGTCTGACTTACTTCGCTCAGTATGACGATCTCTAGGTCCATCCATGTTGCTGCAAATGGCATTATTTCGTTCTTTTTTATGGCTGAGTACTATTCCATTGTATATATATGTACCATACCTTCTTTATCCATTCCTCTGTTAATGAACATTTAGGTTGCTTCCATGTCCTGGCAATTGTAAATAGTACTGCAATGAACATTAGGGTGCATGTATCTTTTCAAATTATGGTTTTCTTCAGGTATATTCCCAGGAGTTGGGTTGCTGGGTCATATGGTAGTTCTATTTTTAGTTTTTTAAGTAACCTCCATACTGTTCTCCATAGTGGCTGTATCAATTTACATTCCCACCAACAGGGCAGAAGGGTTCCTTTTTCTCCACACCCTCTCCAGCATTTATTATTTGTAGACTTTTTGATGATGGCCATTCTGAGTGGTGTGAGGTGATTCCTCATTGTAGTTTTGATGTGCGCTTCTCTAATAATTAGTGATGTTGAGCATTTTTTCATGTACTTTTTGGCCATCTGTAAGTCTTCTTTGGAGAAATGTCTGTTTAGATCTTCTGCCCATTTTTTGATTGGGTTATTTGGTTTTATTTTGATATTGAGCTACATGACCCATTTGTATATTTTGGAGATTAATCCCTTTTTGGTTGCTTCATTTGAAAATATTTTCTCCCATTCTGTTACTTCTAAATGAGGTATAATATTTTATGGAGGACATTCATTCCACTTTACCTGTTGACTCTATCAATAGCAGACATTCATTTGCATCAAACTCCTTAGCACCATGGGTAACATGGCAAAGGATATACTAGTACAAGTCTGTTTATGAGCCTATGTGAGAATTTCTTTGTGTTATATACCCAGAAGTGTAATTGCTGAGTTCTAAGGTGTATATGCATATACATATGTACACACACATATGATTAAATAATGCTAGATTATTTTCTAAAATATCTCCAGCAGTGTACTCTCCCACTAGCAGTAATTGAGCATTTCTATGTTCCCACATCTCTGTTAATACTTGAATATATCTAGCTTTCTATATTTTTTAGTCTAATAGCTATTAAGTGATACATCAGTGTTCTAATTGTCATTACTTTGATTATTAATAACTTTGAACATTACATAGCATGCTCGTTAGCCTTTTTGGAATTCATCCTCCCAATGTTCATAGCCTTTGCATATTTAACTATGTATATTCCTGTCTTTTTATTGTTGAACTTAAGAGAATTGCATATATTCTAGATGTGAACCCCTTGGTACTTTTAAATATTACAAATAAATTCTTCTATCATCTCTCTATTAACTTTGTTCATAGTATCCTTCATTGAACAGAAATCAAATTATCAGATTCATAATTTGGCTCTATTGTACATGTTTTTGAATTGTTGTAAGAAGACCTTCCCCAGACCTAGAGAACAAAAATATTTTCTTACATTTAATATGAGTAAATTTACATTTTTCATTTTCACATGTAGATCTTCAATGAACGTATAGTCTATCTTTTTAAGAATATTTAGAGATATGGCTTAATTTTCTATTTATAATGAGATACATTCCTCACATAATCTCCAGAACTACTCATTTTTTCTCTTTTGATTGTGGTGTTATTTTGTCATATTTTTTTTTTTTTTTTTTTCCTTGCGTTATGCGGGCCTCTCACTGCCGCGGCCTCTCCCATCTGCGGAGCACAGGCTCCGGACGCGCAGGCCCAGCGGCCATGGCTCACGGGCCCAGCCGCTCCGCGGCACGCGGGATCCCCCCGAAACGGGGCACGAACCCGCGCCCCCTGCATCGGCAGGCGGACTCCCAAGCACTGCGCCACCAGGGAAGCCCTATTTTGTCATATATTATTGCCATGTTCATTTTCCTATGCACATGTGAATCTGTTTATCTCTGACTTCCTTAATCTGTTCCATTGAAGTATTGGTTTAATATGTATTCTTACACTGATACTACTCTGTTTATTGCAATGATTCTGTAGTCTATTTTAGTATATCAGAAGGCAAGAATTCTTTAATTTCTCATTTTAAAATTGACTTGGCTGCTTATAAATTGTTATTGTTATTAAAACACAACTGCAATTTTTATTGGGATTTTACTTTACAGAATAATTTAGTGAAAATTGATATTTTTAATATTGAATCATCTCATTGAAGAGCATGGTATGCTTTTCCCTTTATTTAGATTATTTCAGGCCTTGTATAGCCTAATCTAATTCCTAGATATTTTATAAATTGTTATTTGCTAATGAATTATACATTTAATTATATTTATTAATTCATTAGTACTGGTAAAGATAAATGCTATTAATTTTTATAGGTTGTTCTTTTGCCTGTCAAACTGATTTTTTATTTCTAGTAGTTTGTATATTGATTCTATTGGTGATTCTGTTTAGATGATCACAGCACCTGTAAACCATGACAGTTTACTCTCTTCCCTCTTGTATTGGTTTTTTACTTGTAGCATAACAAATCTCTACAAATTTCGTAGCTCAAGAAAACACTCACTTATTATCTCAAAGTTTTATGTATTAAAAGTTCTGGCATGGCCTAACTGGTTTTGCTGTTTCAGGTTTCACAAGACTGAAATCAAAATGTTGACTGGGATGGCAGTCTCATCTGAGGCCCATGGTCCTCCTAGTTCATGTGGATGTTGGCAGAATTCATTTTCTTATTGCTGTAGAGCTCATGGAAACTTGATTCTTTAAAGCCAGCAGGAGAGTCTCTGACCTGTAGACTTTTTGTTGAAGGGATTACTTGATTTGATCAGGACCACTCAGGATAATCTCCTTTTGATTAATTCAAAATCAACTGATTTGGGACCTTAATCACATCTCAGAATGCCTTTGACTTTGTCATAGAGAGTAACCTAATCATTGGAGGGATATCCATTACATTCATGGGTCCCTGCCCACACTCAAAAGGAGAGGATGATATAGGGCATAGGTCATTCAGAATCATTTTAGCTCTCTGCCTACCATCTTCCCAATCTTTAAATATTTCATACTTTTTTTCTTATTATTTTGGCTGGGACCTCCACTACTATATTAAATACTAATGGTGATGATATGGATCCTTTCCCCAATCCTAAAATAAATTAAAGTAAAATATTTCCATCAAATAAAAATTTGTTGAAAACCACAGTGAGATATCATATCACTACTGTGTTCATTTCACAATATATACATATATCAAATCATCATGTTGTATACCTGAGACTAAAATAATGTTATTTGTCAATTAAATCCCAGTTTTTAAAAGTTACAGGATTTTGTTAAATAATGCTTACTAAGTTAGGTACAATTTTTCTATTCCAAGTTTGCTAAAGGTTATTATCATAAATTGATGTTAAAATTTAAGGGCTTTTTCTGCATCAATCAAGATAAAATTGTAGTTTTTCCTTTAGTGTAATGGTGGTTCAAATTATATTGATAATATTTTCTGATGTTTTCCTAGATTAAATTCTTTTTGATTCTGATATCTTTTCTAACGCATAGTTGAAATTAATTGCCTAGTGTTTTATTAGGATTCTTCAATCTATATTCACAAGTGAAATAGACCTATATAGTTTTTCTGTTACATTACTCTCCCTTTGTTTTGAAATCAGAAATACATTAGTATCATAAAATGAGGTGGACTTTGCTACGTTTCCAGAGCAACTTATATAAAACATAGTTTTGTTTTTTTTTTGTTTTTTTTTTTTTTTGTGGTACGCAGGCCTCTCACTGCTGTGGCCTCTCCCGTTGAGGAGCACAGGCTCCGGACGCGCAGGCTCAGCGGCCATGGCTCAGGGGCCCAGCCGCTCCACGGCACGTGGGATCTTCCCGGACCGGGGCACGAACCCGCGTCCCCTGCATCGGCAGGCGGACTCTCAACCACTGCGCCACCAGGGAAGCCCAGTTTAACTCATTCTTGGCATTTTGGTAGAATTTACATGAAGAACCACTGGGTAAACAATTTTTGTGAGGAAGCAGATCTTTGATCAGCAGTTCATGTTTGAAATACGTATTTTCAAGTTCTCTAGATATTCTTATGCCAATTTAGACATTTTTCATTTAATGTAAGTTTTCAGATTAATTTATATTTAATCATTCATGATAGCATTTTATCATTTTTTTTAGTTCTCATGTTTATATTTATTACCATTTTGGGTTCTATATTTCCTTTGCATGGATTTTCTTCTTTTGTTCTTAATCATTCTTAACATTGTTCTATCTTAAGAATATTTTACAAAAAATTAAGTTTATTAAGCTTCTCTATTCCTTTTTTATTGATTTCTGCCTATATCTTTCTTATTTCTTTACATTGTGTTTGATTTGTTTTGCTCTGTGGCACCTTTTACATATTAATACTTCACTTACTGATTTTCAAATTTTTTTCAGCCTGATATGTACATTTGAAGCTAAAAATTTCCCTCTTAGTACTGATTTTGTCATAAAGCCCATTTTTCCCAAATGTTTTTATTGTTGTAAAATACACATAACATAAAGTTTACTATCTTAACCATTTCTGAATGTACAGCTCAGTCATATTAAGTACATTCATATTTTTATATACCCCAAATTTTGGGATAAAATATTTTTATTATCATTCAGTTCTAAGCATTTCTGTTTCCTTGGTAATGTTATTAATTTTCTCCAAATATGGAATAATATACTTTTCATATTTAAATTAAGTTTGCTGGATTATGCCCAAATACCATATTGAATCCTTTGGAATTTTTTTTTTTTTTGCAGTACGCGGGCCTCTCACTGTTGTGGCCTCTCCTGTTGCGGAGCACAGGCTCCAGACGCGCAGGCTCAGCAGCCATGGCTCACGGGCCCAGCCGCTCTGCGGCATGTGGGATCTTCCCAGACCGGGGCACGAACCCGTGTCCCCTGCATCGGCAGGTGGACTCAACCACTGCGCCACCAGGGAAGCCCTATGGAAGCTTTTTTTGTGGCCTGATATATGGTCTAATTTGGAAATGTCCCATGTATACTAGAAAAAAAAATTCTTTTTCTGATGGGTTACAAAGCTCATTATGTGCATTTTATTACCTAGGATTTACCAACTATTTAAGGTTTTCATGTCTCTGTTTATGTTTGTATGCTATATCATTTTCTGATAAGGGTATATTACAATCTCAGACTTCAGTTATTGTTATATCTATTTCTTAGTACTATTGTTTCAAAGTGGTCAAACTTTCAGGTAATGCTTTCCTGAAAACTTTTTTTTTTGACTTTTTATCTTGAACTTGTAAACTTAAAGAATAATTGCAAAAATAGTAGAGTTCCCATATAATCCTTTACCCAACTTTCCTTAATGTAGTATGTTACATAGTGTAATTATCAAAATCAGAAAATTAACATTGGTTCAAAATGATTTATTATAGTACAGACTTCAGATTTCCTAAATTTTTCCACTAAAGTACATTTTCTATTCTATGATCCTGCCCAGGATCCCATATTGAATTTATTTGCTGTTTCTGCTTTGTCTGCTCTAACCTGTGACATTTTGTCAGTCTTTCTTTTTCTTATATGGCCTCAACACTTTTGAGGAGTACTGGGCCAGTTATTTTGGAGAATTATCTCTTTATTTTAGTTGTTCTGAAGTTTTTTCATGATTAGACTAAGATTATGCATTTTTTTCAAACATATCACTGAAATGATGTTGACTTTCTCAATGCCTCATATTAAGCAGTTCATGATGTCAGTAGGCTTATGACTACTGATATCTAATTGATTGCTTGGTTTAATTAGTTCTTGATGGGTTTCTCTAGTGTAAAGTTACTATTTTCCCTTTTGTAATGAACAAAATCTGGAGGAGATACATTGAGACTACAGAAACATCCTGTTTATCCTCAACTTTTTCCCACTAGTTTTCACATCCATTTATGAATATTGTCTGCAAAAATTACTACTTCAGTGTATGCCTAATGATAATCTTTTTCCTTCTATACTTGTTAATTGAAACTTTTCTGCAAGAAAGAATTATCCCTCTAGTCCACTTATTTATTTATCCTGTTATTTATTTATATTAGTATCAATTCACAAGTATTTTATTCTACTGGTTAAAATTCAACACTACCATTATTTATTTTCTTGCTCAATTTGTTTCAGCTTTGATCTTTAGGATTTCTGTGGGTCTTTTTGACAAAACCCCATCTTTTGGAGAACTTTTTAACTTTCTGGCACTATAAGATATTCCAAGGTCGATATGGTTTTCCTTTCCCCAGCCCTAGAATTAACATATCTAAGGAGAAAATTTTATTTTCTTGCATAAACATAATGGGATTTCTGAATTGCTAACCCATAGCCCTGTGAGAAACACACTTACTAACTAGATTCTAGCATTCATGTACATTCTTTTGTCTTTAGCCTCACAGTATCTGGTCAGGATGCTGTTTTCCAGTTACTTAGATAAGTTCTTTTCTTCCCCACCCACTTCAGTGTTGTTAACTTATTTACTTTTAATAGAGGTAGATTCTTTTTTACTGTTTATATTCCATTTTTTTTGTCTCACATGCTAGTTGGTTTTAACTATTTATTTTTTTAGTACTAAAAGGTTATGTGAAACATTAATATAATTATAAGATTGCGAGATATAAAACAGTTATACACAGAGGAGTGTCATACCCTCCACATGCATTCTACTCTGTTGTCTTCCTCCTCTTATTTCTATCTTTCACCCTTTCCCACTCAAGCCTAATATGTAACCCATCTCTTTAATGTCTTTGGAAAACTCTTTCTGTGTTTATATTTTTACAAATGTACAGATACACGTGCATTTTATTATATACCATTTTTCTTACTTGAAGGGTAATACTTTCCTCATGAGTAGATGAGAATTATGGACTTTTGGAAGGGATATCACAGAGATGAAGTTACCTCTTCATGACATTGTATTAGGGGAAATATGATATCAACATGATTTAGCACTGGTGAGGTGATATTAACCTTGATCATTTGGTTAAGTGCATCTTTCAGTTTTCTTTACTCTAAAATTACTATGTATTCCCCTTTACATACTCTACTTTAAATAAACTATATTTTATAGGAGTTTTAGATTTACAGCAAAATTATGAAAATAGTATAGAGTTCCTATAAACTCCATGCCCAGGTTCCTCTGTTGTTACATCTTTCAGTAGTATGATGTTTCTATCACAGCTAATGAGGTAATATTGATTAATAATTATTAAAAGAAGTCCATACTTTATGTGGATTTTCTTAGTTTTTAGTTAATGCCCTTTCTGTATTCCAGGATCACATCCAGAATACCACATTACATTTTGTTTTTATGTCTCCTTAAGCTCCTCTTGACTGTGATAGTTTGCCAAACTTTCCTTCTTTTTCGTGATCTTGACTCTTTTGAGGAGTACTGGTCAGGAATTTTGTACAAGGTCTCATAATTAGGATGTGCCTGATGTTTTTATCATGATGTTACTGGAGTTATGGGTTTTGGGAAGAAAGGCCAGAAGTATAAAATGCCATTCTCATCACATTATATCAATAGTACATACTACAATATGAATTATAACTCTGACGTTAACTTCAGCCACCTAGCTGAATTAGTTTTTGTCATGTTTCCTCACTGGAAAGTTACTCTTTTTTCTCCTTTTTGGAAAGAAGTCATTATGTGCATTCTACGCTCAGGAGGGGCAGATTATGGTCCACCCCCATGAGGGTGAAATAGCCACATAAATTATTTGGAATTCTTCTGCACAGGATATTTGTCTCTTATCTTACATTAATTTATTTATTCATTCATTTATGTTAGTATGGACTCATGGATATTTATACTTTGGGTTATAATCCAATAATGTTTTCTTAATTTTGTCACTCAAAGTATTCCAGATATGGCCACTGTGATCTTTTTCAGTTGGTTCCTGTGTCCCTTTGGCTTATCCCCATCAATGTACATATGTGTGTGTGTGAGAGAGTGAGAGAACATTTCCTTACTTTCTGGCATTACAAGATGCTGCAGTCTCATGTTGCATATGTCCTATCCCAGCCCTACAATAAACCATTTTTCCAAAGCACCTTGTTTCCTTTTATTGGAGAATGCTTTTATGGGTGCTAGGTGTGCTCATTGCTATGAGTGTCATTGTTTCTAAGTCCACTTAGCCGACAGAGCAAAGAAACTTATATTTTTATACCAACCCACACATATACACATACCTATAGATAGATACTTTCTATATGTGTCTGGATCTATATTAAAGCTAAGCATGAGTTCATAAGGGTATCTCGAACTTAATTCCACTATTTCTAGCCTTTGCCCCTTGCTGGTCTATAACCAACAGAGAGAAATCTGATCTTACCATCTACTATCCATTTTCTCAATTGCTCAATTCCTGTACACATGGATAGTAGTTTCATAATTGTTAACCTGTTCCCCCACATGAAACAACTTTATTAACTAGTTTACAGTGCTTATATACAGTTTCTTTTGTCTTTAGTTTTACTGAATCCACTCATTTACTGTTACCTAGAATAGCACTTTCCCTCCACCCCCTTCAGTGAGGTTGTTCTATACATTTATAATAAAGTTAGATTCTTTTCTCAGTCTGTGTTCCATCTTGAGCTCTCCAATGTCTTATATGATTTTTCAAATTTATACCTCAAAGTTTAATTTTTTTTCTGCAAGGTATTATGAGTTTTGAGAAGTGTGTGGTGTCATGTATCAACAATTAAAGTATCATACTAAATAGTTCATCTGCCCTAAAAAAAATTCCCTGTGATTCCCCTATTCAACCCTATCCATGCTGAACCCATGGCAACCACTGATCTGCGTACTATCTCTAGAATTTTACCTTTCTAGAATGTCATATAAATGGAGTAATACAATATGTAGCTTTTTTAAGATTAGCTTCTTTTACTTAGTAAGATACACTTAAGATTCATCCATGTGTTTGTGTAGCTTCATAGCTCGTTTATTTTTTATTGCTGAATAGAACTCCATTATATGGATGTAGCACAGTTTGTTCATTCATGTATTGAAGGATATCTTGGTAGCTTCTGATATTTAGATATACTAAATAAAGCTGCTATGAAAATTCATGTGCAGGTTTTTGTGTGCACATAAGTTTTCAAATGACTTGAAACCTAGAATCATCATTGCTGAATTATATAAGACTATGTTTAGCTTTGTAAGAAATTGCCAAATTGTCTTCCAAAGTGGCTATATCATTCCATTTTGCATTCCCAATAGCAAAGACTATTAACTGTTGCTCCATATTTATTTTTAAATTTTTCCATATTTTAAAGTGCTTGTTTTAGTATATTTAATCTTTTGCAGTGTAGACTTATAGTTTTATTTTGCTTCTAGGGTGTTTTTCAAGGTTAGTTCACTCAGTTAATGAGCAAAGTTTCATTTCCTGATTTTGTAAATATCTCTCTATTGATATTACTGTCCTCTTGTTAATGTTTATGGCATTAAGGTGATTTATAAGAGTCCTAGTTTGATGTTGCCCTTTATTGTCAGTCTAGCAAAGTCCATTTTCTTTACTTGTGTTTTGTCTGCTTTTTTTTTGTTTGTTTATTTTGATGGTAAGTGAAAGGTTGTGAATGCTGTGAATCTTTGATTTTAAGTTTATCTTGTATTTTTCAGGGCATGAAAATTTCCCTTTATTCTTTTTCCTTTCATCATTCGATTACCATAGAATGCTTCTTCCTTCCTTTTAGTCTTTATTCTAAGGGATTGCAAAACTGTCCCTTTAAATTTCATCTAGCTCTAAATTGCCTCTGGCCCTTTAAATCAAGTTTATTTGGAAACATTACCTATAGTTCAAACTCTGATCGGCCTGGATACTTCCCCACTGTATTTAAATTTAGAGTTGTTTTAAACTTTTGGTACACATTCCAAATCACCTTTAGGTCCCTTTGTAGGCCTCAGTCCTCCTCACAGACTTTTTAGTCTGCATTTGCTCCTCACAAAGTCCTACAGCAGGGCAGAGGTGTGTAGCATGAGTGTGAGTGACTGTATGCTAAGTATTTTTGATTTTCCCTCTTTTTGCTCAAAGCCATTTTGCAGTTTCAGCATTCTCTGTCTTGAAGTAATGCTGAGGTATAATTTTGCTGTAAAATGTTTATAGTTCTGAAATTATTTCATGTAGTTTATAAGGGAAATTTGGGGAGTTGGTAACTATACCTTCTCTTGTTTCCTGGAAGTTCTAGCTTTCTCTCTTTATTTAATGTCAGTTACAGAATACTGAATTTGAGAAGTGCATGGTGTCATGTATCAACAATTAAAGTACTCTTTATAAGATAAAGAGTGTAGCTTAGTAGTTATGAGTGGAAGCCTTGGGCTCAAGCCTGAATTATAGTTTTACCTTTTCTTATGGGCAAATTATTGAACCTGTTTGAATCTATTTTATAATGTTATTGTGAGGATTAAATAAGAAAGCAATATAATAAGTGCCAAGTGTAAAGTATGCCACATGTGGATGTTTATTGAGTATCACAGACCAAACAAACAAAATAATAGTAATAATCAAACATTGCCATGAAAAGTAAAATCTGTCAAAACAAGTTTCTTCAAGTAGATGCTTAATTGGAAAAATGTAGACTAGATTATTAAGATAAAATATTTATTATTATTTTTACCGTTCTAGACTTTGGAATAAACATTTACAGTAAAATTGATCAAGAAAAAAATTCTTGATTTTGATATTAACCTCTTATCAGATAAATTGTTCAAAAATACGTTCTTTCATTTGGTAGGCTGCCTTTTTATTTTTTTTGAGAATTTCCTACACTGTGTAAAAGCTCTTTAGTTTGATGTTGTCATTTGTTTATTTTTGCTTTTGTTTTCCTTGCCTGAGGAGACATAACCAAAAAATATTGCTAGAAGAGTTGTCAAATAGCTACTCCCTCTATTTTTCTCTAAGAGTTTTATCATTTTAGGTCTTACATGTAAGTCTTTAATCAATTTTGATTTTATTCTCGTATATGGTGTGAGAAAGTAGTCCAGTTTGATTTTTTTTTTTTTGCACATAGCTGTCCAGTTTTCACTATACCGTTTATTGAAGAGGCTGTCTTTTCCCCCATTGTGTATTCTTGCCTCATTTGTCTTAAATTAATTGACCATTTAAGCTGATTTATTTCTGGACTCTCTGTTGCATTGATCTATGTGTCTGTTTTTGTACTGGTACCATTCTGTTTTAATTAATGTAGTCTTGTAGTATAGTTTGAGATCAGGGAACATGATACCTCTAGCTTTGTTATTTTTTCTCAAGATTGAATTGGCTATTTGGGGTATTTTGTGTTTCCACACAAATTTTAGAATTATTTGTTCTAGTTCTATGAAAAATATCCAGGGTATTTTGATGAAGATTGCATTGAACCTCTAGGTTGTCCTTGGTATTATGGTCATATTAACAATATTAATTCCTCCAATCCATAAGCACTGTATATCTTTCCATTTGTTTCTATCATCTTCAGTTTCTTTCATCTGTGTCATAGTTTTCTGAATACAAGCCTTTTAACTCTTTGGTTAGACTTATTTCTATTTTTTGAGGCAACTGCAAGTAGGAATTTTTTTCTTAATTTCTCTTTCTAATAATTCATTATTAGTATATAGAAAAACAACAGATTTCTGTTTCTGTATATTAATTTTTTATCTTTTACTGAATTTACTTATTCTAAAGGTTTATCAGTGGTGTCTAAGATTTTCTATATATAGTATCATCCGCTATATATAGTGTCATCAGCAAAGATTGGTTTTACTTCTTCCTTTCCAATTTGTATTGTTTTTAATTATCTTTCTTGTCTTATTGCTGTGGCTAGGACTTCCAATTTTATGTTGAAGAAAAATGGTGAGGTGGGTATCTTTTGATAAGAGTGGCAAGAGGACATGCTTTCAGTTTTTCAGTGTTGAGTATGATCTTGGCTGTAGATTTGTCATATATGGCCTGTATCATGTCGAGATATGTTGTTTGCACCCACTTTGTTGAGAGCTTTTATCATAAATGGATATTGAATTTTGTGAAAAAGTGTTTCTGCATCTGTTAAGATGGTCATATTTTTATTCTTTATTTTGTTAATGTGATGTCTCACATTGGTTGATTTTCAGATATTGAATCATCCTTGCACCACTGGGACAAATCCTCCTTGATCATAGTGTATAATCCCTTAAATGTATTGTTGAATTCAGTTTGCTAATATTTTGTTGAGGAGTTTTGCATATATGTTCATCAGTGACATTGGTCTGTAATTTAGATTTGTGTGTGTGTGTGTGTGTCCGTGTGTGTGTGTGTGTGTGTGTGTGTGTATGGTATCTTTGTCTGGTTTTGGTATCAGTGTGATGCTGGCCTCATAAAATGAATTCCAAAGCATTCCTTCCTCTGCAATTTTTTTGGAGTAGTTTGAGAAGGATAGGTATTAATTCTTCTTAAATGTTTAATAGAATTCATCTGTGCAACCATTGGTGCTAGATTTTTATTTGTTGGGAGTTATTTTTATTACTGATAAAATTATTTACTAGTAATTGGTCTGTTCATATTTTCTATTTTTTCCTGACTCATTCTTGGGACATTGTTTCTAGGAACTTAGCCATTTCTTCTAGGTTGTCCATTTTATTGGTACATAATTGTTCATGGTGATCTCATGATACTTTGTATTTCTGGGGTGTAGGTTGTGATGTCTCCTCTTTCATTTCTTTTTTTTTTTAATTTTTCTTTTGTTTTTGGCTGTGTTGGGTCTTTGTTGCTGTGCATGGGCTTTCTCTAATTGCAGTAAGTGGGCTCTTGTTGCAGTGGCTTCTTTTGTTGTGGAGCAAGGGCTCTAAGCACACGGGCTTCAACAGTTGTGACACACAGGCTCAGTAGTTGTGGCACATGGACTTATTTGCTCCATGGCATGTGGGATCTTCCTGGAATAGGCTCAAATCCGTGTCCCCTGCATTGGCAGGAAGATTCTTAACCACTGTATCACCAGGGAAGTCCTCCTGTTTCATTTCTGTTGTTGCTTATTTGGGCCCTCTCTCTTTTTTTCTTGATGAGTTTGTCTAAAGATTTATCAACTTTGTCTAGCTTTTCGAAGAACCAGCTCTTAGTTTCATTGATCTTTTATATTGCCTTTTTAGATTCTATTTCATTTATTTCTGCTCTGAAATTAATGACTTCTTTCCTTTCACTCAGTTTGGGTTTTCCTTGTTCTTATCTTTCTAGTTCTTTAGGTGTAAGGTTAGATTGTTTATTTGAGATTTTTTCTTGTTTCCTGAGATAGACTTCCATCTCTATAAACTTCCCTCTTAGAAATGCTTTTTCTGGTGTCCCATAGATTCTGAATTGCTGTGTTTCTATTTTCATTTTTCACCAGGTTTTTTTTAAATTTTGTCTTTTGACTTCTTCAGTGACCTATTTGTTGTTTAGTAACATATTATTTAGCACTTGTGTTTTTTGGAGTTTTTTCTTATAGTTGATTTCTAGTCTCATATCATTGTCAGAAAAGATGCTTGATATGGTTTTAATCATCTTAAATTTGTTGAAACTTGATTTCTGGCCTAGCATGTAATCTATCCTGGAGAATGTTCCATGTGCACATGAAAAGAATATATATTCTGCTACTTTTGGATGAAATGTTATATATAATATATGTATATATAAATTTTAAGTCCATCTGGTCTAATGTCTAATGTGTCTTTTTTTTTTTTTTTTTTCCTAAAACAGGTTACCATCTAGCAGACAAGAAGGGTATAGTCCATGTGTGATATTATTAGCGTGAACAAAGTGCTATAGGAACACCCAGTTTTTTTTTTTTTTTTGGTGGTACATGGGCCTCTCACCATTGCAGCCTCTTCTGCTGCAGAGCACAGGCTCTGGACGCACAGGCCCAGCAGCCATGGCCCACGGGCCCAGCCACTCTGTGGCACACAGGACCTTCCCAGACTAGGGCACAAACCTGTGTTCTCTGCATTGGCAGGCAGACTCTCAACCACTGTGTCACCAGGGAAGCCCTAATGTGTCTTTTAAGACCAATATTTCCTTATTGATTTTCTGTCAGGAAATCTGTCCATTGAAGTAAGTGGGCTGTTAAAGTTCCCTACTATTACTGTGCTACTATCACTTTCTCCCTTTATGTCTGTTAATATTTGCTTTATATATTTAGGTGTTCCTATATTGGGTGCATATATAATTGTTATATCTTCTTGTTGGAATTACCCCTTTATCATTATTTAATGTCCTTCTTTATCTCTTGTTACAGTCTTTGTTTTAAAGTCTCTTTTGTCTGATATAAGTATTTCTACCTCAGCTTTATTTTTATTTCCACTTGCATAGAATACCTTTTTTCATCCCCTTTCAGTCTGTGTGTCTTTTTAAATCTGAGGTGAGTCTCTTGTAGGCAGCATATTATGAGTCTTATATTTTTAATCCATTCAGACACTCTGTGTGTTTTTATTGGAGCATTTAGTCCATTTACACTTCAAGTAATTATTGATAGGGATGTACTTATTGCCATTTTGTTAATTCTTTTCTGATTGTTTACATAGTTCTTTTTTGTTCCTTTCTTCTTCTTTTGCTCTTTTCCTTTGTTATTTGATGACTATCTTTTGTGTTATGTTTGGATTCCTTTCTCTTTATGTGTGTGTGTCTATTATAGGTTTTTGGTTAATGGTTACCATGAGGTTCTTAAATAAATAAATAAATACACACATATATACACACACATTACACATATATAAATAATCATATACATGATTGTTTTAAGTCGATGATCTCTTAAGTTCAAACTCATTCTGATACCTCTGCATTTTTACTCCCCCTATGCTAAATGTTTTTGACATCATGTTTTACTACTTATTGTGGATATAGATTATTTTACTACCTTTGTCTTTTAAGCTTCCTACTAGGTTTATAAGTGGTTGACCTCTTGTTTATACTGTATACTTGCATTTACCATTGAGATTTTTCCCATCATAATTTTCATATTTCTAATGGTGTTCTTTTCTGCTTTGTGAAGTCCCTTTAACATATCTTTTAAAGTCTGTTTAGTGGTGCTGAACTCTTTTAGCTTTTCCTTTTCTGTAAAACTCTCTGTCTTTCAAATCGGAATAGCCTTGCCATTAAAGTATTCTTGGTTGTAGGTTTTTCCTTTGCATCACTTTGAATATATCATGTCACTCCCTTCTGACCTACAGAGCTTCTGCTCTAAAGTAAGCTGAGAGTCTTATGGGAGTTCTTTTGTATGTAACTAGCTGCTTTTCCCTTGCTGCTTTTCAGATTCTTGTTTTATTTTTAATTTTTTCCATTTTAATTATAATGTATCTTAGGGTAGACCTCTTTAGGTTCATCTTGTTTGGCACTTTTTGTGCTTCCTGAACGTGGATGTCTCTTTCCAAGATTAGGGAAGTTTTCAGCTATTATTTCCTCAAATAAGTTCTTTGCCTCTTCTGCTCTCTCTTCTCTTTCTTGGACCCTTATAATTTCAAACATTTATAGGTTTGATGTTGTTTCAAAGGTCTCATAAAATATCTTCATTTAATTTTTTTTTTCTTTTTTCCACTAAGCTTGGATGATTTCCATTACTCTGTCTTCCAGTTCACTGATCCATTCCTCTGTATCATTGAATCTGCTGTTGATTTCGTCTAGTGTATTTTTTATTTGAATTGTTGTATTTTTCACTTTAATTGTTGTATTTTTCTGCTCTGTTGGTTGTTCTTAGTTTTTCTCTGTGTTACAGTTTTCACTGTGTTCATCTATCCTTCTCCCAAGTTCATTGAGCATCTTTATGAGCATTACCTTGAACTTCTTATTGGGTAGATTGCTTACCTCCACTTTGTTTAGTTCTATTTCTGAGGTTTTGTCTTATTCCTTCATTTGAAACATATTCCTCTGTCTCTTCATTTTTCCTAAATTTCTATGTTTGTTTCTACATATTAGGTAGGTTGGTTACATTTCTTAGTCTCAGAGAGGTAGCCTTATGTAGGAAATGCCTTGTTGGGCCCAGCACTGCACTCCTCTCTGGTCACCAGAACCATATGCTCTAGGTTGACCCTTATGTATGTCCTTCTGTTTTAGCAGGGCTGACTACTGTGGGTGCAATGGTAGGTGGAGCTGGTTCCCAGCCTGGTTGATTCCAGGTCCTGTCTCTAGCAGTGGCTGCCGACCTGCTGGTGGATGAGGTTAGGTCCTGGCATGGCTGGTTTCCTGGTCCATGGCATCCTGGTTGTGTTGCAGTCCTGCTGGCAGGCAGGGCCAAGGTCTGGTGCAGTTGTCTGAATGGCCTGAGGGGGGGGTGTTGGTCCTGGGGCTAGTGCTGTCCTCCTGGTGGTCAGGTTAGGGTCCCAGGGTCGCTGATTGCTGGGCCCCAGAGGGCACAGGACTGGTACTGGCCCTTTGCTTAAATTATTCTTTTTTCCATATTCTAAGGAAATAGTTAAGGAATATTCTACAGTTTTGCTTTTTGTTCACTGATAATTTATCCATTAAAATATTTTTTTTATAAATCCAAGCTTTGTATCAATATTGTAGAACTTTAAATTCATCTAATGATGATTTCATGAATATTTGTTTTAGACAAAATTATAATACAGATGCAGTTGGACAATTTCTAGATAGGCTATATGAAGAAAAAATTAAAAATCTCCTTTCAAGCAGTCAACTTTATTCTTCAAATTTGTATATGTTTTGATCATTCCAAATAATATTTGAATTGAAAAATTCCTGATCTTATGGGAATTTAAATTTTATGAATGATGGTTTTTCCAGGCTACTTGAAGAACAATGTTTTTTCTGTATATACAAAACTACTTAATAACATAAACTTTCATGAAAATACCAATGCTTAGTTTCTAAAAAGAAAAAAACAAATACTTATATTTAGCTATACTTGCACAAATGTATTATGTTACAAATCAAAACATCAAAGTTTTATAGCTTGAAACCAAAAGGTTTGACTGACATATCTAGTGTGTTTCATATAAAAAAATTGATGCTACTAGATGGTCATGACTCTAAGTAAAGGCTTTATTGACTGCCACCATGAAAATATAACAAAGTACTCAATGTGATGTGTTCTTTGAATACACCAAAAAACAGGTAATTGTATAGGATACTGCTAAGTAACTAGCCAAGTCATCACATTGAAGAGCAAATTGGCAGAATTGTGAAGAGAGTAATACTGTTCTGGTATTAATAACTTCCCCCTTTATGCCCACACTACCTTCAATTCATGCTATCAATGACCTCATGATACCTGCTTTGTGCCAAAGTTCCTATAGTAAACTAAATTCCCATTTGAAAAATCCATCGAAGAGCCTGAATAAGGCACCTTTTAAATGAATTCATGTTTAATAATAAAAGTACAACCATATTAGCAGGACCATTGGGTCAGAATCACGGCTAGTAGACATGGTCCACAGAAAGAAGTTGTAATTTATTGCCTCTTAGGTACTAGTTTGTTGTACATGTTTATGTCTTGTATTTTCCAAAGTTGTATTTCATTTCAACTAATTGGAGGTGTTGCAAAATGAAAGGCCTGGTCTGATTTGCTGTTAGCCTTGTTGCCCTTTAAAAGTGCTAAATGGGAGGAAAAAATTGAGAAGAAAATCTATGCACTGGGAAGCAGGTTGGGAGGAGCTACTGTCAGGGAGGGTGAAAATTCAGATATTTAGGTTCAAAACTTTAGTAGAGACCAGCAGTACATTTAAGCATACATTTTTGAAAGATATTAATAAGAAATCTGTTTGATTATGTTTGCTAAAGAAAATATTTTCTCTCTTAAGGTAGGGGAACTAGGTAAACACCTGCAAATTGAGGTAACTCTATTCCACTAACCGCCTCTACTACAACTACTGCATAAAAGCAGAAACATACTCATTAAATATAGCTGAAAATCATATCATTAGCATGGATATCTCATGCATGAACTATCTTATCCAAAGAAAACTAAAGCCTTTTCTGAAAGCATTTTAGAATGTGCAAAATTTTGTTGGTGCTTATTAACAAGAAATAAACCAATTTCAATTCATCTACTGAATTAAGGTCCCATTCATGCAGTTGACATTTGAGTTTTTAAAAGCATCTTGCCCTATCTTAAATAAAAAATGATCTGCATTTTTTGTAGCCTGAACTTGTACTTTATGGGAAATCTAAATGTACATTTTAGAATGTCAACTTTTTAGTTAAATAGATTATGATATGTTTAAAAGGATAAACTGGCTATTTTTTTCTTTGTCATTTGTAATATCCTGAACATTGAAGAAATTTTTGGAAAAATTGCTCAATGTAAAAGCCAATTCTCTTTAGGGTATCTCTGAATGCCTTCACAGCCTAACTTAGGCAGTCGAGTTCTCTAAACCTTAACTCAAATATTCAATAATAATTGATGTGAGTACAACCAAAATATATTTTAAAGCTAATGAAGAGTAAAGCACATATTCTAACTTGATTTTCCCTACTGTCTAATCAATATTTTGGGGCCAGGATATCTTAGAGTCCACAAATCCTGGGGTTTTGTTAATTAAATTCAAATGGTATGCAAATTTAGATAGAGAAAATGACATCTCTATTTTCCTTATCCTCTAACTAAAAACTAACATTTCTTTTCATTTTGAAAGTGGGCAACAGACCACTGTAATATTGGCCATACTTACTACTTTGTCAGCAATAGACAGCAGAGATAATTTCATGTCACATAAAAGTTGCAATAATTATATTAAAATAAATTTAACCTCATCTTATTTCAAAATTATGATCATTTTAGACCTGATGCTAAATCTTGTTATCCAATGTGTTAAAATGAAGCAAGTATATTACTATATTATAAAAATATAAAGATATTTTGATAGCTATATTTCAATATAACTTTTTTATTTGTAAATGAGTATATTAAAAGTTTGTACTTCAAGTGGTTATTCTAAGGATATAGTGCTTAGAATCATATCTGACACACAGTATTTGCTACAGTTACCTGCTTTTAGAGATTTCATAATTCTACTGTATATACAGAGCATGTTTCCATGAAACTTAGCCACATAAGACAGGATGTAATGTGTAGCAAAAATGAATAAGGGAAGTGATAATTATTTTAGGAATCCAAAGAAAGCAATAAATTAGAGTTGTCTAGTATTTCTCTAGGATGGTTTCATGGAGGTAAAAGATTGGCCTTAGCTGGGTTTGACAGAGGAAATCCTATGGTGTCCTCAAACTTGTAAAGTTGGATTTATCATAGTGCATGCCTGCATTGGTGAGTGTAAAATGTGGTATGGATTTTAGGACCACTTTGGGGTGCCTTGAGGTATAAAATGATGAATTATTTCGTTGACAGTCTCAAAATTTGCCTGTGTAATTACTGCTGTTGCTCTCATGAAACATTGATATTGCTCAAGAAAAGCAGTGTGGCAGGGTATGGAAACATGGGTCCCTGAATCAGCTGGCCATGTTTTTAAATCCTACCTCTGTAGTTTTGGGCAAATTGCTTAAATTCTTTAATTTTTTTCAAATGAAATTCTGTTTGCTTAATCACTCAGCAAATATTTATTATTTGTCTATTTTGCACCAGGTACTATGCTAGGTTCTGAAGATAAGGCAAATAAGTTACACAGATCCAACATGGAATTTAAAGTCTCTAAAAGAAAACTATACCTACCTCAAAGGGTTGTATTGAGGATTAGGAGTATCATAAATTCATGTTGTAAAATGTAAATAGAGCAAAATATTTAAACTATGGCACCTTGTCTAGGCTATAGTAGGTCCCCAATAAATGGTAGCTGATATTACTGTTACAAACTCTTAGAAGTATTTTAAGTGTTCTGAGACAATTCTAATACAGAGCCAGATTTGAAAATCACTGATTTAGAACAGTGGTTCTCAAACTTGTCTGCATATTGAAATTATTCGGGGGAGCTTACAAACTACTGATCATTGGCCCCACCCCCAGAAATTCTGATTTACTTGAACTCAGGTGTGGCCTGGGTGTTGGCATTTTGAAAATCTCCTCAGGTAATTATAACTTGCAGCCAAGGTTGTACACAACTGAGAAAATACCAAGCACTCAAATCTGCTAAACAAAGTGCATTCAACTTTTTATTTTCATTTTCTGCCCTAAATCCTTGATGATAGTACTTATTAGGGATTTTGACAAATGCAACTTTATAATGACAAGACTCCTCATATAACATAAAACTGGAGAAAAATAAGGATGAAGAGCCTGTTCATTTATCATATATTACTTTGTGTAGTGTTACAATGATAAGAATACATGGAGCCAGGCTTGATTAACAGCACTGGAGAGCATCTACCTATTTACATTTTGGCAAGAAATAAGGTGAGGTTGTTATGTTATTGCTGTCATCCTTATCATCATTTCAGCACTACTTACTGGGTTTTATAGCCAGACACTGAGAAAGCATGTGTGTGTGTGTGTGTGTGTGTGTGTGTGTGTGTGTGTGTGTGTGTACACTTCTTATAACAACACTATGAGCTAATGTAATATTATCTCATTTAGAGATGAGTAAAAAGAGATTTATGATAAATAACTTGACCATGGTAATCAGCCTAGTAAGTTTCAAACTCTAGATTTAAACCCAATTCTGCCAGACTTCAAAACATGCACACTTAATTACTTTATACTGTCTCATAAAGAGATGACCCTTACCTATATTTTAGAATTCTTTCATTGTTCTGATCAGAAAATATTCCTTCATACTCTTGTGTGTCATCTGGCTTTTGATTTGTTGCTCTTCTAGATTCTCTGTGTTTATGTATGCTTTCATTGTGACACTTAAGTTGGTATTAATCTGAAATTTTATCTGATATGTAGTATCTGCTTTAATACTTATACAAAGGTAAATATGATTATTCTATATTACAAGTGAGGAAACTGAGGCTCATAAGTTAGGTAAGTTGCAATTGTTGACAGCTAGTTAGTATAGAAGCCAGTATCAGAGCTCAGAAATACCAAAGTACATGCTTTCAACCACTACAAGGGAATCATACAACTATTCTATCCAACTTCCTCTTCCATATGATTTTTCATTCTCCTCCCAGACATCCAACAATTATCTGCAACAGAACCAGACACTCAGGGCTGAGGTGGGGGCGGGTGGGAAGCCAACCTAGGCCTCGGCTTCTTAGGAGAAACTGAAGCTCATCAATTTAAGGTTGCATAAAAATTAAAATTAACTTGATATGAAAGCATTGAACCTCATATATTTAAAAGGGATATCTGGTCAGAAAAAAGGAAATAATATTCACTGCTATACCAATTATTTTTTGCCTCAAGTCACCAAGAAAAATACATAATGTAATTTGTTAAATGAGTTGAATTCTAAGATTCATTTCAGAGATGACTAAATAAAAGGGAAAAATGGTTTTGGAGCTTCACTATGTAAGTTACAGTTATCTAGAAAATTAACTTATATTACTACTTTATTCTCTAATTGTATAAAATAAGTGTATGTGTAATGCAACAGCTCCCTTCTAGTAGATTACTATCACTGAATTGGAATTTAATGTTTTCCTTTCAGTTTTTATCTGAGGATCGTATAAAAAGCAATTCACGACTATACTTGCTGTGGTATTTTTCATGAGGACATATCCACAATGTTATTTAATGTCCTATATAAAGACATGAACATAAACACTGATACATACACACTCCTTTCACATGTATTTCTAGTTAAGTTAAAAGCAAGCTTCCCATGAGTAACTAATACGCTTTACAATAATGAAAATGGATTAAATTTGGCTTAGACGTGTTTAAAACACCAACTGTATTAAGTGATTTTTATAGATGCAAAGTTGCCCATCAAATGTATAGATGGCTTTTTAATAAAGTGATAATAAAGTAATTAGACCAGCATTTTCCATAGCTCCTACTAGAGAACATTAATTTCATGGGATGTTTTAAGTTGGCATGCAAAAAAAATCCCTTAATAAGTTTGTAGACACTAGGTTAAATGGGTATATATATATAAGTTTGCAAACACTAGGTTAAATGGATACACACACACACACACACACACACACACACACACACACAGTTTTCTCACAGGATTGCCCAGTGCCTTTAATGTGCACATTTTGATTTCCCAAAAGGAGAATATATTGTGAACCATTTCCTGAACTTATTAGACCATTGAACCATTTGTTTACAGGGTATTCCATAAAGCACAGAAGAGAAAATATTGCTTTAGATATATATATATTTTTTTTTTTATGCGGAGCACAGGCTCCGGACGCGCAGGCCCAGCAGCCATGGCCCACGGGCCCAGCCGCTCCGCGGCACGCGGGATCCTCCCAGACCGGGGCACGAACCCGTGTCCCCTGCATCGGCAGGCAGACCCTCAACCACTGCGCCACCAGGGAAGCCCTGCTTTAGATATTTTAATGAATAATGAAGGCTTTGGGGATTTCTATTTACACTGAATTAAAGGAAGAGAATGGCAGTAGAATTGTAGCAAGGCTTGCTTATTTTGCCCCTCTCTAGTTTGATAACAGCTGTTTTAATGGCTTCCAGTTACACAAAGCTAGCCTTGTTCAGTCATGGTCAATCTGGAGAAGAGCCAGGTTCTAGGTACCTATGGGATATACACAATTCAGAAGTGAAAAGCATCATGGGACTTCATCCCAAAAGAATGGAAGAAACATTTCTTAATACTGAGTTTTTTCCCTCCCTCCCTCTTTCTTTCCTTCTTTACTTCTCCCTCCCTCCCTCCTTCCCACGTTCGTTCCCTCCCTCCCTCCCTCCCTCCCTCCCTTCCTTTCTTCCTTCTTTTCTCTCTCTCTCTCTCTCTCTTTCTTTTTTTCTTTCCTTCTGTTTTTGTAACTGTATGATTCAATTTATACTATGGGCAAGTCAGGCAAAATTAGTCTATGGTGATAGATGTCAGAATAGTGATGACCTCTGAGGGGTAGGAATTGACTGGGACAGACATGAAAGAAACTTCTAGATGATAAAAAGGTGTTATATCTTGATCTAGGTGAAGATTATATATATATATAAACAGCTTACATATATATGTAAAAATTTATCAAGCTCTTTACTGAAGGTGTATGTACATTATTGAATATAACCTTTACATTAACAGAATAAAATCTTCAAACTTAGGTAATATCTATCTGTCTATATATATATATATATATATATATATATATTTCTCCATTTTTTCTTACAGATAGATATTTCTTACAAATAGATATTACAGATAGGTAATATCTGTCTCTATATATATATATATTTTATTTTTCTCTATTTTTTCTTGCTTATTTAATACAGATTTCTTAATGCAGATATTTAAAGGGAACTCTGCACTGCCCTGGCAACAATATCAACACAGAGAATGAATGAATGACTACACATGAATAAATAGTATTTGCAGGTTTTCACATATATCTAGTATTTATTCTTAGAGAATGACATACCAAAGAAAGGATGGGCAGTGGGAGCAGTATGCACCAGTGAGGAGAAAGTTTTTATCAATGGCATTGTTTAGACTTGGTGGTGGATTGTGATATTAACAACAACAACAACAACTTTCAGGAATTTTATCATTGTTTTTAAATTCTCCAAAAGCAGTGCACTCTCTCTGTGCCTGCACCTGGAGTGGACCACCTCTACTACTCTGTACTTGGTATCCCACTGCTGTTAGAATTGTCTTTAAAAAAATCTCTACGTAAGACACTAAATTGCTAACAAACTTATACAAAATAATGATTAATTTATACATATTTTGAAAACATCTAACACAAATTTCTGCCAATACTCAACATTTTCACATATGCTAAGAGTTAATATTCAAAACTGACAAAATATGGAAAAAATTGTGGCATGAATCTGACCATAGAAATGAGTACTTATAAACATTGGCATGCTTATTTTGAAATTCACTCAATAAAACCTATTAAAATCAAGCACCCTGGAAATTTCAGTTGTATAAATTTACCCCCATATGGCCGTGTCCTTCATTAAAGTAATACTTAAATTGATTACAACATGTGTCTCTCATTTCTATATTTTAAATGTACAACATACTTAAAGTGGACTGAATTATGTCCTTAGCCAGCTACCAAATAAAAAGGGCCATTGTTAATTGGCCTCCTGTAGGCTCTCTATATCTACCTCTTGTCTGCTATAACTCTAATTCTAGCTGCTTGAAGATCTTATAATTATTTCTCTTGCCAGATATTTTCACTGGCTTTGTGCTATGCCCTCTAGTCCCTGATCCAAAATTACTTTTGCCCCGATGATTACATCCTCTCTTTCTTCTCAGAAAGAAATGGCATAATATAAGCCTATTACTCCTTTTATTTGGAGAAAATTGGGAAAATACCTTAAGGTCCTGCTAGATAAATAAAGGGTTCAAATGTTTTTCATCAACATAACTCACCCATGTAGAATGTGAAGAGGACAGTAGTGGTACTTTATTGGGAGTAATAGAACTATAGAAAATATAATAGCTAATTGATTATGGGATAAAGGCCACTGATCACTAGAAATTAAGATGAAAATTTATTTGTATTCTGAATTATTAATGAAATTATGATATCAATATTCTAATGTATAGAGATCACTGCTTAGGTTAACCCTCTAGGATTTCAGAGAGTATTGAGTGGGACCAGGATGTTAACAAAATTCTTAGGAGTTAATCATCTACATCTTAATTTGAATTGTGGTACACTACATTAAATTTTCTGCTTAAAGGAAAGAAGACAACCTCCTTTCATCTGTGACTAGTGCCACTCAATTTCATACATTCAATTCTGAAACTTTACAAGAGACATGAAGCTAGCCTAACTACATATTTTTCATATTTTTAGAGGTGTCATGGCTTAATTCTTGATACCCACAACCTTGATAATAACTGGTGTCTGCCTTAAGTGTGCCTCAATTCAGAAATTATATTAAACTCAAATTTTTCTTTATTAGCTATGAACTTTTAAAAGAATTAAGTCTTTCTCCTCTACATGTAGAAGTGTGGTTTATCAACATTTTGGCAATATGAACATGTATATTAGAAATATTTATATTCCTAGATTTGGCTCAATGTAGCAAACATTTACTGAATGTCTACAAAAGCCAGAAGAGGCACCAGTGCTAAATATAGGTATTTGCTATGAATGCATATTTTCTCTCTATCCATTGTGATAAGTTGTTCTCTCTACTCTGAACATCAGTATTGGCAATCACAGTTTTCTCAGCCATCCGATTACATTTAGAGAAAAAACTGAATCTTATTTCTTAATCTCTGGATAATGTTCATGTGGAAACGTTATTCAAAGAATTATGGCTTTATACACCTTCTAAAGAGTAGTATTCAAATTTACTGGTAATTATTTTTTGTAGAAGGATATGCTTAGAGAAGATCTCGAAACTGTTAATGACCCCTCTTCAATTAGAAGTCACAGATTAGAATTCTGTGAGCATACTTGTCAAGTGATTTCTCTCTCCCTCTGAGTTGTAGTATGTGGAAACAGAAACTCAAAGAAAACAAACAAAACATGAATGTTTCACTAAATTCCGGGGATAGAAAAGATTCTGATGGTTATTGGTTCCAATTCTATATTTAACTGCTATTCTAGATAGATGATAGTGATTTCTTCTTTTTCAGATTAAGGCTTTGAGATTTTTCTTAATCAAGCAGTGTAAGATATATAAATAGAAATACACACATACACTCACACACATCATAACAGCACAGGTCTTTGGAATCAGATTTTGATTATATACTTGGATCTTTAATTTTCTAACTTCAAGTAACTTTATTCAGTATTAGTTTTCTAATCTATAAAATGGAGATAAAATGCATCGTTCACTGGGTTATCATGAAAAGTAAACAAGACAAAATGTATGTAGCAGAGTGAAAATATATCACTTCAATAGTTGGTAACAGAATTTCTCTTATGAAAGGAACTGTCTTTATTTAGAAAAAGTTAACTGCTTATTTAGACTGGGTACAGTGTATTTTCTATTGATGGTACATGACAAGGTAAGGCTCACTAAGCCCCTCCCCACTTTTAGGGGTTCTGGGATGAAAGATTTTGATATTCTCAGTATGTTGGGGGATCAAGTTGGAGCAAGGACTCCCCAGCAGCTGAGGGCCTCTCTCGTGCTCTTGCTGGGGCTGGAGATCCAGGGGCTCTCACTCCTCAGACGCTCCCACCCTTTTGCTGCAGCTAGACAAAGTGTTTGTTAAGGGCAATGCCAGCCCCAGCATCCAGGGAGGAAGAGTGGGGTGTCACTGCTAAAATCGCAATAGAAAACTTGGTTCTCAGTGTAGCCCAGTGTGGTCTTTAGGGTGCCTTCCAATGCCCGCTTTACCTCTTCTTGATAATATCATATTTAGCAGCTTTCTCCGGGCCTCACATCAGATCTATGTCAAACACATTAGGGATGGAGGCATGGAAGGCCATGCCGGCGAATTTCCAATTCAGCTCAGGGATGTCCTTGCCCCAAAGCCTTTGGCCGTGCCAGTAGAAGCAGAGATGATGTTCTGGGCAGTTCCTCATCTATCAGAGTACAGTTTTCCAGTGAGCCCATCAGTGGTCTTCTGGATGGCAGTGACAGTATGAACTGTGGTCATGAGTCCATCCACAGTGACATTGGCCAGGGGTGCCAAGCAGGTGGTAGTGCAGGAGGCATTGCTGACTATCTTGAGGGAGTTGTACTTCTTATGGTTCATGCCCATCACAAACATGGGGCTATCAGCAGAAGGGACAGAGATGATGAGCCTTTTGGCTCTACACTTCATGTGAGGCCCAGTCTTCTCCAAGGTAGTGAGGGCACCAGAACATACTCAGCACCAGCAGCACCCCATTTGATATTGGCAGGATATTGCTCCTGGAAAATGGAGGTGGGCTTTCCACTGATGACAAGCTTCCCTTTCTCAGACTGGACTGTGCCATTGAACTTGCCACTAGTGGAATCACACCAGAATGTGTAAACCTTGTAGTTGTAGTCAGTGAAGCAGTCATCAATGGTAATACTCACTTTGCCATAGTTAAAAGCAACCCTTGTGACCAGGTGCCCAGTACAGCCAAATCCATTTACTGTGACCTTCACCATTGTGTCTTAGGGACATTGCTGGTATTGCACAAGAAAATGTGGCTGTCTGTTGAATGGGGAGGAGCAGAGAAACTAAACTACTTATTTAGATATTAAGATAAGGTCCTGAAACTATGTTTTAGAAAAAGACGATAAAAAATAATTAAAACTCTGCTTGAGAAGTGAATAGATTTTGTGGGTCATGAGGAGAAAGAAGAGAGAGAGAGAATCAATTGAAATTATGGAATTCTGAGCTATGGAGGAGTAGGTGGCTCAAACTGTTCAGTGTTAGGGTGGCCAAATCTGTTAAGAACATAAGTAACTAATTTTAATTTCTTGGTGTTCTTGCCATGTAAAATTCTTCTACCTGCTCAAAGCTTTACGCACAAAAAATGTCTTTTGTAAATAGTAGAGAATAAGATTCAGATGTCAGTAAAAGCAGAGGCTTAAATTCAGAAGTAAAAAAATAAAAGTCCCTAGAAGCACAGGAATCTTGGGGCAAGTGTTGGGCTCGAAAGAATGAATAATAGATACTTAAACTAATTTATCTAAATGTCAAAAGCCAGAGTGACCTCTGCCAATATTTGGGCTACTTGTATAATTAATATGTAAAAGGGCGTGTATTAAGCCTTCAGGAAATATTAACTGCTGTTGTATAAAATGTAGATAAATGTTGGATTGTACTCTAGGAATGATTGAGCTGAAGTGATAAAAAGAATAAGTAGAGGTTCAAATACCACCTTCCCTTTTCCCCATAGTTGAAATTAGTTGGTACTTCCTTGACACTTCCAAAGGAAAATTCATATGCATGGCTGCCTCCTCTAGAACACTGTGAGTTTCTTGAGGGTACAGGACATTCAATATTAATTGAATGTGGTGAGCAATTCATTCCTATTGCTCAACACAAGACATTGTGTGCAATAGACTGTCAAACAAACCACAGTGACCAACAACATGAGAAGATAGAGAAACCCTGGAAATGTAGTATAGACATACTTCACAGATATTGTGGGCTTTGTTCCAGACCACTGCAATAAAGTGAATATCACAATATAGCAAGTCATGAATTTTTTTGTTTCCCAGTGCATATAAAAGTTATGTTTACACTATACTGTAGTCTGTTAAGTGTGCAATAGCATTATGTCTAAAGAAACAATGTACATACCTTAATTTAAAAAATACTTTATTGCTAAAAAATGTTAATCATCTCTGAGCCTTCACCGAGTAGTAATCTTTTTATAATAGTAACATCAAAGAATCACTGATCACACATCATCATAACAAATATATTAATAATGAAAAAGTTTGAAATATGGCAAGAATTGCTAAATTGTGACAGACTTGATGTGAACAAATGCTGTTGGAAAAATGGCACCAGTAGACTTGTACAACACAGGATGGCTGTAAACCTTCAATTGTAAAAAATGCAATATCTTCAAAACCCAATAAAATGAAGCATAATAAAATGATATATGCCTGTAATATGAATATATCTTTATATCATCTGCTGCCTTCTTTGGCCACCTTGGGACTAGGTCATTTTCTTATATCCCGCAAAATAGAGGCCATAGCCATACTTTGGTGTCTATATTGCAAGTTGAGGGAAATGTACTCCTGTGAGTTTTATTCATGTGTGACAAAGGGACAGTTACCTATAAAGTACACAGAAAATAATAATTTTATTCTTTTAGGCCCTCCTTGTTTTTCATGTTTATGAACTATCTTAATCTTAGATGAGTAATATTTTAATTTTTTCTCTATTATGTTTAATAGAGAAAATCTTGCTCCTTAAAACCTTGTTCCAGTGATTCAGTATTCATATTGATTTTTTACTTATTTTATTTTTATTTTTGGCTGCACTGGGTCTTTGTTGCTGCATGGGCTTTCTCTAGTTATGACAAGCGGGCACTACTCTGTTGCAGTGCACAGGTTTTTCATTGCAGTGGCTTCTTTTGTTGTGCAGCACAGATTCTAGGCACACAGCCTTCAGTAATTGTGACGTGTGGGGTCAGTCATTGTGGCTCATGGGCTCTAGAGTGCATGCTCAGTAGTTGTGGCACATGGGCTTTGTTGCTCCACAGCATGTGGGATCTTCCCGGACCAGGGATCGAACCCGTGTCCCCTGTATTGGCAAGGTGATTCTTAACCACTGCATCACCAGGGAAGTCCTGATTTTTTAAAATAGTGGTGTACCATTTTAGCTTGGCTGTCAGAGAGTTAAAATAAATACATATATGTAAAATATATCGGAAGTATTTATGCCTATTACAATTTTTTGCTTTTCATGTGTATGAACTAATTAAAATAAATTATCCAGGTAATAAAGACTCTTACAAGAAAGAAAATCTCAGAACCAGATGGCTTCACTGGTGAATTCTTTCAAAAATTTAAAGAGGAATTAATACCAATCCTTTTCAAACTTTTCAGACATATGGAAATCACTCAATGTGATATACCACATTAATAGAAAAAAGGATAAAAATTACATGGTCATCTCAATAGATGGTGAAAAAAATATTTGACAAAATTCAACACATTTTTATGATTAAAAATACTCAACAAATGAGTTATAGAAGGGAATTGCTTCAATATAATAATGGTCATATATGAAAAACCTACAGTTGATATTATACTCATTGGTGAAAGACTGAAAACTTTTCTAAAATCAGAAACAAGGGAAGGATGTCCACTCTTACCACTTTTAATCAACATAGTACTGGAAGTGCTACTGAGAGCAATTAGGTAAGTAAAGGAAATAAAAGTCATCCAAATTGGAAAGAAAGAAGTACAATTATCTGGGTTCAAAGGTGACACAATCTTAAACGTAGAAACCCTAAAAATTCCATAAAACCCTGTTAGAAATAACAACCAAATTCAGTAAAGTTGTAAGATACAAAGTCAACATTCAAAAATTAGTTGCATTTCTATAAATTAACAATGAACAATCTGAAAAAAAATTAACAATCCCATTTATAATAGTATCAAAAATAATAAAATAATTAGGAATAAAGTTAAGAGATAAAAAACTTGTAGACTGGAAACTAAAAATCATTGCTAAAAGAAATTAATAAACACAAATAAATGGAAAGATAAAACATGTTCATGGACTGAAAGATTTAATTCTATTAAAATGTCTAAACTACCCAAAGTACTCTACAGAGTCAATGCAATCCCTATCAAAATCCCAGTGGCATTTTTTTTTGAGAAATATAAGAAAATCCTAAAATTCATAGAGAATCTCAAAGGACCCCGAATAAGCAAAACAATTTGAGAAAGAAGACAAAGATGGAGGCCTCACACTTCCTGATTTCAAAACATACTATAAAGCTACAACAATCAAAACAGTATGATATCAAATAAAGACAGATATATTCACTATTGAAACTGAATAGAGAGCCCAGAAAAAAAAACTCTCACATGTATTGTTAACTGATCTTCAACAAGGACTATAAAATGAGGAAAGATAGTCTCTTCAAAAAATGGTATTGGAAAAACTGGATATCTACACGCAAAAGAATGAAGTTGGACCCTTATCTTACACTATGTACAAAAATTAACTAAAAATGGATTAAAGATCTAAAGATAAGATAAACTATAAAACTCCTTGAAGAAAACATGGGGAAAAACTACATGACATTGGATTGGGCAATGATGTTTTGTGTGTATGAAACCAAAAGCATAGGTAACAAAAACAAAATAGATAAATGGGACTATACCAAATGAAAAAGCTTCTGTACAACAAAGGAAACAAGAGTGAAAAGGCAGCATAAGGAATGGGAGAAACTATCTGCAAACCATATAACAAATAAGGGGTTACTATACAAAATATACAAAGAATTTCTAAAACTCAGTAAAAAAAGAATTTCAAAATACTGTTAATATAGAGGGAAATTGGCAGCAAAACCAAACTATAATCTGTGTTTTCTTCTGCTCTATGAGATAGTAATTACTTGTGAAGGAAAATGATGTCTTTGAGAAGATGCATTTGAAGTGGTGAATACATACTGTGTACTTGATTTACATTCCTTTCTCTACTGGGAAGGACATGGATATTGTGGAATGTGGCCTTTAATGTTTCTGCAAAAACAAAATATCTTGCCTATGTAAGTCAGAGATATGAAATTCAGCAGTGAAATGAGTACAAGATTATGATCAGCCAGATTCTTCTTTACATATCCTCAGGAAGTCCTTATTTTCAAGACTGATTTAGTTATTGCAAAAGTATATTTCTAGTTTCTCGTTGTGTAGAGTTTAAAAGTGTGTGTTTTTCTCTTTGTTTTGACTAAAGCTAAGTATTTACTTCTTCTATGACTCAGTTCTCTATTCCTACGTACATACATATCCCAGAAAAGAGAGGGCATATGTCCACCAAAAAACAAGTACCAGCAGCTTCATAAGAGCTTTATTCATTGTAAGCCCAAACTGGAAATCTACTTGCCCATCAAGAGTATAATGTATAAATAAATTGGTTTTTTTCTGTTTTTTTTTATTGGAGTATAGCTGCATTACAATATTGTTAATTTACACTGTACATGAAAGGGAAACAGCTATACATATACATATATCCCCTCTTTTATAGATTTCCTTCCCATTTAGGTCACCACAAAACATTGAGTTGAGTTCCCTGTGCCATACAGTATGTCTATTTTACACATAGTATCAATAGTGTATACATGTCAATCGCAATCTCCTAATTCATCTCACCCTCCCACCCCCTGGTATCTATATGTTTCTTCTCTACGTCTGTATGTCTATTTCTGCTTTGTAAATAAGATTGTCTATACCAAAATTTTCAGTTTCCATGTACTTGTGTTAATATACAATATTTGTTCTTCTCTTTCTGACTGACTTCACTCAATAGGAGAGTCTCTATGTCCATCCATGTCTCTAAAACTGACCCAATTTCATTCCTTTTTATGGCTGAGTAATATTCCATTGTGTATATGTACCACATCTTCTTTATCCATTCCTCTGTTGTTGGACATTTAGGTTGCTTCCAAGTCCTGGCTGTTGTAAATAGTGCTGCAGCAAACATTGGGGTGCATGTATCTTTTTGAATTATGGTTTTCTCTGGGTATATGCCCAGGAGTGGGATAGCTGGGTCATAGGGTAGTTCTATTTTTTAGTTTATTAAGGAATCACCATACTGTTCTCCATAGTGGCTGTATCAATTTACATTCCCACCAACAGTGCATGAGGGTTCCCTTTTCTCCACACCCTCTGCAGGATTTATTGTTTGTAGAATTTTTGATGATGGCCACTCTGACTGGCATGAGGTGATACCTCAATGTAGATTTGATTTGCATTTCTGTAATAATTAGTGATGTTGAGCAGCTTTTCATATGTGTGTTGGCCATCGGTAAGTTATCTTTGGAGAAATGCCTAATTAGGTCTTCTGCCCATTTTGGATTGGGTCATTTGTTTTTTTAATGTTGAACTGCATAAGCTGTTTATATATTTTGGGGATTAATCCTTTCTCCATTGATTCGATTGCAAATATTTTCTCCCATTCTGAGGGTTGTCTTTTCGTCTTGTTTGTAGTTTCCTTTGCTGTGCAAGGGCTTTTAAATTTCAAGCTTCCATTTGTTTATTTTTGTTTTTATTTCCATTACTCTAGGAGGTGGATCAAAAAAGATCTTGCTGTGATTTATGTCAAAGAGTGGTCTTCCTATGTTCTCCTCTAAGAGTTTTATAGTGTCCAGTCTTACATTGAGGTCTCTAATGCATTTTGAGTTTATTTTTGTGTATGGTGTTAGGGAATGTTCTAATTTCATTCTTTTACATGTAGCCGTCCAGTTTTCCCAGCACCACTTACTGAAGAGATGGTCTTTTCTCCATTGTATATCCTTGCCTCCTTTGTCATAGATTAGTTGACCATAGGTGCGTGGGTTTACCTCTAGGCTTCCTACCCTGTTCCATTGATCTATATTTCTGTTTTCGTGCCAGTACCTTATTGTCTTGATTACTGCACCTTTGTGATACAGTCTGAAGGCAGGGAGTCTGATTCCTCCAGCTCCATTTTTTTTCCTCAAGACTGTTTGGCTATTCGGGGTCTTTTGTGTCTCCATACAAATTTTGAGATTTTTTGTTCCAGTTCTGTAAAAAATGCCACTGGTAATTTGATAGGGATTGCATTGAATCTGTAGATTGTTTAGGGTAGTATAATCATTTTCACAATATTGATTCTTCCAATCCAAGAACATGGTATATCTCTCCATCTGTTGGTATCATCTTTAATTTCTTTCATCAGTGTCTTATAGTTTTTTGCCTACAGGTTTATTGTCTCCCTTGGTAGGTTTATTCCTAGGTCTTCTATTCTTGTTGTTGCAGTGGTAAATGGGAGTGTTTCCTTAATTTCATTTTCAGATTTTTCATCATTAGTGTATAGGATGCAAGAGATTTCTGTGCATTCATTTTGTATCCTGCAACTTTACTAAATTTATTGATTAGCTCTAGCAGTTTTCTGGTGGCATCTTTAGGATTCTCTATGTATAGTATCATGTCATCTGCAAACAGTGACAGCTTTACTTCTCCTTTTCCAATTTGTATTCCTTTTATTTCTTTTTCTTCTCTGATTGCTGTGGCTAGGCCTTCCAAAACGATGTTGAATAATAGTGGCAAGTGTGGACATCCTTGACTTGTTCCTGATCTTAGAGGAAATGCTTTCAGGTTTTCACCATTGAGAATGATGTTTGCTGTGGGTTTGTCATATATGGCCTTAACTGTGTTGAGGTAGGTTCCCTCTATGCCCACTTTCTGGAGAGTTTTTATCATAAATGGTGTAGAATTTTGTCAAAAGCTTTTTCTGCATCTATTGAGATGATCATATGGTTTTTATTCTTCAAATTGTTAATATGGCATATCACATTGATTGATTTGCATGTATTGAAGAATTCTTGCATCCCTGGGATAAATACCACTTGATCATGGTGTCTGATCTTTTAATGTGCTGTTGGATTCTATTTGGTAGTATTTTGTTGAGGATTTTTGCATCTATATCCATGAGTTATGATATTGGTCTGTAATTTTCTTTTTTTGTAGTATCTTTGTCTGGTTTTGGTATCATGGTGATGGTGGCCTCATAGAATGAGTTTGAGAGTGTTCCTTCCTCTGCAATATTTTGGAAGAGTTTGAGAAAGATGGGTGTTAGCTCTTCTCTAAATGTTTGATAGAATTCATCTCTGACGCCATCTAGTCATGGACTTTTGTTTGCTGGAAGATTTTTAATCACAGCTTCAATTTCATTACTTGTGATTGGTCTGTTCATATTTTCTCTTTCTTCCTGGTTCAGTCCTGGAAGGTTATACCTTTCTAAAATTTTGTCCATTTCTTCCAGGTTGTCCATTTTCTTGGCATAGAGTTGCTTGTAGTAGTCTCTTAGGATGCTTTGTATTTCTTCTTTGTCTGCTATAAATTCTCCTTTTTCATTTCTAATTTTATTGAACTGAGTCCTCTGCCTCTTTTTGTTGGTGAGTCTGGCTAATGGTTTATCAATTTTGTTTATTTTCTCAAAGAACCAGCTTTTAGTTTTATTGGTCTTTGCTATTGTTTTGTTTCTATTTCATTTATTTATGTTCTGATCTTTATCATTTCTTTCCTTCTACTAACTTTGGGTTGGGTTTGTTCCTTCTTTTATTCCTTTAGGTGTAAGATTTGATTGTTTATTTGAGATTTTTCTTGTTTCTTGAGGTAGACTTGTATTGCTATAAACTTCCCTCTTAGAACTGCTTTTCCTGTATCCCATACGTTTTGGGTTGTCATGTTTTCATTGTAATTTGTCTCTAGGTATTTTTTGATTTCCTCTTTGATTTCTTCAGTGATCTCTTTGTTATTTAGTAACATGTTTTTTAGTCTCCATGTGTGTGTGTTTTTTACATATTTTTTTCCTGTATTTCATTTCTAATCTCATACTGTTGTGGTCAGGAAAGATGATTCGTATGGTTTCCATTTTCTTAAATTTACTGAGGCTTGATTTGTCACCCAAGATGTGATCTATCTTGGAGAATGTTCCATGCACATTTGAGAAGAAAGTGTAGTCTGCTGTTTTTGGATGGAATGTCCTATAAATATCAATTAAATCTATCTGTTCTATTGTATCATATAAAGCCTGTGTTTCCTTATTAATTTTCATTTTGGATGTTCTTTCCTTTGGTGTAAGTGAGGTGTTAAAGTCCCCCACTATTATTGTGTTACTGTTGATTTCCTCTTTTGTAGCTGTTAGCAGTTGCCTTATGTATTGTGGTGCTCCTATACTGGGTGCATATATATTTATAATTGTTATATCTTCTTGGATTGATCGCTTGATCATTATGTAGTGTCCTTCCTTGTCTCTTGTAACATTCTTTATTTTAAAGTCTATTTTATCTGATATGTGTATTGTTACTCCAGCTTTCTTTTGATTTCCATTTGCATGGAATATCTTTCCATCCCCTCACTTTCAGTCTATATGTGTCCCTAGGTCTGAAGTGGGTCTCTTGTAGACAGCATATATATGGGTCTTGTTTTTATATCCATTCAGCAAGCCTGTATCTTTTGGTTGGAGCATTTAATCCATACACATTTAAGGTAATTATTGATATGTATGTTCCTATGACCATTTTCTTAATTGTTATGGGTTTGTTTTTGTAGATCCTTTTCTTCTCTTACATTTCCCACATAGAGAAGTTCCTTTAGCATTTGCTGTAGAGCTGGTTTGGTGTTGCTGAATTATCTTAGCTTCTGCTTGTCTGTAAAGCTTTTGATTTCTACGTCAAATCTGAAGGAGATCCTTACCAGGTAGAGTAATCTTGGTTGTAGGTTCTCACCTTTCATCACTTTAAATATATCATGTCACTCCCTTCTGGCTTGTAGAGATTCTGCTGAGAAATCAGCTATTAACCTTATTGGAATTCCCTTGTTTGTTATTTGTCGTTTTTCCCTTGTTGCTTTCAATAATTTTTCTTTGTCTTTAATTTTTTTCAGTTTGATTACTGTGTGTCTCTGTATGCTTCTCCTTGGATTTATCCTGTATTGGACTCTGTGCGCTTCCTAGCCTTGAGTGGCTATTTCCTTTCCCATGTTAGGGACATTTTTGACTATAATCTCCTCAAATATTTTCTTGGGTCCTTTCTCTTTCTCTTCTCTTTCTGGGACCCCTATAATGTGAATGTTATTGCATTTAATATTTTCCCAGAAGTCTCTTAGGCTGTCTCCATTTCTTTTCATTCTTTTTTCTTTATTCTGTTCTGTGGCAGTGAATTCCACCATTCTTCCAGATCACTTATCCATTCTTCTGTCTCAGTTATTCTGCTACTGATTGCTTCTAGTGTATTTTTCATTTCAGTTATTGTATTGTTCACCTCTGTTTGTTTGTACTTTAATTATTCTAGGTTTTTGTTATTTAATTCTTCTTGGTCTTTGTTAAACATTTCTTGAATCTTCTCGATCTTTGCCTCCATTCTTTTTCCGAGGTCCTGGATCATCTTCACTATCATTATTCTGAATTTTTTTCCTGGAAGGTTGTCTATCTCCACTTCATTTAGTTATTTTTCAAGGGTTTTATCTTGTTCCTTCATCTGGTACATAGCCCTCTGCCATTTCATCTTGTCTATCTTTCTGTGAATATGTTTTTTTTTTATACAGGATGCAGGATTTTAGTTCTTCTTGCTTCTGCTTTCTGCCCTCTGGTCTCCATTTGTGTTTACTTTGATGTCTTTCATCAGATCTTAAAGTTTTCTGTGTACAGGTCTTTTGCCTCCTTAGGTAGGTTGATTCCTAGGTATTTTATTCTTTATGTCGCACTGGTAAATGGGATTGTTTCCTTAATTTCTCTTTCTGATCTTTCATTGTTAGTGTATACACATGCGAGTGATTTCTGTATTAATTTTGTATCCTGCAACTTTACTAAATTCACTGATTAGCTCTAGTAATTTTCTGGTGGCATCTTTAGGATTTTATATGAATAATGTCATCTGGAAACAGTGATAATTTTACTTTTTCCTTTCCCATTTGGATTACTTTTATTTCTTTTTCTTCTCTGAGTGCCATGGCTGTAACTTGAAAAACTATGTTTAACAATAGTGGTGTGAGTGGGTACCCTTGTCTTGTTCCTTATTTTAGAGAAAATGCTTTCAGTTTTTCACTGACAGTAATGTTTGCCGTGGGTTTGTCATATATGGCCTTTATTTTGTTGAGGTAGGTTCCCTCTTTGACCACTTTCTGGAAAGATTTTTATCATAAATCAGTGTTGAATTTTGTTGAAAGCTTTTTCTGCACCTATTGAGATGATCATTTGGTTTTTATTCTTCACTTTGTTAATATGGTGTATCACATTGATTAATTGGCATATATTGAAGAATCCTTGCATCCCTGGGATAAATCCCAATTGATCATGGTGTATGATACTTTTAATATGTCGTTGAATATGGTTTGCTACTATTTTGTCGAGGATTTTGTGTCTGTATTAATCAGTGATATTGGCCTGTAATTTGTGTGTGTGTATGTGATACCTTTGCCTGGTCTTGGTATCAGGGTGATTGTGGCCTTGTAAAACGATTTTGGGAGTGTTTCTCCCTCTGCAATTTTTTGGAAGAGTTTGCGAACGACAGGTGTTAGCTCTTCTCTAAATGTTTGATAGAATTCACCTGGGAAGCCATCTGGTCTAAACTTTTGTTTGTTGGAAGATTTTTAATCACACTTTCAATTTTATTACTTTTGGTTGGTCTGTTCATATTTTTTATTTCTTTCTAGTTCAGTCTTGGAAGGTTACCTTTGTAAGAATTCATCCATTTCTTCTAGGTTGTCAATTTTTGTGGCACATAGTTGCTTGTAGTAGTCTCTTAGGATTCTTTGTATTTCTGTGGTATCAGTTGTAACTTCTCCTTTTTCATTTCTAATTTTATTGATTTGAGTGCTCTCCCTTTTTTTCTTAATGAGTATGGCTAAAGTTTTATCAATTTGTTTATCTTCTCACAGAGCCAGCTTTTAGTTTTATTGATCTTTGCTATTGTTTATTTTTATCATATTTATTAGAGTATAATTGTGTTACAATGGTGTGTCAGTTTCTTCTTTATAACAAAGTGAGTCAGTTAAACTTATACATATGTACTCATATTTCTTCCCACTTGCATCTCCCTCCCACCCCCTCTCCCTATCCCACCCCTCTAGGTGGTCACAAAACATTGAGCTAAACTCCCTGTGCTGTGCGGCTGCTTCCCACTAGCTATTTATTTTATGTTCGGTGATGTATATATGGCCATGCCACTCTCTCACTTTGTCCCAGCTTACACTTATCCTCAAGTCCATTCTCTAGTAGGTCCGCATCTTTATTCCTGTCTTGCACCTAGGTTGTTCTGACCATTTTCTTTTATTTTTTCTTTTTTTGATTCCATATATGTGTGTTAGCATACAGTATTTCTTTTTCTCTTTCTGACTTACTTCACTCTGTATGACAGTCTCTAGGTCCATCCAACTCACTACAAATAACTCAGTTTTGTACCTTTTTATGGTTGAGTAATACTCCATTGTATATATGTGCCACAACTTCATTTTCCATTCATCTGTTGAAGGACACTTAGGTTGCTTCCATGTCCTGGCTATTGTAAATAGAGCTTCAATGAACATTTTGGTACATGACTCTTTTTGAATTATGGTTTTCTCAGGGTATATGCCAAGTAGTGGGGTTGCTAGGTCATATGGTAGTTCTATTTGTAGTTTTTTAAGTAAACTCCATATTGTTCTCCATAGTGGCTGTATCAATTTACATTCCCACCAACAGTGCAAGAGGGTTCCCTTTTCTCCACAGGCTTTCCAGCATTTAATGTTTGTAGATTTTTTGTTGATGGCTATTCTGACCAGTGTGAGATGATACCTCATTGTAATTTAGATTTGTATTTATCTAATGATTAATGATATTCAGCACTTTCATGTGTTTGTTGGCAATCTGCATATCTTCTGTGGAGAAATGTCTATGTAGGTCCTCTGCCCATTTTTGTATTGGGTTGTTTGTTTTTTTGCTATTGAGCTGCATGAGTTGCTTGTATATTTTGGAGATTACTCTGTCAGTTGCTTCATTTGCAAATATTTTCTCCCACTCTGAGAGCTGGTTTTTCTTCTTGTTTATAGTTTCCTTTGCTGTACAAAAGGTTTTAAGTTTCATTAGGTCCCATTTGTTTATTTTCGTTTGTATTTCCATTTCTCTAGGAGGTGGGTCAAAAAGGATCTTCCTGTGATTTATGTCATAGAGTGTTCTGCCTATGTTTTCCTCTAAGAGTTTGATGGTGTCTGGCCTTACATTTAGGTCTTTAATCCATTTTGAGTTTATTTTTGCATATGGTGTTAGGGAGTGTTCTAATTTCATTCTTTTTCATGTTGCTGTCCAGTTTTCCCAGTGCCACTTATTGAAGAGGCTGTCTTTTCTCCACTGTATTTTCTTGCATCCTTTATCAAAGATAAGGTGATCATATGTGCTTGGGTTTATCTCTGGGTTTTCTATACTGTTGCATTGACCTATATTTCTGTTTTTGTGCCAGTACCATACTCTCTATATGACTGTAGCTTTGTAGTATAGTCTGAAATCAGGGAGCCTGATCCATCCAGCTCCGTTTTTCTTTCTCAAGATTGCTTTGGCTATTCGGGGTCTTTTGTGTTTCCATACAAATTGTGAAATTTTTTGTTCTAGTTCTGTGAAAAATGCCAGTGGTAGTTTGATAGGAATTGCATTAAATCTCTAGATTGCTTTGAGTAGTACAGTTATTTTCACAATGTTGATTCTTTCAATCCAAGTACATGGTATATCTCTCCATCTGTTTGTATCATTTTTAATTTCTTTCATCGGTGTCTTATAATTTTCTGCATACAGGTATTTTGTCTCCTTAGGTAGGTTTATTCCTAGGTATTTTATTGTTTTTGTTGCAGTGGTAAATGGGAGTGTTTTGTTAATTTCACTTTCAGATCTTTCATCATTAGTGTATAGGAATGCAAGAGATTTCTATGCATTAATTTTGTATCCTACAACCTTATCAAATTCATTGATTAGCTCTAGTAGTTTTCTGGTCGCATCTTTAGGATTCTCTATGTATAGTATCATGTCATCTGCAAACAGTGACAGCTTTACTTCTTCTTTTCCGATTGGGATTCCTTTTATTTCTTTTTCTTCTATGGTTGCTGTAGCTATAACTTCCAAAACAATGTCGAATAATAGTGGTGAGACCGGGCAACCTTGTCTTTTTCCTGATCTTAGTGGAAATGGTTTCAGTTTTTCATTATTGAGGAGGATGTTGGCTGTGGGTTTGTCATATATGGCCTTTATTATGTTGAGGAAGTTTCCCTCTATGCCTACATTCTGGAGGGTTTTTTCATAAATGGGTGTTGAATTTTGTCAAAAACTTTCTCTGCATCTATTGAGATTATCATAAGGTTTTTCTCCTTCAGTTTATTAATATGGTGTGTCACATTGATTGATTTGTGTATATTGCAGAGTCCTTGCATTCCTGGGATAAACCCTATGTGATCATAATGTATAATCCTTTTAATGTGCTCTTAGAATCTGTTTGCTAGTATTCTGTTGAGGATTTTTGCATCTATGTTCATCAGTGATATTGGCCTGTAGTTTTCTATCTTTGTGACATTTTTGTATGGTTTTGCTATCACAGTGATGGTGGCCTCGTAGAATGAGTTTGGGAGTGTTCCCCCCTCTGCTATATTTTGTAAATGTTTCAGAAGGATAGGTGTTAGCTCTTTTCTAAATGTTTGATAGAATTCCCCTGAGAAGCCATCTGGTCCTGGGCTTTTGTTTGTTGGAAGATTTTTAATCACAGTTTCAATTTAAGTGCTTGTGATTGGTCTGTTCATATTTTCTGTTTCTTCCTCATTCCATCTTGGAAGGTTGTGCAATTCTAAGAATTTGTCTATTTCTTCCAGGTTGTCTATTTTATTGGCATATAGTTGCTTGTAGTAATCTCTCAGGATCCTTTTTATTTCTGCAGTGTCAGTTGTTACTTATCCTCTTGCATTTCTAATTTTATTCATTTGAGTCTTCTCCCTTTTTGTATTAATAAGTCTGGCTAATGGTTTATCAATTTTGTTTATCTTCTCAACCAACCAGTTTTTAGTTTTATTGATCTTTGTTATCATTTCTTTCATTTCTTTTTCATTTATTTCTGATCTGATCTTTATGATTTCTTTCCTTCTGCAAACTTTGGTGTCTTTTTGTTCTTCTTTCTCTAATTTCTTTAGGCATAAGGTTAGGTTGTTTATTTGAGATGTTTCTTGTTTCTTAAGGTAGGCTTGTATAGCTATAAACTTCCCTATAAACTGCTTTTGCTGCATCCCATAAGTTTTGGGTCATTGTGTTTTCATTGTCATTTGTTTCTGGTTTTTTTTTGATTTCCTCTTTGTTTTCTTCAGTGATCTCTTGATCATTAACTAGTGTGTTGTTTAGCCTCCATATGTTTGTATTTCTTATCGACATTTTCCTGTAATTGATATCTGGTCTCATAGCGTTGTGGTGAGAAAAGATACTTGATATGATTTCAGTTTTATTAAATTTACCAAGACTTGATGTGTGGCCCAAGATATGATCTATCCTGGAGAATGTTGCATGCAAACTTGAGAAGTATGTGTGTTCTCTTGTTTTTTGATGGAATGTCCTATAAGTATCAATTAAGTACATCTTGTTTAATATGTCATTTAAAGCTTTTGTTTCCTTATTTATTTTCATTTTGGATGATCTGTCCATTGGTGAAAGTGGGGTGTTACAGTTCCCTAGTATGATTGTGTTACTGTCCATTTCCCATTTTATGGCTGTTAATATTTGCCTTGTGTATTGAGGTGCTCCTATGCTGGGTGTGTAAATATTTACAACTGTTATATCTTCTTCTTGGATTGATCCCTTGATCATTATCTAGTGTCCTTCTTTGTCTCTTCTAATAGTGTTTGTTTTAAAGTCTATTTTGTCTGATATGAGAATTGCTACTCCAGCTTTCTTTTGGTTTCCATTTGCATGGAATATCTTTTTCCATCCCTTCATTTTCAGTCTCTGTGTTTCCCTAGGTCTGAAGTGGGTCTCTTGTAGACAGCATGTATACGGGTCTTGTTTTTGTATCCATTCAGCCAGTCTGTGTCTTTTGGTTGGAGCATTTAAATCTGAATGAGATCCTTGCTGGGTAGAGTAATCTTGCTTGTAGATTTTTCTCTTTCATCACTTTAAATATGTCCTGCCAGTCCCTTCTGGCTTGCAGAATTTCTGCTGAAAGTTTGGCTGTTAACCTTATGGGGATTACTTTATGTGTTACTTGTTGTTTTTCCCTTGCTGCTTTTAATATTTGTTCTTTGTATTTAATTTTTGAGAGTTTGATTAATATGTGTCTTGGCATGTTTCTCCTTGGATTTATCCTGTATGGGGCTCTCTGTGCTTCCTGGACTTGATTAACTATTTCCTTTCCCATATCAGGGAAGGTTTAAACTATAATCTCTTCAAATATTTTCTCAGCCCCTTTCTTTTCTCTTCTTCTGGGACCTCTATAATTTGAATGTTGTTGCATTTAATGTTGTCCCAGAAGTCTCTGAGACTGTCCTCAATTCTTTTCATTCTTTTTTCTTTATTCTGCTCTGCAGTAGTTATTTCCACTATTTTATCTTCTAGGTCACTTATCCACTCTTCTGCCTCAGTTATTCTGCTATTGATCCCTTCTAGAGAATTTTAAATTGCATTTATTGTGTCGTCATCTCTGTTTGTTTGCTCTTTCGTTCTTCTAGGTCCTTGTTAAACGTTTCTTGTATTTTCTCCTTTCTATTTCCAAGATTTTAGATCATCTTTATAATCATTATTCTGAATTCTGTTTATGGTAGACTGCCTATTTCATCTTCATTTTTTACATCTGATGGGTTTTTGCCTTGCTCCTTCATCTGTTGTGTGTTTCTCTGTCTTCTCATTTTGCTTAACTTACTGTGTTTGGGGTCTCCTTTTCTCAGGCTGCCGTTTCATAGTTTCCGTTGTTTTTGTTGTTTGTCCCCAGTGGCTAAGGTTGGTTCAGTGGGTTGTGTAGGCTTCCTGGTGGAGGGGACTAGTGCCTGTGTTCTGATGGATGAGGCTGTATCTTGTCTTTCTGGTGGGCAGGTCCACGTCTGGTGGTGTGTTTTGGGGTGTCTGTGGCCATGTTATGATTTTAGGCATCCTTTGTGCTAATGGATGGGGTTGTGTTTCTGTGTTGCTAGTTGTTTGGCATAGGGTGTCCAGCACTGTAGCTTGTTGGTCGTTGAGTCGAGCTGGGTCTTGGTGTTGAGATGATCTCATGGAGATTTTCACCATTTGATATTACATGGAGCTGGGAGGTCTCTTGTGGACCAGTGTCCTGAACTTGGCTCTCCCACCACAGGTGCACAGCCCTGATGCCTGGCTGGAGCACAAAGAGCCTGTCTTCCACACGCCTCAGAATAAAAGGGAGAAAAAAAAGAAAGGAAGAAAGAAGAAGATAAAATAAAATAAAATAAAATAAAGTTATTAAAATAATAAAAAAAATTATTAAGATAGAAAAAAAATTTTAAGTAATAAAAAAACAGGACAGACAGAACCCTAGGACAGATGGTAAAAGCAAAGCTACACAGACAAAAGCATGCACAGAAGCATACATGTACATTCTCAGAGAAAGAGAAATAGGGAAAAAGAAATATATATGATTGCTCCTAAAGTCCACCTCCTCAATTTGGGATGATTCATTGTCTATTAAGGTATTCCACAGATGCAGGGTACATCAAATTGATTGTGGAGATTTAACCTGCTGCTCCTGAGGCTTCTGGGAGAGACTTCCCTTTCTCTTCTTTGTTTGCACAGCTCCTGGGATTCAGCTTTGGATTTGGACCCGCCTCTGCATGTAGGTCGCTTGAGGGCATCTGTTCTTCACTCAGACAGGACGGGATTAAAGGAGCAGTTGCTTAGGAGCTCTGGTTAACTCAGGCCGTTGGGAGGGAGGGGCACGGAGTGTGGGGCAAGCTTGTGGGGGCAGAGGCCAGCATGACGTTGCACCAGCCTGAGGCACGCTGTGCATTCTCCCGGGGAAGTTGTCCCTGGATCACGGGACCCTGACAGTGGCATGCTGCTCAGGCTCCCGGGAGGAGAGGTGTGTAGAGTGACCTGTGCTTGCACACAGGCTTCTTGGTGGTGGCAGCAGCAGCCTTAGTGTCTCATGGCCATCTCTGAGATCCACAGTGATAGCTGGCGCTTGTGCCCATCTCTGGAGCTCATTTAAGTGGCGCTCTTAATCTCCTCTCCATGTGCAGCAGGAAACAAAGAGGGAAGAAAAAGTCTCTTGTCTCTTCGGCAGCTTCAGACTCTTTTCCCG
>NW_006793272.1:3292767-3328841 GCF_000442215.2 Lipotes vexillifer
TTCTGGCTATCCGTGGCACACTAGCCCCTTCAGGCTGTGTTCACGCAACCAACCCCAGTCCTCTCCCTGAGATCCGACCTATGAAGCCGGAGCTTCAGCTCCCAGCCCCCACCCGCCCCGGCGGGTGAGCAGTCAAGCCTCTTGGGCTGGTGAGTGCTGGTCGGCACCGATCCTCTGTGCGGGAATCTCTCCACTTTGCCCTCTGCACCCTTGTGGCTGTGCTCTCCTCTGTGGCTCCGATGCTCCCCCCCTCCACCACCCACTGTCTCTACCCATGAAGGGTTTTCCTAGTATGTGGAAACCTTTCCTACTTCACAGCTCCCTCCCACTTGTGCAGGTCCGTCCCTATTCTTCGTGTCTGTTTATTGTTTTGCCCTACCCAGGTATGTGGGGAGTTTCTTGCCTTTTGGGAGGTCTGAGGTCTTCTGCCCACATTCAGTAGGTGTTCTGTAGGAGTTGTTCCACATGTAGATGTATTTCTGATGTACTTGTGGGGAGTAAGGTGATCTCTGCCTCTTACTCTTCTGCCATCTTGAAGCTCCTCCTGCTATTGTTTTTTTTTCTTTTTCTTTTTCATTTATTTCTGCCCTGACCTTTATGATTTCTTTCCTTTTACTAACTTTGTGTTTTGTATGTTCTCCTTTCTCTAATTGCTTTAGGTGTATGTTTAGGTTTTTTATTTTAGATTTTTCTTATTTCTTGAGGTAGGATTGTATTGCTATAAAATTCCCTTCTAGAATTGCTTTGCCTGCAACCCATAACTTTAGGCTCATAGTGTTTTCATTTTCATTTGTTTCGAGGTATTATTTGATTTCCTCTTTGATTTCTTCAGTGATCTCTTGGTTATTTAGTAGCATATTGTTTAGCCACAATGTGTTTGTGTTTTTTAGTTTGTTTTTTTTTCCTGTAGTTGATTTCTAATCTCATAGCATTGTGGTCAGCAAAGATGCTTGTTATGGTTTCAGTTTTCATAAATTCACCAAGGCTTAATTTGTCATCCAAGATGTTATCTGTCTTGGAGAGTGTTCCATGTGCCCTTGAGAGGAATGTGTATTCTGCTACTTTTGGATGGAATGTTCTATAAATATCAATTAAGTCTCTCTGTTCTAATGTGTCATTTAAGGCTTCTGTTTCCTTATTAATTTTCTGTCTTGATGATCTATCCATTTGTGTAAGTGGATTGTTGAAGCCCCCCACTATTACTGTCTTGCTGTTGATTTCCCCTTTTATGGCTGTTAACATTTGCCTGTGTATTTACATGCTTCTATGTTGGGTGCATAAATATTTACAATTGTTATATCTTCTTCTTGGATTGATCCCTTGTTTACTATGTAGTGTCCTTCCTTCTCTCTTGTGACAGTCTTTATTTTAAAGTCTATTTTTTCTGATATGAGTATTGATTCTTCAGCTTTCTTTTGATTTCCATTTGTACAGAATATCTTTTTCCATCTCCTCACTTTCAGTGTGTATGTGTCCCTAGGTCTGTAGTGGGTTTCTTATAGACAGTATATATATGGGTCTTGTTTCTGTATCCATTCAGCCAGTCTTTGTCTTTTGGTTGGAGAATTTATTCATTTACATTTAAGGTAATTATCAATATGTATGTTCCTATTACCATTTTCTTAATTGTTTTGGGTTTGTTTTTGAAGGTCTTTTTTTTCCCTTGTGTTTCCCACCTTGAGCAGTTCTTTCCAACCTAGAGAAGTGTGTAGATTTTAAAGTGTGTGCTCTTCTGTTTGTTTTGACTAAAGCTACATGTTTACCTATTCTGTGACTCAGCTATCTATTCCTTGGTACATACATATCCCAGAAAAAGAGGGCATATGTACACCAAAAAAACAATACCAACAGCTTCATTACAGCTTTATTCATTGTAGACCCAAACTGGAAATCTAATTCCCCATCAAGAGTATAATGTATAATTAAATATGCTATATACAATATAATATTAAACAGCAATGAAAATAAATAAGATATTGCTTCATTAAAATATGTGAATTAATATTACAAATATAATTTTGAGTGAAAGGAGCCACACAAAAAGTAATATATACTCTATGATACCATTTTTTATAAAATTCACAAATTGGAAAATTAATGATTTATAATAGAAGTCAGAATGGTGACTTCTTCTGGGGAGGGTGTTAAATAATGGGAAGGGGATTGTCTGGAATGGGAAGGACATGAAAGAACCTGATAGAGTATGTTTAGTATTCTATACCATCAGCAGTATATATGTATATATAATATTACTGTACTTTACTTACTCTCTTCTATATAAGTTCACTCCAAATTTTTAAAAATATTATGAAATGAAACTCTACTTAAGAAAAGTCAGAGAAAAGATAACACCTGTCCTTCTCAAACTCTTCCAAAATATAGCAGAGGGAGGAACACTCCCAAATTCATTCTCCAAGGCCACCATAACTCTGATACCAAAACGAGAAAAAGATGTCACAAAGAAAGAAAACTAAAGGCCAATATCACTGATGAACATAGATGTAAAAATCCTAAACAAAATACAAGCAAACAGTATCCAACAGCACATTAAAAAGATCATACACCATGATCAAGTGGAGTTTATCCCAGGAAGGCAAAGATTTTTCAATATATGCCTATCAATCAATGTCATAAACCATATTAAGAAATTGAAGGAGAAAAACCTTATGATCATCTCAACAGATTCAGAAAAAGCTTTCAAAGAAATTCAACATCCAGTTATTATAAAAACCCTTCAGAAAGTAGGTATAGAGGGAACCTTTCTCAACATAATTAAGGCCATATATGTGAAACACACAGCCATCATCTTTCTCAATGGTGAAAAACTGAAACTATTCCTACTAAGATCAGGAGCAAGACAAGGTTATCCACTCTCACCTGTATTATTCAACATAGTTTTGGAAGTTTTGCTACAGCAATCAGACAAGAAAAAGAAATAAAGGAATCCAAATCAGAAAAGAAGAAGTAAAGCACTCACTGTTTGCAGATGACATGATAGTATACATAGAGAATCCTAAGGATGCTACCAGAAAACTACTAGAGCTAAGCAATGAATTTGGTAAATAGCAGGTTGCAAAATTAATGCACATAAATCTCTTGCATTCCTATACACTAGTGATGAAAAATCTGAAAGAGAAACTAAGGAAACACTCCCATTTACCACTGCAACAAAAAGAATAAAATACCTATGAATAAACCTATCTAAGGAGACAAAAACCTATATTCAGAAAACTATGACACTGATGAAAGAAATTAAAGATGATACAAACAGATGGAGAGATATACCATGTTCTTGGATTGGAAGAATCAACATTGAGAAAATGAGTATACTACCAAAGGCAATCTACAGATTCAGGGCAATCTCTATCAAACTATCAATGACATTATTCACAAAACTAGAAAAAAAATTTCACAATTTGTATGGAAACACAAAAGACCGCAAATAGCCAAAGCCATCTTTAGAAAGAAAAATGGAGCTGGAGGAAAGAGGCTCCCTGACTTCAGACTATACTACAAAGATACAGTCATCAACACAGTAAGGTACTGCCACAAAAACAGAAATATAGATCAGTGGAACAGGATAGAAAGCCCAGAGATAAACCCACGTACATATAGTCACATTATATTTGATAAAGGAGGCAAGAATATACAATAGAGAAAAGACAGCCTCTTCAATAAGGAAAGACTGGACAGCTATATATAAAAGAATGAAATTAGAACACCCCCTAACACCATACACAAAAATAAACTCATAATGGATTAAAGACCTAAGTGTAAGGGCAGACACTATAAACCTGTTAAAGGAAAACATAGGCTGAACACTCTATGACATAAATCCTTTTTGACCCACCTCCTAGAGAAAGGGAAATAAAACAAAAATAAACAAATGGGACCCAATGAAACTTAAAAGCTTTTGCACAGCAAAGGAAACCATAAATAAGGCAAAAAGACAACCCTCAGAATGGGAGTAAATATTTACAAATGAAGCAACTGACAAAGGATTAATCTCCAAAATTTATAAGCAGCACATGTAGCTCAATATCAAAGAAACAAACAACCCAATACAAAAAAGAGCAGAAGATCTAAACAGACATTTCTCCAAAGAAGATATACAGATTGCCAACAAACACATGAAAGAATGCTCAACATCATTAATCATTAGAGAAATGCAAATCAAAACTACAATGAGATATCATCTCACACCAGTAAGAATGATCATCATCAAAAAATCTACAAACAATAGATGCTGGAGAGTGTGTGGAGGAAAGGGAACCCTCTTGCACTGTTATAGGAATGTAAATTGATACAGCCACTATGGAGAACATTATGGAGGTTCCTTAAGAAATTACAAATAGAACTACCATATGACCCAGCAATCCCACTACTTGGCATATACCCTGAGAAAACGATAATTCAAAAAGAGTCATGTACCACAATGTTCATTACTGGTCTGTTTATAATAGCCAGGATATGGAACCAACCTAAGTGTCCATCAACAGATGAATGGATAAAGAAGATGTGGCACATATATACAATGGAATATTACTGAGCCGTAAAAAGAAACAAAATTGAGTTATTTGTAGTAAGGCAGATGGACCTAGAGTCTGTCATACAGAGTGAAGTAAGCCTGAAAGAGAAAAACAAATACTGTATGCTAACACATATATATGGAATCTAAAAGAAAAAAAAAAGTTTCTGAAGAGCCTAGGGGCAAGACAGGAATAAAGATGCAGATGTAGAGATTGGACTTGAGGACACAGGGAGGGGGAAGTTTAAACTGGGATGAAGTGAGAGAGTGGCATGGCCATATATATACTACCAAATGTAAAATTGATAGCTAGTGGGAAGAAGCCACATAGCACAGGGAGATCAGCTTGGTGCTTTGTGACCACCTAGAGGGGTGGGATAGCGTCGATTTGAGGGAGACGCAAGAGGGAGGAGATATGGGGATATATGGATATGTATGGCTGTTTCACTTTGTTATAAAGCAGAAAGTAACACACCATTGTAGAGAAATTATACTCCAATAAATATGTTTAAAAAAATAAAAAAGAAAAGGCAAATGTTGAAAGAGTCAGAAATTTAAGACAAACCAAAAACTTTCTAAATTTGAAGCAAAAAATGGTGCCTGTTTCTTAATTTCATTCAGATGCTCACAACTTTGATTCTCTGACAAGCTGTTTTATTGATATTATTGTTGCTACTTTTATATGAAACGGACAATTTCCACCATTTTTCATTCCCCCATAAGAAACTTTGTGTAGCAGAAATAATACTAGATTCTTGTCTAGAAGATCTGAGTTTGAATACTTGGTCCTCCATATACAAACTTGTTGACTTTAACATTATTTTAAGATTATAATTAAGTTATATTAAATTATTCTCATTGTATAAAAGAGGAAAAATCCCTCTAACTAAAGCACCTTAATGAGGATAGTATAAACATATTGGTATGTTTCTCCAGTCTCTTTATCTGTACATTATATTTTACTTAGCTGTTATAGTTGGAATTTAATGCTATACTGCATTTCCACTTACATATTTAGCATTATCACTTTGACATGTCACTCAACAGCTAACACAATTAATGTTTCTTTGTCCGACATTTTTATAGCTATCATTTCAAAATCATCACATAACCCCATTTTCTTTTTTTCTTTCTTTTTTTGCAGAGACTTCATTATATTCTGATATGTTCTTGCTTATTTATTTATATGTTTAATTTTAATCTCTGACTCTCTCCATATGAATAATTTTCATGAGAGCAGAGGTCTTGTGTGTGTTGTTCAATGTATGATACAGCTATTGAAGATATTTTTTAATTATTTAATTTTAATTAATTACTTGCTGAAAAATAATCCACTGATTGGAAATACATTTATCCATTCCTTTATTTGACACTATTGTAAGAAACATTGTGGTCAACACCTTCTAGTTCTCTATATATTTTGAAATATTTCACAGGGTGAATACATATATCAAAGGGCATGCATTTTTAAATAAGCAAGTCATTTAACTTTTTAAAATTTCAATGTCCTCATCTATAAAATAAGTATAAAATTTTATAGCAATATCATCATCTGGGCTTGTTGGGATATTCAAATGATATAATAGATGGGAAGTGCCTTGTAAATTCTAGAGTAATATATTCATGAAAGTACTATTATTATATCTGAAAGTGTTTATGAGCAAATATTCATTTTTATTTGTGATATTTATTATGTAAAATTGAACTATGATACTGCATTATGGAAGAATCACTCAGTATACCATGCTTTAAGAAATCTTAACACCGCTGCCTAATAAAGTTGTGAGTAGAGCTGGAGTCCATGTTACAGTGTAGTGTATACATTTTTAGAAGAAACACTAGGGTTTAAATATATGCTGTGAGTGAACAAAATGCAAACTGGCAAGATAGCAGTATGTACCTGGTGCTGGTATGTGCCCTAAGTCCTGTGGTTTATAGGAGAGAGTAATAGGATATCGTTGGGCCCATACGAATGGGTGGGCAGGTCTGGCATGACATAGGGATAGGGAAATGTGGTTATTTAAACTTTTGTTCACAGCGTGAGCTGAAAAATTACTTTGTAGTCTGAAGTACTGAGAATTAGAAGTATAAATTAAAAATAATAGATGTGTGTGAGAAATGAAGAGGAAAGGTTGACAAGTCTGGGTAATTGTATCATTATATAAGGGGTGAGCAAGATGAAAGAGTTTCCCATCCTTATCTGAGAGAATGAGTATTTTCAAGGGAAAATGAGGAAGTAATTAGGTCATTTAAGGGCATTCAGAGAAATGTTCCGTAGGCAATATACATCAGGGAATTTGAGCTCTGAGGATAGGATAAGTCAATCCTACAGCTCTAGAGAAGGTAACTGAAGGTATGAGACAGAATTCACCAGAGTAATTAGTTTAGAGCAGTCATTCCATGGTGAGGAACTAAGCCTTTAATACATGCTCACATTTGGAGAAAGCTTGGGGAAAGATAAAAACAACAGAGGTAAAGAAACCAGTAATTCGAGAAGTAGAAGATGAAACTAAATAATGACGTACCTTTCAAACCAAAAGACTGAAAGTACCCCAAAGGTAGCCTTAGACCAGTCACCAGTGTCAAATACTGCAGAAAATTTGAGAAAAATTACCAAAAAAACTGACTGGATTTTGTACTTACAACATTAACTACCTTCAACAAAACAGGTTTAGGGAACTGTGGAGTTAGAAAACAAAATAAATCTATGAAATTAAGAAGTGGAAGAGTTGTGGTTTAATGAACACACTTCCAAGATTTTCACAATTTCAGGGTCAGAAACTCAATTTGATCAATTTACAAGAGGAAACTCAACTCTTAGGGACTGCTAACTGAACTCCTAAGAGAGTAGTTTTTAAAAGCAAAGAGTAGTGATATATTTGTTAACACTAAGTAATAAAACTGCCAAGTGGGATAGAAGACTCCTATTGACTAACACGTGTGTTGTCTGTCCAGTGGGAAAATCAAGTCAATATTAGAGAGTTGCTTGGTAAGAGATCAGTACAGTGATTTCAATAGAGATTGTGTAAATCAGAATTACCCACTGTGGAGATAAACCTCTAGACGACACGGGAATATTAAGAGAGAAAACACTCAGGTAGATGAGTTTAAGAGCACTATTAATAGATTGGTTGTACTAAAATTTGATTAACTGAAAAGTGCCTTTATTTCCAGTGCCAAGTAAAAGTGAATATGAAATTGAGAAAATAGATCTTTTGACAAAAGATTTTCCCAAGAGAATAATTGATTATCACTTTAGTAAATACCAGGGTATTTTGACAAACTTAAGTTCCTATAGTGCTATTTGATTAGACGTATTCACACATAAGTACACATTTATACTGATATACATATACACCCACATATATTCATGCCCACAGAACAGCCATAGAAGAAAAGTCCTGAAACTTTGATCTGAATACCACTAGATTGCTGTTCTCCATGACTTTTAGAAACTATTCAGCAGTGTTAGGGCTTAGCTAGGACATAACCAAGTAAGCTTAAAATTATAAGAAAGTCTTACACCTATTTTTCTATTCTGATTTTGAATATCTCACTATTTTCCTCTATTCTGAAACTATCTCTTTAAATGTGTACCAGAAGTCAAGTTCTATCTACAATATTTTTTCTCTTATGTCAGATTTCCCGAACATGTGTCCAACAGGTATGAAGTACATGCAGATGTTAAGCTTCCTAAATATCCCAAATGAGGAGCAGATTACATTTGAAGAGTCTGTTTTCCCAGCTAAGTTTACTCCATCTCATATTCCATAGTCTGTCAAGCTTTTCTTAGTTTCTTTAAGCTTTGAGACCATCTCTAGCTCTTTTATTCTAGCAAAGAATGAAAACATGTTTTTTTCTCTTTACACTAGCAAACACAATGTTGAAAATTTAAAGGAACTGAAAGAAAAATCTGCACAAAAATGTATTGATGATGTTACAGAGTATGTCTGTGTCACACCTAAGGTTGCATGTAGACTTTACTTCCTTTCTCAGTCCTTAACCTTGTCTAGGCCTGGTTCAAAATATAAAACATAAATGATAGGGAATTCCCTCGTGGTCCAGTGTTTAGGACTTGGCACTTCCACTGCTGTGGCCCCAGGTTCAATCCCTGGTTGGGGAACTGAGATCCCAAAGGGTGGCCAAAAAACCAAAACAAAATAAAAAACAAACAAAAAACACATAAATGATAGAAATTGTCTGAGGGAAATATGGGGAAATCCCACTAGGAAGGCAGATAAGAGCTATAGATCCCCCCCAACAACAACCTCCTTATTACTCATGTTCATGAGTGAATAGGTGAAGGACAGATACTAATTTAGCTCTGCAGATGAACTAAAAGATGAGCAGGTCTGTAGATGAACAGGTTCTGCTTTAGTCTCTAATCTCTCACTATCAAGTTGCCAAAGACATTTTAAGGTCTGATTCAGAAAATGACCTTCACTCAGTTTCAAACTGCCCCGCTCTATTCTTGACTCACATTGGGACAGATTCTGATGTGTAATTTATGCTTCAGAGCTCTCCATGGGATCAGACTTAGCCTGGGACTGCCTGAATACCAATCCTGCTTGATTTCTTCCCTTTCTCTGTACTGATTTCCCCCTCCTCTTATTGTTTTCTCTAGGGAGCACCTTGTTAATAAATAAATCCTCTTAGGATTCATTTTGGAGACTACAACCCAAGATAGACCCATTTATTAGAGTCACCTGTGATGCCTCTTATGATTGTTGATTTTTGGCCCAACCCAAGGGGTGAAATCTACATTTTTAACAAAAACACTAGATAATGCTTATATACAATAAAATTAAGAACCAATGGTATGAATCATAATTATTAGCCAGTTATGGGAAATTCTAAACATAGGTTTCCAATGCATCCTACTGACTTTGCTTCCCTAAATGATCAACACCATCTTCCCTTGATACCTTTGTCATATCACCCCCCTCCAATATCCAGAATGAAAAACATAAATAAACATTTTTCTATATAGTTTCTTTCATAAAATAATCTGTACAATTACTTTGTACAGATTAGAGGTTTTAAAATGAAATATTATATTTACTCTTAGATTTCTGAATTTATATAAGTTATGAACAATACTATAAAAGGTGAATAAATCTAATTATGATTTTGAATGTGCTTTTAGAATAAGGTTTGAATTCCCAAGCTTGCTTAATATTCAGGTTCTACAATGTAACATCAGTCTAACTACACTATCTTTCTGAGACAACTATTGATGATAATAACCTGAATTATGTTTTTTATAAAATCTCTTCAACTACTATGCATAGAGCAACATCACCATCCACAAATCTCGTCAACAAAGCCTTCAAATGTAGAAGGGCCATGTCTAAATTTTGAGAGGATAGCATGATTCATGAAGCTACAAGGTGTGTGAATCTTTTGATGTGCTGGATTCAATTTAGGTGAAGGATACTGATCTTCCCCTAAGTATGAACACATACATCATTTTGTAAGGTGGGTCACAGGGCACTTTAGTAAACATTAATTTACTAGCTTGTATAGAACATTCTTTTTTTTTTTTTTTCAGTCACTTAACCTTTAGTTTTTGAGGGAGTAGGAATCCTTCATTCAGAAAGGCTTGAACTTACATTTATAATCAATATGTTTTATTGTACTGATCCTATTCTAGAGCTTTTGTTTTTTTAACATATTTTTTTCTATTTTTTAGTCTGTTGATAAGCTGGATTACATTGATTGATTTTCAAGTGTTGAACTAGCCTTGCACACCTGGAGTAAATATTACCTGGTTATAGTGTATATTTATTTTCCTCACTGTTAGATTTGATTTGCTACTTTTCTTTTTGATTTGCTACTTTTTTTTGGTGTTTTTTATATGTATTTTAATAAGCTCTATTGGTGAGCAGTTTTTCTTTCTTGCAATGTCTATCTGATTTAATAACTAAATTATTAGGGTTTTTAGGGTTATTCTGGCCTTATAGAATGAGTTAGGAAATGTTCTCTCTGCTTACATTTTCTGGAAAATATTGTGGAGAATGAATATCATCTCTTCCTTAAATGCTGATAGATTTTACCAGTGAAACTATCTGGGGCTAATCTTTCTTTTTTGAAAGGTTATGAACTATTGATTCAATTTCATGAATGCATATAAGTCTATTCATATTATCTACATCTGCTGTGTGAGTTTTGATAGTTTGTTACTTTCAAAGAACTGAAAGACATTTCATCTAAATTATCGAATTTGTAGACATAGAATGATTCATACTATTCCTTTGTTATCCTTTTAATGTCTGTGGGATCAGTAGTGATGGCCCCACTTTTGGTTTTAACATTAGTAATGTGTGTCTTTTCTTTATTCTTTGGGTAGCCTGATTAGAGGTTTATCAATTTTTTAATTGCTCTTCTCAAAGAACCAACTTTTGGTTTTGTTGTTTGTTTTTCTCTATTACTTTCCTGTTTTCACTTTTGTTGATTTCTGCTCTAATTTTTATTGTTCCTTCTTATTGCTTTAGGCTTAAATTGTTTGTTCTTTCTAGTTTCATGATATGGAAACTCAGATTGTTGATTTTAGATATTTTTTTTTCTTTTATATGCATTTAGCGCTATAAATTTCCCTCTAAGTTCTGCTTTTTCTACATCCTACAAATTTTGATAGCTATATCTTAATTTTTTATTTAGTTCAAAATGTGATTAATTTTATCCTGAGATTTTTCTTTGACCCATGTGTTATATATGTGTATTATTTAATCTCTAAATATTTGGATATTATCCACCTGTTTTTGTTATTGATTTCTAGTATAATTCCCTTACAGAGAACATATTTTGTATGATTTATATTTCTTTGCATTCACTGAGGTACGTTTTATGGCCCAGACTGTGGTCTATCTTGGTGAATGTTCCAGCAAGCTTGAGAAGAATGTATATTCTGCTGGTATTGGATAGAATATTCTATAAATATCAATTAAATCAAATTGATATATAGTTGTGTTCAGGTAAACTATATTACTGATTTTCTGCCTGCTTAATCTATCAATACTGAGAGAGCTGTATTTTGATGATTTGTTGTTAGGTGCATATATATAAAAGATCATTATATCTTCTTAGAGAATTGATATTTTTATAGTTATGTAATACCCCTATTTGTCTCTGATAATATTCCTTGTTCTGAAGTTCTGATTTGTCTGAAATTAACATAGCATCTTCAACTTTCTTTTCATTGTTGTTATCATGCCATATTTTCCTCTATTTTTTTACTTTTAACCCATCTTGTTTTTTAATCCACTCTGATAATCTGTCTTTTAATAAGTGTATTTAGATCACTGGCATTTAATGCAATTATTGATATAGCAGAATTAGTATCTACCATGTCTGTAATTGTTATCTATTTGTTACACATTTTCTTTTGCACCTTCTTTTTCAACATTCTCTGATTTTTAGTATTTTTTTATTCCAGTTTGTTATCAATTATAGTTTAAAATTTTTTCCTGTGATTACTCTAGAGTTTATAATATACATGTTAGACTAAGTAAGTCATCCTTTAATAACACTGTTTCACTTCAAATGTAGACCAGATACCTTGTAATATAGATTTACCAATTCTTTCCTCTTATCCCATGTTTCTTTGCTGTTGTTCATTTCACTTATCCATATGCTACAATCACTCAATACATTGTTACTTCAATTACTTTAAATAGTTATATGTTAGAACACCTAAATGAGAAAATAAAATATTTTATTTTACCTTTATTTATTACTTCTCCAATGATTTTCCTTTCTTTATATAGTTCCATGTTTCTGACATATATCACTTTCTTCCTGCCTGAAGAAAACCTTTTAACATTTTTTGCAAGGTAAATCTGCCAGTGTTGAATTTCCTCAGAAGTTGTTGTTGTTGTCTGCGAAGAGTTGTTAATTCTCTCTCACTTTTTAGAATAGACTTTATTTTTAGAACAGTGTTAAGTTCACAGCAAAATTGAGGAGAAAGTATAGAGAGTTCCCACATATCCCTGTCCCTACACACACACACACACACAAACACACACACACACACACACACACACACACACACAACCTCCTCCATTTTCAACATCCTGTACTAGAGTGGTACATTTGTTACAATTGATAAACCTACATTTATCAACATGATCACACAAAGTCCATAGTTTACATTAGCATTCACTCTTTGTTTATAGTTGATTTACAATGTTGTATTAGTTTCAGGTGTACAGCAAAGTGTCAGTTGTATATCCTTCTTCAGTTTCTCTTCCATTATAGGTTATCACAGGATATTGAATATAGTTCCCTGTGCTATACAGTAGGTCCTTGTTGTTTACCTATTTTATATATAGTAGTGTGTATCTGTTAATCTCAAACTCCTAATTTATCCCTCCCTCCCCCTCTTTCCCCTTTGGTAACCATAAATTTGTTTTCTATGTCTGTGAAATTTTTTCTGTTTTGTAAATAAGTTCATTTGTATCATTTTTTTAAGATTCCACATATAAGTGATATCATATAATATTTGTCTTTCCCTGACTTACTTAGTATGATAATCTCTAGGTCCATCCATGTAGCTGCAAATGGCATTATTTCATTTTTTATGGCTGAGTAGTATTCCATTGTATATATGTACCACATCTTATTTATCCATTCATCTTTTGGGCATTTTGGGACATGGAAGGTTGCTTCCATGTCTTGGATATTGTAAATAGTGTCGCTGTGAATGTTGGGGTACATGTATCTTTTCGAATTAGAGTTTTTGTCTTTTCTGGATATATGCCCAGGAGTGGAATTGCTGGACTATATGGTAACTCTATTTTTAGTTTTTTAAGGAACCTCCATACTGTTCTCCATAGTGGCTGCGCACTAGCATTCACTCTTGATGGTGTATACTCTGTGGGTTTTGACAAATATATAAAGACATGTATCCTCCATTATAATAGCACACAGAATAGTTTCACTGCTCTAAAAACCATGGTGCTTTGCCTGTTCATCTTTCTCTCCCCTCTAACCCCTGGCAATCACTGATTTTTTTCTTTTTTTTTAATTTTTACTGTCTCCATAGTTTTACCTTTTCCAGAATGACATATAATTGGAATCATACAGTATGTAACCATTTCATTTTGGCTTCTTTCGCTTAGTTATATGAATTTAAGGTTTCTCTCTGCCTTTTTGTGGCTTGATAGCTCAATTTTTTAATGCTGAATAATATCCATTGTCTGAATGTACCACAGCTTATTTATCCATTCAGCTGCTTAAGAACATCTTACTGCTTCCAAGTTTTATCAGTTATACATAAAGCTGCTATAAATACCTATTTGTAGATATTTGTGTGGACATGAGTTTTCAACTCATTTGGGTACATATCAAGGAATGTAATTGCTGAATTGTGTGGTAAGAATATGTTTAGTTCTGTAAGAAACTGCCAAACTGTCTTCTGAAGTGACTGTACCATTTTGCATTCTTATTAGCAATGAATGAGAGTTCCTGTTGCTCCAGATCCTTGCCAGCATTTGATGCGGTCAGTGTTTTGGATTTTTGCCATTCTAGTAGATGTGTAGTGGTACTCCTTCACTTTAAAAAAAAAATAAATTTATTTATTTATTTTTGGCTGTGTCGTGTCTTTGTTGCTGTGTGCAGGCTTTCTCTAGTTGCGATGAGCAGGGGCTACTCTTCATTGCAGTGCATGGGCTTCTCATTGTGGTGGCTTCTCTTGTTGCAGAGCACAAGCTCTAGGCACATGGGATTCAGTAGTTGCAGCATATGGGCTCAGTAGTTGTGGCTCATGGGCTCTAGAATTCAGGCTCAGTAATTGTGGCACATGGGCTTAGTTGTTCTGTGCATGTGGGATCTTCCCGGACCAGGGCTTGATCCCATGTCCCCTGCATTGGCAGGCAGATTCTTAACCACTGCACCACCAGGGAAGCCCCTCCTTCACTTTTGAAGGATAATTTCATTGGATATAGAATTCCATCTTGTTTTTCTTTTTCGACACTTTAAAAATTCTACTCTACTGTCTTCTCGATTTCATGCTCTCTGATGAGAAGCCTGCTGTAATTCTTACCTTTTTTCCTATATAAGAAAGTAAGTTCTTCCATTCCCCACTAATTTAGCTTCTTTTAAGTTTATTTTTTCCCTTTTTTTTCAGTTTATTATTATACACTTATATGTAGTATTTTTTGAATTTTTCTGCTTAGTGTTCTCTGAACTTTCTGGATCTGTGGCTTGGTTTCTGTTATTAATTCTGGAAAGTTCTAAGCCTGTCTCCTTCTAATATTCCATATATGCATATGTTTGATATTGTCATTTTGATAGTTTCCTTTTGTTATTGTCCTGCAGTTCTTACATATTCTGTGCTATATTTTTTCATTATTTTTTCTTTTTGCATTTCAGTTTCTATTGACTTACCATTAAGCTCACTGATTCTTTACTCACCTTGTCCAATCTATTTAAGAGCCCATCAGAGGCATTCTTTTCTGTTACAGTGTTTTTGATTTCTAGCATTTCTTTTAAATTCTGCCAGAGCTCCCATGCTTCTGCATCACTCATCTGTTTTTGCACATTGTATTTTTTTCAGTAGATCCCTTAACATTTTTTTTTTTTTTTTTTTTTTTTGCGGTACGCTGACCTCTCACTGTTGTGGCCTCTCCCGTTGAGGAGCACAGGCTCCGGACGCGCAGGCTCAGCGGCCATGGCTCACGGGCCTAGCCGCTCTGTGGCATGTGGGATCTTCCCAGACCGGCGCATGAACCCGTGTCCCCTGCATCGGCAGGCGGACTCTCAACCACTGCGCCACCAGGGAAGCCCCCCTTAACATATTAACTATAGCTATTTTAAGTGCCTAGTCTGATAATTCCAAAATTCCTGCCATATCTTAGTCTGGTTCTGACACTTGTTTTGCTTCTTCAGATTGTTTTTCCCTGCCTTTTTACATACCATGGAATATTATTTTGAAGGTTAGACATGTTGTATTAGATAATACGAACTGAGCTAAGTAGGCCATCAATGTGAGAATTTATGTCAATCTGGCTAGGAGTCAGTCTTTATAAAATATTTACTATAGTTGTAGTTGCCAGAAACTCCAAATTCATCTAGTGTCCTTACTTTTCTCTCCTTTCTTAACATGGAATCCCATAAAGTAGTCCTTTTAAAATAAAAGTATGTGTCTTACAGGTCTTTTCAGCTGTAATCTACTGTTATTGTACTGGTGCTGTGGTATCAAGATGTGGAGACCTATATAACCTCCCATTTAAATCTCATTATTTTACCGGGCCTGTGTGTTGGCCTGTTATCTTCACAAGTGTTGGGTTTTTGTTTTTTGTTTTTTTGTTTTGTATAGCTTCCTTTTTTTTTTTTTTTTTTTCCTAAGCTCCCCCTTGGGTGAGATGGGAAGATTACAGGAGGCTAGAATGAAAAGAATGCCATTTTTCTAGGGACCTGGGACAAGGCTCTGGTAAAGTTCTTTCCCTGAAAGGTAGGCCTCTCTTATGAAGAACATTCTAGGAATATTTCAAAATGGTTACTTTTCCTATCTTCCTGCTAAACCATGACATTTTCCTTAGCTTTTCACACTGAGAACGTAGCAGGGTTCCTGGAGGTAAAGCCCACAAAAGTGTGGGGACTTCCCTAAGACTGTGGCCCCTAGGAGTTTCTTACTTTCACATTAGCCCACACTCAGCCTCCAGCAATTTGTTAAAGTTACCATTGAGATACAGCTACCAATTTATGGCTTTAGTGGTTTCTGCTCCATTTAAGGAGATCTCAGCTGTGACTCACTGAATTTTCTTGTCTCTCCAGATTTCAGGATGGTGGCTTGCTCTGTGACCTTGGTTCTCTTATGGGTCCAAGAAAAATTGATTTTCACTTTGTTCAGCTTTTTTCTTGTTGTGAGGATAATAGTGATCACTTCCAAGTTCTTTATATTTAGGAGCTGAAACTGTAAGTGAGCCTTTGCTCTTTGTATTTGAGTTTACACTTTAATTTGGTTTCAGCCTTCATTGTTTGAGGCATGTGAGAGCCAATGAAATTTACATTGTTCACTTACTCTCTCTTCTTATCAGAAAATATCCTAATTCATGAACACTCATACCATATCAAGTAAGATGTTTTAGCTGCATATAACAGAAAAACCTAAAATAACAGAAATTCAAACATGATACGAGTCATTTCCCTCTCATGTTAAAGAATTCTGGAGGTAGGCAGCCCATAGATGATGCAGAGATACCCTGGGGACACAGAGATTCAATTTCTTTCTTTCTCCTGTAATAGCCTTAACATGTAATATCCAGCTGAGAATGGCTGATGATTCTCCACCTATTAACCATCCTGACAAGAAGAAAGAAAACAGGGTGTTCAGGGAAAATGAGGTTGTCTTCCCCTCTTTCAGAAACTTTCAGAATAGTTTTATTCTCTTCTATGTTGCATGTGAAAAATAATTTTTTAAAAAATTGGAAAAAAATAAACATTTTAGGTAGTTATCCCCTTCCATTTTCTACAGAATTTATAGATTTCCCAAAGGTCTTATGACCACACCTAACTGTAAGGGAACCTGGGAAATAAAGTCTTTTTTGCTGGGTACATTTGTACCCCAACTAAAACAGTTATTAAGTAAGGAAGGAGAATATACATTGAGTGGATAAATAATAGACCCTGTCTACAAGACTCAAAATCAATAGTATTTGAAAGCTACTATCAATTTTACTTAATTTAGAACTATGTTGCTAAAATAAAAAAAACCTTTTTAAAGCCTCAACAACTGCAATTGACCTTGTTTATACTGACTAGTGGGATAAAAACAGAGTCAAAACAAATAACTGTTTAAAACAAGTTTCTAACAGGTCTTGCTTTGAATTTCTAGGGATGGAATAAATATGTTTCTATGATGGTTCATTTCCACACAATGGCTCAATTATTAGGCAAAAACTAATCAGCATAATTGTTGGATTTTGTAGGTAAAGAAGAAAGGCCACGTCGGGCTGCTGGCTTTCTAATGGGGGATATTTGGGTTGGGAGAGACGAAGGAAATAGGAAAGCCATTGCTTCTTGGACTTTACACTTTACACGTGTGATTCAATTACAGCAATTATAAAAATAATTTGTTTTTTCTTAACAAAAGGGGGTCAGGAATCACTACTAGACAGTTATTATCTAATTATTAAATTCAACTGGAGAGGTGAATGCATCAGAGGTCTCTGCTTCATTAATAAAGATTTATTATTCCCCAAATGGCCAGTTCCTCTACAGATTGTTCAGGGTTAGCTATATAACACATTCCTAAAGAATAATTAACTTATTAGTTTCATTATCTGAATGTTTTTTCCTAATTCTCTATGTGATGCCACTTTTAAAAAAACTGTGTAGTTATGAGGTTTAAACTTATGCTGCATTTTGTTTCAGACAAGTAATCAGGTTTATAACAATATCAGCCTAGTTAACAGGGAATTCTTTAGTTTCCATATTTTAGCTGCAGTGCTTTGAAACTAAGAAAAAAAGAAGAGAAAATGTTGAAAATTCCAGAATGTTGAAAATTCCTCCTTAAATATAGTCAGGAGTTAAATAATGGCAACTCCTGTGGTTGAGAAAGAAAGATTGAAATGGATGAAGTACTGGCATTGCCATACGCAACGTATTAATAAATAAATTATTCTATGTATCATATTAGAGGAGTATAACAAAATAATATATGAACAAAGAAATTGATTTTTTTTTTGGAAATTATAAAAGATTAGCTCAATCAATTCCTTATACATCACTGTGATGTTTGAGATTTACTGTGATGTCTCTGAGGTCCTGTAATTAGATCATAAGGTGTCTTCTCATTCATTAAAGAATATAAACTGTGTTCAGTGTTGCCTTACAGAAAATGTCATTTTGTTGAAAAGGCATAATCCATATAATGTATGTATGGTAATTGTCAGCTAAATAGAAGAGAAGATGAACTGAATCATCCAATTAACCATTTAGACAAGTGAAGATATATTTGGGTCAAATAAAGGTACTCAGGGTACTCAGTTTTACTCTCAGAAATCACTTAGAGGCAGTTTGCTCGCTGTGGTGTGAATGAGCACTTAATACATTAACAGTGGCCCCTTAGATGATACCCAAGGTATCTCAGCAAAGTACTATTTCTCTATTGCTTGATTAGGATGACTAAAGGCTATAAGGAGTAATTTGCTTGGAATCTGCAGAGTATCTTACTATCATTATTAAAGTAAGATTAAAAAAAAACAAAGTTAATATTTTAATTTCTTTCATTATATTGTCCTGCTGTCTTAAGCATCTCTCAGGCCTTATACTGTGAGAGGAAATGGTTTACTCTTTTAAAATATACCTAGGACTAAAATAGAGTCAAACAATATCCCTTTATATTTAACTATTATGCTAACTTCCAAAACTCTAAATTAATAAATAGCAAACAGAACTTAGCATATAAGATTGGATGCACGTGAAAAATAAATTGAAAAAAATTGGCAAAAATAAACATTTTAGAGAGTTATCTCCTTATATTTTCCCCAGAATTTATAGATTTCCAAAAAGTAATTATTTTATGATTGAGTTAGAGAAAATTATTTACCAGTCTTTTTACCAATCAAAAGCACATCTCCTCTCAGATTCATAGTGCTTTTAAAAAATAAATATGTTATCCTAAAATCAGTTCAAGTACTATGAGATCCTTTAGGTATCTGACTATTATGGACTAAATGCTTATGTCCCCTCAAAATTCATGTCGAAGCTCTAACTCCCCAGTGTGACGGTATTAGGAGGTGGGGCCTCTAGGAGGTAATTATGTTTAGATGAGGTTATAAGTCTGTGGTTCTCATCATGGGATTAGTTGTCTTATAAGAGACCAGAGAGCTCACTTGCTTCCACACGCATTCATTCTCATATTCATTCTCTCTCCCTCTTTCTTCCTCACCCGCCTCTATGTGAGGAGATGGCAGTCGAAAACCCAGGAAGAAGTTTCTCACCAAAAATTGAATTGGCCAGCACCTTGATTTTAGACTTCCCAGCCTCCAGAGCTGTGAGAAATAAGTGTCCATTGTTTAAGTCACTCAGTTTATGGTATTTTGTTGTAGTGACACGAGAAGGTTAGCCAGTCTCCTATTATTGAACATTTACCTTTTAAGTATTTTTGTTCCATAAGGTGTTATACCTGATATATTAGAAGGAAACATTTTCTTGTATCTGAGATTTTTCCTCAGAAAGAATTTCTTGAAAATAAATGTCTCTCTGTGAAGTTATTCATATTGTCTTAACCTGGGTTTCTTCCAAATAGAACCTAGGACAAAGGCTTGCATGAGGTTTGTTTTGTTTTGTTTTTGTTTGGGAAGTGATCTGAGTTTGAAGGATTGATTGAGGGCCCATGGAGAATGACACCTAGGATAAAGGAAAAGCAGTAGTTGGTAGCCTAATGCTCAGGCTCACGGGAACTTCTGAGGTATCATATAGGGTGCATTTCTAAAGTTTCTGTGGCAGGATAAATGGCAAAAACACTTATTCATTGACTCTCATCCCCTTTTGTTTGAGGGTTGTTCCATGTAGTGTTAACTCCCTCCCACTTCTTGGTAGCACATATACAATTGCTAAGGGTGCTCTCATAGGTGACCCATGCTGCAACAACAGAGAAATCCTAGGGCCATAAATGAGAGAAATGTGGGAGCTTCTTGAGGCAGTTGGTGTGAAGTAGGATAAAGCCTGCACAAAACTGTTCTTGATAGGCGTGGCTGGATTCAGAGTTGACGCTAAGATTATGTGAGGTGAAACGAGAAGTGCCTAATACTATTATGCTCTCCACTAAGTCCAATTATTCTTGAAGTTGGTGGCCAGCCACAATATCTATACAAGACTTGATACAGGAACATTATTGGAAGAAGCTACACTCTGCTTGTTGTTACTGATTTTGAGGATATAGTTAATATCTACCCCCCCCCTGCTTTACACATTCTAGATTTTTCTCATCCATGACCAACATTTCAACAAGTCTAATTTTCTTGTGTGGAGTATGGTGGCAGCCAAGACATTTATTTCTGAGGTGTCTGAGACATTAGTTTCTTCATCTTTGTTGGGTCATGTTTGCTGTAATTACCTATTATGAATTGTTTTCCTTTACATTAATCACCATGTAAAGAAATGAATAAGTGAATCACACTCTACACTACTATCAAAAGTGAATAAGAGGGTGCATTTCCCAAACTCATCAATAATAGAAATTGTTAGTAAAAACAAAATTGCCTATATCATAGATGAAAAATAGGATCTTCTTGCTTTAATTTTGTTATTTAATTTCTATAGAATTAAACATATCTTATATAGTTCTTGTCCTTTTGATTTAAAAAATTTTGAAAACCATATTCTTCTCCTTTTCCTATTATTCTGTTGTACATTTATCTAATTTGTGTTGATGTTTAAATCCCCAAATGTGAATGACCCTTGATAAACAGATTTGGGACAATGACAGTTTTCTAGTGCCTTTCAAATTGTACTGGGTAGGTTGTTACTTATTTCCCTCCACCAGTTGTAAAATACAATGTTAAAACAAAGAATTCTCAACCATCAAACTTTAGTTTAAAACACAGGATTATGGTGAGTAGAGCCCTCTTTCTATAAAAACTAAAAGGGGTACATTTTTAAAGTGTCTACTATATTGATATTTCTGGAGTAAAGTGTCATTAATTACTTGAGAATATTTTCTGGTTCTGCTTAGATAAAAAATCAAAGTATTTGAATGAGATATGTTCATGCATATTACTCTAATTTTCCTCACTATTTATCACCAAGGTAGGATATCAATTGTGTTTGCAGGTTTATCATCTTTTTCAGCACCAGTTACATTATGTAGGCTTCCTTAAAATCCATGTCATGGAACAAATTTCATTTTCTGCTCAAGAGTGCTGTTTAATTTACATTCAATGTGTTCTGTTGTTTGGGATTTAGGCTCTTTCAGAAAATAGTTTCAACAGAATACTTCCTGAGGCAGGAATTCTAAGTTGCAGAATATCATTGAAAAAATTTAGACAATTACCTGTTCATTAATTACGCCCAGTATGTAAATTAACTTTTGAGTAGAAGTTACAGAAAGGCAAATTTTGGTTCAAAACAAAGAGAATAGTTTAATAATTTTAACTGCTTAAAAATGGAGAATACTACCTCAAAGTTAGTGAGTTCTCAATCACTATCAGTGTTAAATGTCCAGGACACAGTTGTTTTACAAGGAGATCATGCTTGGAGTAAGAGGTTCACCTAAACTTATGTCTGTATAAGGATGGATTAGGCTCTACTGCATTAACAGACAACCCTAAAATAGGCTTAGGACAACAAAAGTTTCTCACATGCTTAAAGTCCAAGGAAGGTCGGTGGGGGTGTGCAGTTGGCCCTGCCCATCATTGTTACTTAAGGACTCTGGTTGTTGGAGGTGTCATCTTGGCATGAACTTCCATTATCATCTGAGCACCAGAATGGGAAAATGGCGAATCACACAATATGTCTTAAAGCTTCCCCTATAAGTGACACTCCATTTTATTGGCCAAATAATAACACATTGCCTAACTTCAACAGAAGCTGAGAGTGCCATCCTACCATGATGCTACAGAGAAAACTAGATTTGTGAACAGCACTAGGAGCAAACACAGTGTCCAAATATCTTCATTTTTGGAACAGTTTTGCTTCCAGATATCAGAAAACCAATACAAGAATATAGACAGAAACTTGACTTCTCTGCATTTGGTGTCTCTATGAAAGGGTTTCATGGAAGCAAACATGTGAGTATAACCAAAAAATTAATGAATGTTTTCTGTATACTAAATACAGTATTTGGAGGAATATTGTCTCTTTCAAGAATGAGCGGAGAGAAAAGAACCATATATAGAAACTTTGAAAAATCAATACTATAGGACAAGTTAAAGAGAAGACTCAGATATAAACTACTAGCAAATCCAGTTATGATATTTCAAAGAATACTTTATCTCTTCTTATGTAGTAGAAGAAATCATGAAGTCTATATAATAGGAGTAGAACATAAAGCGCTAGAATATACTGACATGAAAAACAACAGAGGGGTTAGAGTAATTAATGGACAGGAATGGAGCCCTGGCCGCCTTGAAGAGAATCATTCAACATATTTCTCTAATCTGTCTACTTATTTTCATACTATCACCATTCAAGTTCAAGTCACTATAGTCCCTCGTTCGAACTATTTCAGTAGTCTCCTAATTGGTTGCCCTGCCATCTCTTTTACTACCCCAACTAATCTTATTTCCAAAATGCAAACATACTGATATTTTTAAAATATAAATATTATTTTTTCACTCCTTTCTTAACACACTTCAAGGCTTCAAACTGCACTAGAAAACACAGACAAACACGCAATATTTACCATAGCCTACAAGGAACTAAATGATCTTGCCTTTATCTACCTTTCCAAACCCATCCCATGCCAATGGGTGGTATACTCATTCCACCAAGTCGAACGATGCGGTTTTAGAGGAGAATAATATGTATTCTCTGGAGGAGATATCTTGAAGATGAAGGTGCTCATACCTGATTCATGTCTGAAAAATCCAAAGCAGAAAGACTGGATGTGACTTGTAGGGTAGAAGAACAAAAATACACGGCTATTTGGAAATAGCTCACACCTTTGGGGATTGGCTTCTATAACTAGGTGTGTGCTTCTCATGTTTCCCATAAGGTAACTGTGGATCCAACAGAAGGAGCTCAGCTTGGGCCATCCTGTAAAATATCTGTAGGGGCAAAGTGACTCAAAAATGTAAAGGTACTATGTGTTTTTCCTCTCTCTGGCTGCTTTTACAATTAAGAAAAAAATCTCTGGGTTTCAGCAGGTTTTCTATGCTGAACCTACATGTAGTTTTCTTTGTATTTATCCTGCTTGAGGTAGCACATCCTGAATCTGTAAGTTGGTATTACCTCTCAATTTTGGAAATTCTTAGGCATTGTCTCTACAAGTGTTGCTTCTGCCTCATTTTCTGATTGTTCTCCTTGTGATGCCAGTTACATGTATGTCAGAATTCTTCCCCATGTCTCGTATGTTTCTTGTGCTCTTTCTGTTATTTGCCTCTCAGTGTTTCAGTATAGTTTCTCCTCAGTCCTCACACATATTTTGTTTCTTCTCTCTTCATCTCTAATACGCTATTAAACCCATCCATTGATTCTTATTTTTAATCATTTTCTCATTCTAGAATTTCTATTTGATTATTTTTTTCAGTTCCTAGTTCTCTGCTGAATTCTTCACATTGCCACTAAATTTCTTACACTGTTAAATAAGAACTACAATATCCAGATTTTGCATGTTTGTTTATATAGTTGATTTTTCTTAGTTTTTAGTCAATTTTGTTAGTTTTTGCATACTTTATTGTTTTAAATTGAGTTATGTTTATTGTGTATGACAAAATAGTTGAGATTATTTGAAGCTTTGGAAATTGTTATGTTCTAGGGACAATTTAATTTTGCTTCTGGCATGCAGTTAAGCTAAGGGAAGATTATTTTATACCAATCAGGAATTTATCTGATTTAAAGTTGGCTTTAGTTTTTGTGAGGGCTGGTCTATTTCAAGTTCACCCTTACTCTTAGTATATAACCCTTCAGAATCCCAACTTAAAGCCTTAGATGTTTACTGGAGTTCCTCCTCCTTCTTAGGTTTCAAATTCCAATTTCTTTTCCTCCAGATCTGACATATTGCGAATAGTTCTCTTTACATTTTCAGTCTCTCATTCACTGCATGTGAATGGACAAATGCTTTGAGAGGAAAAGTGATGCCAAATAAGTCTCACCCTCTTGGTTTCCCTTCTGTTAGAGATCTTGTCTTCACAAGTGCATATCATCTTGGTAGGTTTCATTGCATTAAAACAAATGTTATTTCACATGTTATCAAGATTTTCTAGTTTTCTCAGGAGTATTATTGGTCTAAAACCAAGTAGCCCACCGTTGCTTGAAGTGGTGCAATTGCTATAACACTTCTATATCTAAAATTCCAGTTGATTCAATAATTAAAACTTACCTTTGCAGTAGACTGAATATTTGTATCTCCCCCCATATCCAGATTTCACACATTTGTTTATATAGTCCATTTTTCTTAGTCAATTTTGTTACTTTTTGCATGCTTTATTTATTTATTTATTTATTTTTAACATCTTTATTGGAGTATAATTGCTTTACAATGGTGTGTTAGTTTCTGCTTTATAACAAACCGAATCAGCTATACATATACATATGTTCCCATATCTCTTCCCTCTTGCACCTCCCTCCCTCCCACCCTCCCTATCCTACCCCTCTATGTGGTCACAAACCACCGAGCTGATCTCCCTGTGCTATGCGGCTGCTTCCCACTAGCTATCTATTTTAGGTTTGGTAGTGTATATATGTCCATGCCACTGTCTTACTTTGTCACAGCTTACCCTTCCCACTCCCCATATCCTCAAGTCCATTCTCTAGTAGGTCTGTGTCTTTATTCCCGTCTTACCCCTAGGTTCTTCATGACCGTTTTTTTTTCCTTAGATTCCATATATATGTGTTAGCGTATGGTATTTATTTTTCTCTTTCTGACTTACTTCACTCTGTATGACAGACTCTAGGTCAATCCACCTCACTACAAATAACTCAATTTCTTTTCTTTTTATGGCTTAGTAATATTCCATTGCATTTTTTAAAATTGAATGCTGAAATCCTAACCTCCAACATGATAGTATTATGAGATGGGGCCTTTGGGTGGTAATTAGGTCATGAAGAAGGAGTCTTCAATAATCGGATTAGTACCCTTTTAAAACAGACCTCAGAGAGCTCCCTTGCTCTTTCTGCCCTGTGAAAACAAAACAAAAAGATGGCTATCCTTGAACCAAGAGGTGGGTCCTTACCAGACACCAGATCTGCTGGTGACGTGATCTTGGACTTCCCAGCCTGTAGGACTATGAGAAAGAAATTTCTGTTGTTTGTAAGCCACATAGTCTATAGTACTCTGTTATAGCAGCCTGAATGAACTGAGACATTCTTGGTACTAATTATAAATATTTGCATAACACATTTAAGAAAAAACAATTTATTTTAATATTTAAAGTTATGCAATCACTTTGGCATATAAAGTTCCACTCAAAATTAATTGCCATAATTATCTATTGTAGATTAATGCAACCCCAGATATCCTCAGAACTCTGTGCTGTAGACAGAAACATTAATTTGCTTTTAGCTATTAAACTGTGAATAACAGATCTTATTCATAAATTATGGCCACTAAAAGTAATACTATTTTTGTTTTTTTCTGCCACTCTGAAAATCATTTCAAATTGCTTTGGTAGTTTGTGCTTCCTTAATTTAAGGTAACTTCCTTGGCTATCACTATTTAAATACCTAGGGGTTATTTATTTACTGGTTGATTTACTGATACATTTAATCATTCAAATGTTTATTGGCCATCAACTTTGCATTATGTGCATTGCTAGGATGCTGTGTATACAGTCGAGAGTGAAACAGGCAAAGAACTAAAATGCAATAAAGTTAAAGCCATAATTGAGAAATGTGCATATTGTAAAAGGAGCAAAGAAAAAGAGACTAACTCTGCCTGGGCAAGTCAACAAAAGATTCAGAGTATTGCTAGCCTTTGAACTGAGCCTTGAAAAATCATTAGGAGTTTTCAAGTCTGATGAGTCCTATGGGCTCACATAAAGTGGTTACTAAGTCATTCCATGAGAGATCTTGAAATGATTATTAGCAGCTTAGCATGTGAAAAGGGTCCAAAGCTGGAGAAAGACTAACACTGAAGAATTCCACTCAATTCTGCATGACTAGAACTTGAGGGTTGGATAGTGATGGTGGCACTGAGCAGAAAAAATGGTGAGAAATAAGACGAGAGAGAAAAACTTGAGTACGATGGGTGTTAAAGGCCATGGTAGCAAGTTTGGCCTTCATTTTGTAGGAAGCGGATAGCCATTTAAATGTTTTAAACTGAATTCTGGTTGCATCATAGAGAATGGTTTGGAAAGGGACAAGACTTGGAGGCATGGAAGCCAGGAAGCCAGGAGACTATTGCAGTGATCTAGGTGAGAGCCAGGGAGGAGGAATGGAGAGGGGAGATAATGAGCTCACTGCTATCTGTGTTACATATTACCTCTGCTTCTATCCATACTCCTTCTTCTTTTCTCATTCATAACTATAATCCATGAGGCTACTCCCTTTCCAATAATTTATTTTATTATTTGCAATATTTAACTGGTAATCATATTTCTATTTCACTCTCTCAAAGTAATTCCTATCACAATACTTCTTTTCAAATACCCAACTTCACTGAAATAAGATTCTTGTTTATATTTTGCTAAATTTTAAATATTTTAACTATCTAACTTTAAATAATGTTCACTCACATTGAACAACACAGATTTTATAAAGAGTTTTATGAAGTGAATGCCTCACAAATATATTCCAACTATGGTGAGGCTTAATTTTATCAATATATTTTTAGTCCTGCAATATGAATACAATTAGTTTTTCTCTCTCTCAGTCACACATATATTTCACATAGAGGATATTCCAAAGTCATCTTACAATATGAACCATAGAAATAAATTAATCTGATGGAAGAATCAGATTGTACTCAAAAGAGAAACAATAAATGACCCAAAGAAGGGGGAAAAAAGCTTTCATTTTTTAATAATGTCATTTATCAACTCATTAACTATATTAATAACTTAAATTTGTAAGAGACTTTACAATTTTAATTGGTTTCACATTCATTTTCCAATTTTAATTAAAAGAAGAACAGTTGTAAAAGTTTAGTTAATAATGTGACATTATGGGTTTTAATGTGGAGTTAATATCCATTATTTTCAGGATTCTTTAATTTTTTTAATTATTAGGGTGACGCTGAGTACCTACTATGTGTTCGTGTTTATTTTAAATGCACTGGTAAACGGTAATGGATTTATACAAAGTCCCCTCCTTAATTATCTTATAATTCTATTTTCCCACTGGGGAAGTACAAATGGTTGAATAAACATATCATTTAGTGTTAGCAAGGACAATAGTGTGAATATCTAGAGACACACTTTTTATTAAATTTGGGATTTTGAGTCTAGAAAAAGTCTAGATTTATATTATAGCTTTTCATTTCTAAGCAATGCCTTGAAAAAATAATCCTCCACAATTTTAAGGGAACTGCTTTAATTTTAGTGTATAATATTGTCGAGAGAGTTTTACTATATTACATTATATACGACAATGTATTTTATTTATAAACTAATAACATTCTAAACTAATAACACTAAGCATTATGCTTAGTGGAAATATTAGCTTTCATATTGCAGACAGAACTTGTTCTGTTCAGGAACTGATTAACCGGGTATGGTTTTCTTATGAACTTTTATTGCCTTAATTCTAGCCATATTCCTAATTCTTATTATTTCTACTACCAGATGGATGAAAAAGAGAAAAGTTTTAAGAAGTAGGTTGTATTGCATGCCTTTCCAATTTTTTCTTATATTTTTACTCTAAACAATGCATATTCCAGCGAGGAGTGAAAGGATTTGTGAGCATATGGGTCCTCATCTGCTGCCACCTGTGAAAATCTGCATTAATCTTTAAATTCTTTCCCTGTTTCCCAAAAAACATTGACAAAGTTAATCATACACAAAGTTAATTAGAAGTTAGTTCTACTAAAATATCTCATCATCTTCAGCAATTCTCTGTACCGCCGGAAGATGCAGTTTAGACAGAATGACTGTACTGATGCTTATCGAAGTAATTGAAAAATGGGAGGGGGTTATTTTAAATTTAATCATTTTAAGTTCCAACTTTGTAGTATGCTATGAATTGAATTGTGTAACACAACAAGATATGCTGAAGCTGTAACCTCCAGTACCTATGAATGCGACCTTATTTGGAAATAGGGTCTTTGCAGATATAATCAAGTAAATATTCGATCATTAGGGTGGGCCCTATCAATATGACTGGTGTCTTTATAAGAAGAAGAGGAGAGACACAGACATAGACATACAGGGAGAATACTATATGAAGATAGAGACAGTAATGGGAGTGATAGAGCTGAAAGATAAGGGTTTTTAGGACCTGTGGATTGCTGGCCACGAGCAGAAGGCAAGGAAGGATTCTACCCAGAGTACCAGAGGGAGCATGGTCCTGTTGACAGCTTAATTTCAGGCTTACAGCTTCCAGAAGGGTAAGAGGATAAATTTCTGTTGCTTTAAGCCATCTGGTTTGTGTACTTTGTTAAAGTAGCCACACAAAACTAATATAGAGCATAAGCACATTATTTTCTTCAAGAGAATAAAGAGCATACAGGCATGTAACTCCAAGTTTACAGGTTTGGATGGGGCCAAGAGGTAGGTGCTTAATAGTGGTCAGTAACTCTGATTCTAAGACATAGTCTGGTTCAAGTAAAAGAATGATTGTTGTTTTCTAACTAGCTGCAAGGAGGTGGATGCTCCTTTTTTTCCTGACTCACTTTTTTTTTTAAGTAAAGTTTTCACTTTAAGATAATTGTAGATTCACATCAATCGAAAATTTTAGATACTACTATATTTCCCTGGATTTCATAAAGGAAGAGATCAAAGAGTTAAGCAAAAAGATACATCTGATCTCATTATGTGAGACTCTTAAATTTAAAATAATGATTAAAGAAGAGTGAATGTTATCACAAATGGAATTATGACTGATTATGAATAATAATATGAAGGAAGAAAAAAGCACCCAAAGCAGTCACTGAAACTGCAAATGAAGCTTTCTGTTGAACCTAGATTTGTAAAGTGTCGTGATTGTATCGAAGAAGACTTTGAGAAGAGTTTTTAGGCAGGTGATGGCCAAAATGAACTGAATTTGGGGAAAAGGATATAATATTGATGGGTGACGAGAAGATCTTACTGTTAAAGCTCTCTTCTGCTCTTTCAACACTAATCATCATTGAAGAGCATTTTAAAATGTCACTAAAAGTAATTGAAAGAAATGTGTGTATAAGGTGAGAAAGGATTTACCTGCTCTGAACAAATCTGTCAGTGAAATCACCAAACCACTTTTTATCAGGAATCATGGGGAAATATATAGATGTTGCCAACTTTTAGAGTATAATTGATTAAAGCAGTGATATTTAGCCTAGAACGTAAAAAGAAGGCATAACAGTTTTTAAAAACCTTGGAATTTGGGATGACATCAGAAAATGGCACAGTAGGAAGCTCCAGGCTCTTGTTCTCTCACAGAAATAATTATTTAAAAAAAACACAACTAAGTATTGGCTAAAATAACTTCATAGGAGTCCTAAAAAATAAATGATGATCAGATATATGATTTCATATGATATCAGATAAATGATTTGCAAACGTTGTCTTTTCACTATTATAATGTCATTTGATGCACAAAAGCTTTTAATTTTAATGAAGTCGAGTTTATTTTTTTTACTGATTGCATGTGCTTTAAGTGTCTTTGTCACCTATAGCAACAATAAATTTTAAAGTGTAATTTCTAGTCACATTATCACCAATCTTCATGCTAGAGGCTTATTTACCTAAGTTCCTATTACTTAATACATCATACCCAGCTTTCAACAAAAAATTACAAAGCATATTGAGAGGCAAGTAAAAAACATGGTCTGAAGAGGCAAAGCAACATCAGAAGTAGATTCAGATATGGCAGAGACATTGAAATTATCATACTGAGAATTTTAAATACTTATGATTAAAATGTTAATGGCTGTAATGGAGAAAATAGAAAGCATGCAAGAACAGATGGATACTGTAAGCAGAGACATATAAAATCTAAGAGAGAATCCATAGGAAATGCCATAAATCAAAAACACTGTAACAGAAATGAATAATGCCTTTGTTGAGCTCATCAGGAGGCTGGAAATAGCTGAGGAAATAATCAGTGTGCTTTAGGATATGTCAATAGAAATTTCCTAAACTGAAATACAAATAAAAAAATAATTGAGAAACAGAACATCCAAGACATATGGAACAACTTTAAAAGATATGACATATGCATAATTAGAATGCCAAAATAAGAAGAGAGAATATAGCAGAGGAAGTATTTGACATAATTGTAACTAAAATTAATGATAGACACCAAACTGAAGACCAAGAAGTCTCAGAGAACACCAAGAAGAATAAATACCAAAAGTACCAGACATAGATATATCTTATTCAAAACTCAGAAAAGCAAATACAAAGAGAACAACTTGAAAGAGGTTGGCTGGGGTGAGGGTGAGGAGGAGACATGATATTTCTATAGAGACAAGAATTACAGAAGGCTTCTCATTAGAGACCAAGAAAGCAAGAAGAGAGAGTACAATAAAATATTTAAAGTATTGAAAGAAATAAACTACTAAACAAGAATTCAATATCCTAGTTCTGTGGAAAATGCCAATGGTAATTTGATAGGCATTGCATTGAATCTGTAGATTGCCTTGGGTAGTATACTCATTTTAACAATATTGATTCTTCCAATCCAAGAACGAGTTATATCTTGCTATCTGTTTGTGTCATCTTCTATTTCTTTCATCAGTGTCTCATAGCTCTCAGTGTCACTGAAACTTCATTAGTGCAGTTAAGAGGGAATGCTTAAGATTTGGCATACAGTAAGTCCCCTACATACGAACCTTCAAGTTGCGAACTTTCACAGATGAGAATGTGCGTTCGCATGTCCAGTCACCTAAGTTAGTTCACGTTTCTGGCGTACATTGTCATGTGCATGCATCCTCTACAAGTGGTTGTGTTTTTGTGTACTTTACAGTACTGTATAGAGTACAGTAGTACAGTATCTTTATTTCAAGCCCAGGATGTCTGGAAGCAAGCGTAAAAGCAGCCGTGATATAGCTGGTACTGTACTGTACTTTTCAAGGTACTGTAGTGTAAAGATTTAAAATGTTCTCTTTATTTTTTGTGTTTGTTTTTGATGTATTATTTGTGTGAAAAGCCTAAATCTATTACAGTACAGTACTACATAGCCAATTGTGTTAGTTGGGTACCTAGGCTAACTTTATCGGACTTATGAACAAATTGGACTTACAAACTGTGCTCTTGGAAGGGAACTGGTTGGTATGTAGGGGACTTACATACATATTAAGTGATAAGTGGCACAATGTTTTCCATACAGTTTTACGTATAAATATTGATATGCACTTGGGCAGAGCTGTGATGGATCAGCCGATATGCACCATTTTTATGTCAGGGATGATACCGTCTCTGCCCTTTGAGCACTGGAGGGACAGTTGCCCCATGCGTTTCATACTCCAAGGCACTGCCCTCTCGGGGAGGGGCTGCTTTGGATCTTGCCATGGCACTGCTTGCTGATGTCCCGGTTGTTGGCTTTGTCACTCATTTTATTCCCTGCCCCTTTTGCCCTGTCATCTCACTCTACCTCACACTTGGGGAAAGAGGTCCTGCTGCATTCACCCAGCACCGGGAACATCATCTCGAACTCTGACGGACACGGGGCCGGGCAGGTCCAGGCTGCCAGACCTCACAGCTGTGGAGATCTTGTCAGTGGTTGGGTATCTCAGACTGGGTCCTGAGCTGAAGCTGGACACAGACTGGGTTTCCGAGTCATTTTCAGACACAGAGGTGCTACAGTTGTCATCTTCAGAAGCCTTGGAGGCCACAGAAATGGCATCCAGCTCGGGCTTGTGCCCCGACAGGTTCTCTGTGGTCACGCTGCCACCTTTGGCCCTGACGCCGCGGCTGCAAGGCCCCAGTCGCACTGGCATGCTGCTGCTCGTGCATCGTGTCCGAGATCATCTCCAGGTTCCTCAGGACCATCTTGTATTCACCCTTCACCATGACAGCTTGGCCTGCAGATCGTCCACTATCTTCTCGAGTTTGTCCTCCAGCTGCCACATGCGGTCCATGGCCGTGTTGTACCTGGTCGCAGGCTCCTTGTGCAGTCTTGGTCAGCTCCGCCTCCATGACCCTCTGCGTGGCTGATTCAGCATCTCCTGCGAGGCCGAGTCGAACTTCCACTTGCCATCCTCCAGCAGGCACTGCTCGGCCAGTGGGATAGTCTCCATGGCGCCTCAGGAGGTACTGCGTGGTTCTCAGAGCTTCCAGCTGAGCCAACCTCGCCGCCCTCCGCACCTCCCAGTAGGGCTTCGGATCTTCCACGGCGTTGCGAGTTTTCTTCACCAGCTTGTCCGGTTTCACCGTCGGTTCTACCAGAACAGAGCGGAACTTGTGACAGATGTCCTCAAGTTCAGTTTCGCATCTGTTGATATCATCTGTGGATTGATTGAATGTCTTCAGCTCTCCCTGGATCCGGGGGTCCACCTTCCTCTTCCTCCTGCCCCAGCTCCATCCCCTCCTTTTCCTCGGAGTACGAGTCCCCCTTTAGAGGGACCGCGGGGAGTGGTGGCCGCGGGCTTGGCCTCACCCGGCGCTATCAGGAGGCACTGCTGGCTTGTGTAGTTTTAAAGAACAGCAAGAACCACAGGGCCAAAAAAAAAGTAAGCAAAACAAGAGAGTCAGGAAAGGAAGATGGACAGACATATAAGAATGAGATTACGTAGAACTTCACAAGCCATAAAATATTTGGATTATATTCTAAATCTGAAGGGAAACCATGAATCAAGATACTCTAATTTATATATATTTTTTCTTTTGCTAATACATTACTGAGGGTAAATTTATGTAGAGTGAAATACACAAATCTTAAGTGTACAGATCAATTACTATTTACAAATATATATGCCTTACTCTCAGACCAAATAAAGAACATTTCCATTACGCCCACAAAGGTGCCTCACAAATATTTCCAGTCAGTACCTTTGCCCTGCTACCCTCTACCACCATGCAGACAAATAACTATTCTAATCTCTATCACCAAAGATTGAATTTTAATGTCAACATGATACATTGACAAGCTGTAAGATATACATGATGTTTATGTCCCTACACATGCTGAATGAAATAATAAGATGCAGATGGGATGGGAGACAAAATTATCAATATCAGGGAGAAAGCATTGCCCAAGAGATATATGAAATTCTTCCATAGCCTGATTAGAAGATGGCAAGAGTCTTGAAGTATATGAATACCTTCTTTATCTAATTTGCTCATATTAGTAATTTCTTTTCTTTACCTCACTACATTACAATCTGACTTCTTGTTTCCTGATAAATTAGTTTCAAATTTATAACAGATTGGAAATTGGACTTCTTTATTTGATATTTGGAGTTTTTCAGAAGAAAGCCACTTTATTTTACTCTGTGTAGAAATCAATATTAGAAATAGCAATATTAGAAATATCATTCTAGTAAATCAGATAGGATTTTGTAAATGGCAAGGCCCATCTTCGAGCTCTGAAAATTATTATTTCACAGAAATGATAGAAGCAACAAAAATCACTAATTCTTTTCTAGTTAAAGATTAACCTTACTAAAATAATATAACTATCAGGGAAAGCATGATTCATTTGATTTAATCTCAGGTATATTAGTGGGGGAATTTAGAGGCATGCTTTTAGAGCTTATTGTTGCAATTTAGTATCGCAAAGGATCTCAGAATAACCAAAGTTAATTTTCAGGAACAGCTTCTAGGGGAATTTTTTTCTTGCATGATATCTTTTTTAAACTTGATTTCAGCTCACTGGGAAAAAGTAAGTGGTTCTTAATAATGAGCGGTAATTATTAGTGAAGTTATTTAGAAATGCCTTGAAATATACAGAGAAAACATAAGCATATCAAATAAATATAGCTTTTACTTAGCATCTCTATGGTTGGATCCTTAGTTCTGGTTCAGTGACTTTGTGACAATAACATTTTATCCTTAATCAAAAAGAAAATTTATCTCAAAATTTCCATTTTAGGTCAGAATGAAAAGGAAAAAGCATGTAGATGGCTACTTGTATAGAACACAGTGTAGCCAGTGTCATCTTCCTTTTCCACTTGGAAGCAACAACTCATTCATGGTAATTACAGACATATCTTATTGAACAAGCCTAACAGATGAACATAGTAGCTGAAGGAGGGTGAATCAAGGTCACTTTAGAATCACCTCATACAATAATCTCTTAATTTTCCAGTATTCCTTTAATATGGACTTGCTAGCAAACAACATCTATGAAACATTAAGAAATTTGAAGTGAATTCTGGACAATTTCAGATAATATATTTTATAATGCTTTATTTGTATTTTAGTGTGAAACATTTTATTACTTATAATTTATGAAAAACATTCTAAAAAGAGCACTGTTTACCCAACACGCAGCATACAATATACCAAATTATGAGTACCTTTGAATCCCTTTATGTACCCTTTGATCATACTCCTCTCTCTCCTTTCCTCTCAGAGATAATGGCTGTTCTAAATATTATTCATAGTTTCTTTGATTTTTATTTTAATTTTGCCAGATGAATATGTATCCCAAAACATTATACACTTTTTCATGTATGTAAATTGTAGAAATAGGATCAGACTATATGTATTCTTCAGTAACTCACTTTGTTCATTCAACTTTATGAGATTCAATCACATTGAGACATACATCTGTAGGTCTTTCAATTTCACTGCTATGTTGTTTTCCATTGTATGAATACATTTGAATTTATTTATCAGTGTTGATCTTGATGTAAATTTGGATGTCTCCAGTGTTTTGTCTCTAACATCACTGCTATGCACGTTCTTCTGCATGCCACATTGTCTTTATATGTGAAGGCGTCTCTAAGCTCTATATCTACAAGTGGAATTGTTACATAAAAAGATATGTGCATCATCAACTTTACTAGATAATGTTAAATATCATTTTTTTCCAAAATGGTTATAATAATTTATACTCCCACAAGCACTGCATTAGAGTTGTAGAAATTCTACATCCTCACAACTCAATAGCAATGTCAGATTTTTCATATTTGCCTAACTGGTGGGTGTGAAATGGTATGATTTCAATATACACTTTCCAGGTTATTTAATAAGTGTATGCATCTATTCATAGAAGTTTATTGTCCATTTCTTTTCCCTATTCCTGAAATGCCTGTTCAAGTCTTTTGACCTTTTATCTCTATTAGACTGTTTATATTTATCTTACAGATTTGTAGAAATATTGATACTTTATCTGTCATGCATAATTAATCTTTTTTAGATACATGTACTGCATCATCTTCTCCCATTAGGTGGACTGTATTTCCCTTTCATTTTAATTGTATAACTACTTGGTAATTGTGAACTCTCTACCTATAGTTCAGTCCATTATGTAATTACTAATGTAATTACTAAGTTTTTTTTTTAACATCTTTATTGGGGTATAATTGCTTTACAATGGTGTGTTAGTTTCTGCTTTATAACAAAGTGAATCAGTTATACATATACATATGTTCCCATATCTCTTCCCTCTTGCATCTCCCTCCCTCCCACCCTCCCTATCCCACCCCTCCAGGTGGTCACAAAGCACAGAGCTGATCTCCCTGTGCTATGCGGCTGCTTCCCACTAGCTATCTACCTTACGTTTGGTAATGTATATATGTCCATGCCTCTCTCTCGCTTTGTCACAGCTCACCCTTCCCCCTCACCATATCCTCAAGTCCGTTTTCTAGTAGGTCTGTGTCTTTATTCCTGTCTTACCCCTAGGTTCTTCATGACAT
>NW_006793272.1:3329675-3345395 GCF_000442215.2 Lipotes vexillifer
TCTCCCTCCCTCCCACTCTCCCTATCCCACCCCGGCAGGCGGTCACAAAGCACCGAGCTGATCTCCCTGTGCTATGCGGCTGCTTCCCACTAGCTATCTACCTTACGTTTGGTAGTGTATATATGTCCATGCCTCTCTCTCGCTTTGTCACAGCTCACCCTTCCCCCTCACCATATCCTCAAGTCCGTTTTCTAGTAGGTCTGTGTCATTATTCCTGTCTTATCCCTAGGTTCTTCATGACACTTTTTTTTTCTTAAATTCCATATATATGTGTTAGCATATGGTATTTGTCTTTCTATTTCTGACTTACTTCACCCTGTAGGACAGACTCTAGGTCTATCCACCTCATTACAGATAGCTCAATTTCGTTTCTTTTTATGGCTGAGTAATATTCCATTGTATATATGTGCCACATCTTCTTTATCAATTCATCCGATGATGGGCACTTAGGTTGTTTCCATCTCCAGGCTATTGTAAATAGAGCTGCAATGAACATTTTGCTACATGAATCTTTTTGAATTATGGTTTTCTCAAGGAATATGCCCAGTAGTGGGATTGCTGGGTCATATGGTAGTTCTATTTTTAGTTTCCTAAGGAACCTCCATACTGTTCTCCATAGTGGCTGTACCAATTCACATTCCCACCAGCAGTGCAAGAGTGTTCCCTTTTCTCCACACTCTTGCCAGCATTTATGGTTTCTAGATTTTTTGATGATGGCCATTCTGACTGGTGAGAGATGATATCTCACTGTAGTTTTGATTTGCATTTCTCTAATGATTAATGATGTTGAGCATTCTTTCATGTGTTTGATGGCAGTCTGTATATCTTCTTTGGAGAAATGTCTATTTAGGTCTTCTGCCCATTTTTGGATTGGGTTGTTTGTCTTTTTTGTTATTGAGCTGCATGAGCTGCGTGTAAAATTTGGCAATTAATCCTTTGTCAGTTGCTTCATTTGCAAATATTTTCTCCCATTCTGAGGGTTGTCTTTTGGTGTTGTTTATGGTTTCCTTTGCTGTGCAAAAGCTTTTAAGTTTCATTAGGTCCCATTTGTTTATTTGTGTTTTTATTTCCATTTCTCTAGGAGGTGTGTCAAAAAGGATCTTGCTGTGATTTATGTCATAGAGTGTTCTGCCTATGTTTTCCTCTGAGAGTTTGATAGTGTCTGGCCTTACATTTAGGTCTTTAATCCATTTGGAGTTTATTTTTGTGTATGGTGTTAGGGAGTGATCTAATCTCATACTTTTACATGTACCTGTCCAGTTTTCCCAGCACCACTTATTGAAGAGGCTGTCCTTTCTCCACTGTACATTCCTGCCTCCTTTATCAAAGATAAGGTGACCACATGTGCATGGGTTTTTCTCTGGGCTTTGTATCCTGTTCCAATGATCTATATTTCTGTTTTTGTGCCAGTACCATACTGTCTTGATGACTGTAGCTTTGTAGTATAGTCTGAAGTCAGGGAACCTGATTCCTTCAGCTCCGTTTTTTGTTCTCAAGATTGCTTTGGCTATTCGGGGTCTTTTGTGTTTCCATACAAATTGTGAAAGTTTTTGTTCTAGTTCTGTGAAAAATGCCAGTGGTAGTTTGATAGGGATTGCATTGAATCTGTAGATTGCTTTGGGTAGTAGAGTCATTTTCACAGTGTTGATTCTTCTCATCCAAGAGCATGGTATATCTCTCCATCTATTTGTATCATCTTTAATTTCTTTCATCAGTGTCATAATTTTCTGCATACAGGTCTTTTGTCTCCTTAGGTAGGTTTATTCCTAGATATTTTATTCTTTTTGTTGCAGTGGTAAATGGGAGTGTATTCTTGATTTCACTTTCAGATATTTCATCATTAGTGTATAGGAATGCAAGACATTTCTGTGTATTAATTTTTTATCCTGCTACTTTACCAAATTCATTGATTAGCTCTAGTAGTTTTCTGGTAGCATCTTTAGGATTCTCTATGTATAGTATCATGTCATATGCAAACAGTGACAGCTTTACTTCTTCTTTTACGATTTGGATTACTTTATTTCCTTTACTTCTCTGATTGCTGTGGCTAAAACTTCCAAAACTATGTTGAATAAGAATGGTGAGACTGGGCAACCTTGTCTTGTTCCTGATCTTAGTGGACATGCTTTCAGTTTTTCACCAATGAGGATGATGTAGGCTGTGGGTTTGTCATATATGGCCTTTATTATGTTGAGGAAAGTTCCCTCATTGCCTATTTTCTGCAGGGTTTTTATCATAAATGGCTGTTGAATTTTCTCAAAAGCTTTCTCTTCATCTGTTGAGATGATCATATGGTTTTTCTCCTTCAATTTGTTAATATGGTGTATCACGTTGATTGATTTGCGTATATTGAAGAATCCTTGAATTCCTGGAATAAACCCCACTTGATCATGGTGTATGATCCTTTTAATGTGCTGTTGGATTCTGTTTGCTAGTATTTTGTTGAGGATTTTTGCATCTATGTTCATCAGTGATAATGGCCTGTAGTTTTCTTTCTTTGTGCCATCCTTGTATGGTTTTAGTATCAAGGTGATGGTGGCCTCATAGAATGAGTTTGGGAGTGTTCTTCCCTCTGTTATATTTTGGAAGAGTTTGAGAAGGATAAGTTTTAGCTCTTTTCTAAATGTTTGATAGAATTCCCCTGTGAAGCCATCTGGTCCTGGGCTTTTGTTTGTTGGAAGATTTTTAATCACAGTTTCAATTTCAGTGCTTGTGATTGGTCTGCTCATATTTTCTATTTCTTCCTGATTCAGTCTTGGTAGTTTGTGCATTTCTAAGAATTTGTCCATTTCTTCCAGATTGTCCATTTTATTGGCATAGAGTTGCTTGTAGTAATCCCTCATGATTTTTTTTATTTCTGCAGTGTCAGTTGTTACTTCTCCTTTTTCATTTCTAATTCTATTGATTTGAGTCTTCTCCCTTTTATCTTGATGAGTATGGCTAATGCTTTATCTATTTTGTTTATCTTCTCAAAGAACCAGCTTTTAGTTTTATTGATCTTTGCTATGGTTTCCTTCATTTCTTTTCATTTATTTCTGATCTGATTTTTATGATTTCTTTCCTTCTTTTAACTTTGGGGTTTTTTTGTTCTTCTTTCTCTAATTGCTTTAGGTACAAGGTTAGGTTGTTTATTCGAGATGTTTCCTGTTTCATAATGTAGGCTTGTATTGCTATAAACTTCCCTCTTAAAACTGCTTTTGCTGCATCCCATAGATTTTGGGTCCTCGTGTCTCCATTGTCATTTGTTTCTAGGTACTTTTTGATTTCCTCTTTGATTTCTTCAGTGATCACTTCGTTATTAAATAGTGTATTGTTTAGCCTCCATGTGTTTGTATTTTTTACAGATCTTTTCCTGTAATTGATATCTAGTCTCATAGCATTGTGGTTGGAAAAGATAATTGATACAATTTCAATTTTCTTAAATTTACCAAAACTTGATTTGTGACCCAAGATATGATATATCCTGTAGAATATTCCATGAGCACTTGAGAAAAATGTGTATTCTGTTGTTTCTGGATGGAATGTCCTATAAATATCAATTAAGTCCATCTTATTTAATGTATCATTTAAAGCTTGTGTTTCCTTTTTTATTTTCATTTTGGATGATCTGTCCATTGGTGAAAGTGGGGTGTTGAAGTCCCCTACTATGAATGTGTTACTGTCGATTTCCCCTTTTATGGCTGCTAGTTTTTGCCTTATGTATTGAGGTGCTCCTATGTTGGGTGCATAAATATTTACAATTGTTATATCTTCTTCTTGGATCGATCCCTTGATCATTATGTAGTGTCCTTCTTTGTCTCTTCTGATAGTCTTTATTTTAAACAATTGCTACTCCAGCTTTCTTGTGGTTTCCATTTGCATGGAATATCTTTTTCCATCCCCTTACTTTCAGTCTGTATGTGTCTCTAGGTCTGAAGTGGGTCTCTTGTAGACAACATATATATGGGTCTTGTTTTGTATCCATTCAGCCAATCTGTGTCTTTTGGTGGGAGCATTTAGTCCATTTACATTTAAGGTAATTATCAATATGTTTGTTTCTATTCCCATTTTCTTAATTGTTTTGAGTTCATTATTGTAGGTCTTTTCCTTCTCTTGTTTTTCTTGCCTAGAGAAGTTCCTTTAACATTTGTTATAAAGCTGGTTTGGTGGTGCTGAACTCTCTCAGCTTTTGCTTTCTGTAAAGGTTTTAATTTCTTCCATCAAATCTGAATGAGATCCTTGCTGGGTAGAGTAATCTTGGTTGCAGGTTTTTCTCCTTCATCACTTTCAGTATGTCCTGCCACTCCCTTCTGGCTTGTAGAGTTTCTGCTGAGAGATCAGCTGTTAACCTTATGGGGATTCCCTTGTGTGTTATTTGTTGTTTTTCCCTTGCTGCTTTTAATATGCTTTCTTTGTATTTAGTTTTTGACAGTTTGATTAATATGTGTCTTGGCGTATTTCTCCTTGAATTTATCCTGTATGGGACTCTCTGTGCTTCCTGGACTTTTGGGGGAAATTTTCAACTATAATCTCTTCAAATATTTTCTCAGTCCCTTTCTTTTTCTCTTCTTCTTCTGGAACCCCTATAATTCGAATGTTGTTGCATTTAATGTTGTTCCAGAGGTCTCTGAGACTGTCCTCAGTTCTTTTCATTCTCTTTTCTTTATTCAGCTCTGCAGTAGTTATTTCCACTATTTTATCTTCCAGGTCACTTATCCATTATTCTGTCTCAGTGATTCTGCTATTTATCCCATCTAGAGTATTTTTAATTTCATTTATTGTGTTGTTCATCATTGTTTCATATTTCATTCTTCTAGGTCCTTGTTAAATGTTTCTTGCACTTTGTCTATTCTGTTTCCAAGATTTTGGATCATCTGTACTATCATTATTCTGAATTCTTTTTCAGGTAGACTGCCTATTTCCTCTTCATTTGTTAGGTCTGGTGGGTTTTTATCTTGCTCCTTCATCTTCTGTGTTTTTTTTTTGCCTTCTCATTTTGCTTACCTTACTGTGTTTGGGATCTCCTTTTTGCAGGCTGCAGGTTCGTAGTTCCCGTTGTTTTTGTTGTGTGTCCCCAGTGGCTAAGGTTGGTTCAGTGGGTTGTGTAGGCTTCCTGGTGGAGGGGGCTAGTGCCTGTGTTCTGGTGGCTGAGGCTGGATCTTGTTTTTCTTTTGGGCAGGTCCACATCTGGTGGTGTGTTTTGGGGTGTCTGTGGACTTATTATGATTTTAGGCAGTCTGTCTGCTAATGGGTGGTGTTGTGTCCCTGTCTTGCTATTTGTTTGGCATAGGGTGTCCAGCACTGTAGCTTGCTGGTCGTTGAGTGAATCTGGGTCTTGGTGTTGAGATGGAGATCTCTGTGAGATTTTTGTCGTTTGATATTACATGGAGCTGGGAGGTCTCTGGTTGACCAGTGTTCTGAAGTTGGCTCTCCCACCTCAGAGGCACAGCACTGACTCCTGGCTGTAGCACCAAGAGCCTTTCATCCATACGGCTCAGAATAAAAGGGAGAAAAAGTAAAAAGAAAGAAAAAAGAAAGAAAGAAAGAAAGAAAAAGGAAGGAAGGAAGGGAGAAAAGAAAGAAAGAGGATAAAATAAAATAAAGTTATTAAAATAAAAAATAAGAAATAATTATTAAGAATAAAAAAAATTTTTAAGTAAAAAACAAGCAAACAAACAAAAAACGGATGGACAGAACCCGAGGGCAAATGGTGAAAGCAAAGCTATACAGACAAAATCTCACCCAGAAGCATACACATACACACTAACAAAAAGAGGAAAAAGGGAAAAAATAATCTATCTTGCTCCCAAAGTCCACCTCCTCAATTTGGGATGATTCGTTGTCTATTCAGGTATTCCACAGATGCAGGGTACATCAAGTTGATTGTAGAGATTTAATCAGCTGCTCCTGAGGCTGCTGGGAAAGATTTCCCTTTCTCTTCTTTGTTCTCACAGCTCCTGGGCCTCAGCTTTGGATTTGGCCCCACCTCTGCGTGTAGGTTACTGGAGGGCGTCTCTTCTTCGCTCAGACAGGGCGGGGTTAAAGGAGTCGCTGATTCATGGGCTCTGGCTCATTCAGGCCGGGAGGAGGGAGGAGTACGGAGTGCGGGGGGACCCTGCAGTGGCAGAGGCCAGTGTGACGATGCTCTGGCCTGAGACATGCGGTGCTTTCTCCCGAGGAAGTCGTCCTTGGATCCCGGGACCCTGGCAGTGGCAGGCTGCACAGGCTCCCTGGAAGACAGTTGTGGAGAGTGACCTGTGTTTGCACACAGGCTTCATGGTGGCGGCAGCAGCAGCCTTAGCATCTCATGCACGTCTCCGGGGTCCACACTGTTAGCCGTGGCTCGCGCCCGTCTCTGGAGCTCCTTTAAGCAGCTCTCTTAATCCCCTCTCCTTGTTCACCAGGAAACAAAGAGGGAAGAAAAAGGCTCTTGCCTCTTCGCCACGTCCAGACTTTTTCCCGGACTCCCTCCCGGCTATCTGTGGTGCAGTAACCCTTTCAGGCTGTGTTCATGCTGCCATTCCTCTCTCTGAGCTCCTACTGAAGCCCCAGCCTCAGCTTCCAGGCCCCGCCCGCCCCAGCGGGTGAGCAGACAAGCCTCTCAGGCTGGTGAGTGCTGGTCGCCACCGTTCCTCTGTGTGGAAATCTCTCCACTTTGCCATCTGCACTCCTGTTGCTGCGCTCTCCTCCGAGGCTCTGAAGCTCCCCACCTCCGCCACCTGCAGTCTCCGCCTGCGAAGGGGTTTCTAGTGTGTGGAAACCTTTCCTCCTTCACGGCTCCCTCCCACTGTTGCAGGTCCCATCGCTATTCTTTTGTCTCTGTTTATTTTTTTTTCTTTTGCCCCCCAGGTACGTGGGGAGTTTCTTGCCTTTTAGGAGGTCTGAGGACTTCTGCCAGCGTTCTGACCTGTAGTAGTTGTTCCACGTGTAGATGTATTTCTGATGTATCTGTGCGGAGGAAGGTGATCTCCGCGACTTACTCATCTGCCATCCTCTAACATATTTTGATTAAAATGTTTAACCCAGGCTTCCCTGGTGTCTCAGTGGTTGAGAGTCTGCCTGCCGATGCAGGTGACACAGGATTGTGCCCCGGTCCGGGAAGATCCCACATGCCGCGCAGCAGCTGGGCCCGTGAGCCATGGCCGCTGAGCCTGAGCGTCCGGAGCCTGTGCTGCACAACCAGAGAGGCCACAACAGTGAGAGGCCCATGTAACGCAAAAAAAAAAAAAAAGAAAAGAAAAATGTTTAACCCAATTTGTACAGTGTCTTTTATAAGTATGATATCTTTATACAATATTTTTATGAAGTAATACCTAAATATATTTTTAAACATCTTTATTGGAGTATAATTGCTTTACAATAGTGTGTTAGGTTCTGCTTTATAACAAAGTGATTCAGCTATACATATACATATATCCCCATATCTCCTCCCTCTTGCATCTCCCTCATTCACACCCACCCGAGCCCACCCCTCTAGGTGGTCACAAAGCACAGAGCTGATCTCCCTATGCTATGCAGCTGCTTCCCATTAGCTATCTATTTTATAATTGGTAGTGTATACACGTCCATGCCACTCTCTCACTTCGTCCCAGATTACCCTTCCCCCTCCCTGTGTCCTTAACTCCGTTCTCTACCTCTGCATCTTTATTACTGTCCTGCCCCTAGGTTCTTCATGAACATGGTTTTTTTGTTGTTGTTTGTTTTTTTTTAGATTTCATATTTATGTGTTTGCATACAGTATTTGCTTTTTTCTTTCTGACTTACTTCACTCCGTATGACAGATTCTAGGTCCAACCACCTCACTATAAATAACTCAATTTCGTTTCTTTTTATGGCTGAGTAATATTCCATTGTATATGTGTGCCACCTCTTCTTTATCCATTCATCTGTCACTGGACACTTAGGTTGCTTCCGTGTCCTGGCTATTGTAAATAGAGCTACAATGAACATTGTGGTACATGACCCTTTTTGAATTATGGTTTTCTCAGGGTATATGCCCAGTAGTGGGATTCCTTGGTCATATGGTAGCTCTATTTGTAGATTTTTAGGAAACCTTCATACTGTTCTCTGTAGTGGCTGTATCAATTTACATTGTCACCAAGAGTGCAGGAGGGTTCCCTTTTCTCCAGACCTTCTCCAGCATTTATTGTTTGCATATTTTTTAATTATGGCCGTTCTGACAAGTGTGAGGTGATACCTCATTGTAGTTTTGATTGGCATTTCTCTAATGATTAGCGATGTTGAACATCCTTTCATGTGTTTGTTGGTAATCTGTATATCTTCTTTGGAGAAATGTCTATTTAGGTATTCTGCCCATTTTTGTTTTTTAAAAATTTATCTATTTATTTATTTTTAGCATCATTGGGTCTTTGTTGCTGCCCTCGGGCTTTCTCTAGTTGTGGTGAGCGGGGGCTACTCTTTGTTGCTGTGCCCAGGCTTCTCATTGGGGTAGCTTCCCTTGTTGCAGAGTATGGGCTCTAGGTGCACTGGCTTCAGTAGTTGTGGCACACGGGCTCCGTAGTTGTGGCTCACGGGCTCTAGAGCACAGGCTCAGTAGTTGTGGCCCACGGGGTTAGTTGCTCCACAGCATGTTGGGTCTTCCTAGATCAGGGCTAGAATCCGTGTCTCCTGCATTGGCGGAAAAATTCTTAACCACTGCACCACAAGGGAAGCCCCTCTTCTATCCATTTTTGGATCAGGTTGTTTGATTTTTTAATATTGAACTGCATGAGCTGCTTGTAAATTTTGGAGATTGATCCTCTGTCAGTTGCTTCATTTGCAAATATTTTCTCCCATTCTGAGGGTTGGCTTTTTGTTAAGGAAAACTCCCATTTACCACTGCAACAAAAAGAATAAAATACCTAGGAATAAACCTACCTAAGGAGACAAAAGACCTCTATGCAGAAAACTGTAAGACACTGATGAAAGAAATTAAAGATGATACAAACAGATGGAGAGATATACCATGTTCTTGGATTGGACGAATCAATATTGTGAAAAAGATTCTTCTACCCAAAGCAATCTACAGATTCAGTGCAATCTGTATCAAACTACCAATGGCATTCTTCACAGATCTAGAACAAAAAATGTCACAATTTGTATGGAAACATAAAAGACCCCGAATAGTCAAAGCAATATTAAGAAAGAAAAGTGAAGCTGGAGGAATCAGGCTCCCTGACTTCATACTATACTACAAAGCTACAGTCATCAAGACAGTATGTTACTGGCACAAAAACAGAAATATAGCTCAATGGAACAGGATAGAAAGCCCAGAGATAAACCCAAGCACATATGGTCACCTTTTCTTTAATAAAGGAGGCAAGAATGTACAGTGAAGAAAAGACAGCCTCTTAAATAAGTGGTGCTGGAAAAACTGGACAGCTACATGTAAAAGAATGAAATTAGAACACTCCCTTACACCATACACAAAAATAAACTCAAAATGGATTAAAGACCTAAATGTAAAGCCAGATACTATAAAACTCTTAGAGGAAAACATAGGCAAAACACTCTATGACATAAATCACAGCAAGCTCCTTTTTGACCCACCTCCTAGAGAAATGGAAATAAAAACATAAATAAAGTTCTTAATGAAACTTAAAAGCTTTTGCACAGTAAAGGAAAACATAAACAAAATGTTTGTATCATCTTTAATTTCTTTCATCAGTGTCTTAATAGTTTTCTGCATACAGGTCTTTTGTCTCCTTATGTAGGTTTTTTCCTAGGTATTTTTTTCTTTTTGTTGAAATGGTAAATGGGAGTGTTTCCTTAATTTCTCTTTTAGATTTTTCACCATTAGTGTATAGGAATGAAAGAGATTTCTGTGCATTAATTGTGTATCCTGCTACTTTACCAAATTCATTGATTAGCTCTAGTAGTTTTCTGGTAGCATCTTTGGCATTCTCTGTGTATAGTACCATGTCATCTACAAACAGTGACAGCTTTAATTCTTCTTTTCTGATTTGGCTTCCTTTTATTTCTTTTTCTTCTCTGATTGCTGTGGCTAAAAATTCCAAAACTATGTTGAATTCCAAAACTATGTTGAATAATAGTGGTAAAGTGGACAACCTTGTCTTGTTTCTAATCTTAGACAAAATGTTTTCAGTTTTCCACCACTGAAAATGGTGTTCACTGTGGGTTTGTCATATATGGCCTGCATTATGTTGAGGTAAGTTCCCTCTATGCCTATTTTCTGGAGGGTTTTTTATCATAAGTGGGTGTTGAATTTTGTTGAAAGCTTTTTCTGCATCTATTGAGGTGATCATATGGTTTTTCTCCTGCAATTTCTTAATATGGTTTATCACATTGATTGATTTGCATATACTGAAGAATCCTTGCACTTCTGCAGTAAACCCCACTTGATCATGGTGTATAACCCTTTAATGTGCTATTGGATTCTGTTTGCTAGTATTTTGTTGAGGATTTTTGCATCTCTGTTCATCAGTGATATTGGCCTGTAGCTTTCTTTCTTTGTGACGTCTTTGTCTGTTTTTCATATCAGGGTGATGGTGGCCTCGTGGAATGAGTTTGGGAGTGTTCCTCCTTCTGCTATATTTTGGAAAAGTTTGAGAAGGATAGGTGTTAGGTCTTCTCACAGTGTTTGATAGAATTCACTTGTGAAGCCATCTGGTCCTGGGCTTTTGTTTATTGAAAGATTTTTAATCACAGTTTCAATTTCAGTGCTTGTGACTGGTCTGCTTATAGTTTCTATTTCTTCCTGGTTCAGTCTCAGAAGGTTGTGCTTTTCTAAGAATTTTTCCATTTCTTCCAGGTTGTCCATTTTATTGGCATATAGTTGCTTCAAGTAGTCTCTCATGGTCCTTTGTATTTCTGCAGTGTCAGTTGTTACTTTTCCTTTTTCATTTCTAATTCTGTTAATTTGCGTCTTCTCCCTGTTTTTCTTGATGAGTCTGGCTAATGGTTTATCAATTTTGTTTATCTCCTCAAAGAACCAGCTTTTAGTTTTGTTTTTTTTTTTTTTCGGTACGCAGGCCTCTGACTGCTGTGGCCTCTCCCATTGCGGAGCACAGGCTCCGGACGCGCAGGCCCAGTGGCCATGGCTCACGGGCCCAGCCGCTCTGCGGCATGTGGGGTACCCCCGGACCGGGGCATGAACCCATGTCCCCTGCATCGGCAGGCGGACTCCCAACCACTGCGCCACCAGGGAAGCCCCAGCTTTTAGTTTTATTGATCTTTGTTATCATTTCCTTCATTTCTTTTTCATTTATTTCTGATCTGACATTTATGATTTCTTTCCTTCTGCTAACTCTGCGTGTAGGTCCCCTGAGGGCTTCTGTTCTTTGCTCAGACAGGACGGGGTTAAAGTAGCAGCTGATTCGAGGGCTCTGGCTCACTCAGGCCAGGGGAGGGGTGGAGGGGTGGTACGAAATGCGGGGTGAGCCTGCAGCAGCAGAGGCCAACATGACGTTGCAACAACCTGAGGACCACCGTGTGTTCTCCATGGGAAGTTGTCCCTGGATCACGGGACCCTGACAGTGGTGGGCTGCACCGGCTCCCGGGAGGGGAGGTGTGGAGAGTGACCTGTGCTTGCACCCAGGCTTCAGTAGCAGCCTTAGCGTTTCATGCCCGTCTCTGCTGTCCGCGCTGATAGCTGCGGTTCGTGCCTGTCTCTGGAGCTCGTTTAGGTGGTGTTCTGAATCCCCTCTCCTCGCGCATCTGGAAACAGTGGTCTCTTGCCTCTTAGGTCCAGAGTCTTTCCCGGACTCCCTCCCGGCTAGCTGTGGTGCACTAGCCCTCTTCAGGCTGTGTTCACACAGCCAACCCCAGTCCTCCCCCTGGGATCTGACCTCCGAAGCCCGAGCCTCAGCTCCCAGCCCCCGCCCGCACAGGCGGGTGAGCAGAGAAGTCTCTTAGGCTCGTGAGTGCTGGTTGGCACTGGTCCTCTGTGCAGGAATCCCTCCGCTTTGTCCTCCGCACCCCTGTTGCGGCGCTCTCCTCCGCAGCTCTGAAGCTTCCCCTGCCTCCGCCACCCACCCCCGCCACCGTCTCCACACACGAAGGGGCTTCCTAGTGTGTGGAAACCTTTTCTCCTTCACAGCTTCCTCCCAGAGGTGCAGGTCCCATCCCTATTTTTTTGTCTCTGTTTTTTCTTTTTTCTTTTGCCCTACCTAGGTACGTGGGGAGTTTCTTGCCTTTGGGGAAGTCTGAGGTCTTTTGCCAGCGTTCAGTAGGTATTCTGTAGGAGTAGTTCCACATGTAGGTGTATTTCTGATATATTTGTGTGGAGGATGGTGGTCTCCATGTCTTACTCCTCCACCATCCTGAAGGTCTCCCCTATATTTAGTTTTGATTTCTTGTACTGGTTTTATGCATATAGAACATTTCTCAGTACAGAGTTAATATAGTTATTCTCCTCTGTTTTCAGTGTTTTAAAAACATACATAAAACCTCCTTCATTCATCTGGAATATATTTCATTTTGTAATAAGCGGTCATGATATAAATATTTTTTTATTCAAAAGCTAACATGACAATATTATTTATTGCTATATCATTCATTTGATTTGCAACTTCACGTGCAAAATCTTTACACAGAATTCCTGTAAAAATTTTCCCTTCTTCAAGTATTAAAATCTTATGTAGCTATAGTAAAATAGCTTTATATATATATATATATATATATATATATATATATATATTACTTGCTTGCTCTCTCCTATTTTAGATATAATTTCAGAATTGTTCACACATACATTCATGAGAAACAAATTTTACTAAGTGGTGATATATATAGATATATAATTTATATATGTGCCTCTGATTTCTGTTAATAATAGCTAACGTTTATATTGGATTGGCCAAAAAGTTCGTTCTGGTTTGCCCATAACATCGTACCAAAAACCCAAACGAACTTTTTGGCCATCCCAATATAATGCTTGTTATTTGATAATCACTGTTCTAAGTCTTATACTTATATATTAATTCATTTACACCTCCCAATTATCCTATGAGTTAAGTACTATTATTATTCCTCCCTTACTGATGAAGAAACTGTTACATAGATAGGTTTAGTAACTTGCCTAAGGTCACACAGATAATAAGGAGCATATCCAGAACTTGGACCCAAGTATTCAAACTTTAGAATCTGTGTGCTTAATCAATATACTATACATTTGTCATGTTCTAAATTATTTTAACTACTAAGGCTTTTTCTTGTTATTTCTATTTTATTTCATTGGCCTTTCAATCAACTATTCCACTAGAACAACACTATTTAATTAAATTTCTTTGTAATAATTATTTATATCTTTTAGTGCAAATCTCTTCCCAAATAGCACTGTTTTACAAAGATTGTTTGAACAGCTTTATTCAGTCTTTAATTATGAAAGTAACACATGTATATAATTAGCAATTTAAGCATAACAAAATTATATATAAAGAAGAAAGAAAGGATCCCCTCTTAACTTCAACTCCCAATTTAGAGATAAGCATTGTTAGCAGTCTCTTGATTTTGTTACTCAACCTATGAGAAAGTTAGATTTCCACTAGTGTAATAATTTTAAGTCCAAAGTGAGAAAGTGGAGTTTATATTTACAGTCTCTCCTCAGGAGTTTAAATGACATTTTGAAGATTTGAAATTTTGTTACACTCTCCTTTTTGATGATATTCAAACAGGCACCTTTCCAAAAATAGACCAGTTTTATTGAAGATTTGATGATGCAAATAGTGTAGTCAATACTATTTGTAGAACACCTCAAAAATGAGCACAAATACAATATACATTTTGTAGACTAGCAAACAATTTAACCATGGGTAAGACGTCTACAAACAACTGTATTTGGATATATTTTAAAGGCAGAATTAACATAATTTGCTGAAGGACAATGTGAAAGAAAGTAAAATTCAAGAACCACACGAGGAATGGCCTGAGTAACTGGAATAATGGGGATAATGGGGATACCATTTTCCAAGGTGTGGAAACTGCATAAGGAACTCATTGGAGAGGTAGATTTGGTGTTCATTTTATATTTAACACTGAGAAGTTGGTGTCCAGAAAATCATTGGATAAATTGGTGTAAAATTAGTTAGTGGTGTGGGCTGAATGGCTATTATATAGATGAAGATTAAAGTGATGAATCTGTTTGAGATGACCAAGTGACAGAGTGTAGACAGAGAATATAAGATGACAAACAACGGAGTTCTGGAGTGTTCCAGTGTTTAAAGTATAACAAGAAGGACCAGCAAAGGAAACTGTAAAGTAGCAGCTAGTGAGGTAGAAAGAAAACCCCTGGAGTGTGATATCTGGGAAGCTAAATGAAGAAAGTTTTTTGCTAAAGGAGAGAGTTACCAAACATATTAAAAGCTTCTAATATGTCAAACAATATTAAGGTCTGAGAATTGATCACTGACTGCACTGTGAGTGGCACTCCACTTTTAGTTTTCAGTGTATCACATAAAGAACCATACAGAGGTCTTCTGCAGATAGGATGGTAAATGTGAAGGAGGGAGTATGTGGAACACCTTTCTGATTGATTCTATTTTATTAGTAAAATAAGAAACAAAAGCATTAGCTGTTATACTTTGCAGCTTCCCCTTAAAGCAAACCTTGATATAAGGATTTGAGTGTAAGTAGATTATCTGGGAGGTACCAGAGACAACAGTAGGGGAGTGGTTATGGAAAGGAAAGGCAGCCAGTAGAAGTGCTTTAGTTTAGTAAACCAGCTATCACAGTGAGCAACTGATGTTTGTTTCCACAGGTAAATTCTCAGAAAAGTTCAAAAAACACACCTCAGGATTATCTCACCTACAGGTTGAGAGTACTTCTGGCTTCCCTTGGGCACTGGAAGAATTACCTTCTCTCTTTTTATGAAACTCACTCTAAAAAAATTTGTAACATTTATTTTTCTCCAATTCCAGTTATTCTTATTTCATCTTTAGAAATACCTCTGTGTCTTGGGTTATTTCACTCATATTTTTTTTCTACACTTACCACCTTTTAATTGTTTCCTTTGTTTCTATAGGCTATATTTTGACAATTTCTCAAGGTTTTCTTCCTCTCTATGATGTGATCAGTTTTGAGGGATATAAATTTTGCCATTTTGCGGCTTGTAATGTTAATTTTAAGTCTGCTCTTGCCATATTTTTTTCCTTCAAAGTTACAAGGACCTGACCCAATCAATCATAAGTTTAAGAGGGAAGGGCTTCCCTGGTGGCGCAGTGGTTGAGAGTCCGCCTGCCGATGCAGGGGACACGGGTTCGTGCTCTGGTCTGGGAAGATCCCACATGCCGTGGAGCGGCTGCGCCCGTGAGCCATGGCCGCTGAGCCTGCGCGTCCGGAGCCTGTGCTCCGCAACGGGAGAGGCCACAACAGTGAGAGGCCCGTGTACCACAAAAAAAACAAAAAGTTTAAGAAGGGAATTATTGGTTTATGTCAAATGATGTCATCAGCTCCCTCCCTCCTTGCCCTCACTCATACATCCAGATCTTTTCCTTCTTTTAGTTTGTCTCATTCTCTCTGACTGCAGATAGGCTTGTGCCATGTAGCTTGGAATGCGGTTTACTGATAGATTTCAGGTGAACATCAACCCAGCATTGTAAACCCAGTGGCAAAAGAGAACTTTGCTCACGGATCTGTTTATAATTTGCAGAACTAATCACAGAACAGTCAATGAACCCAAGGGAGTATGTTATGTGATTGGCCTGAATGAGGCAGATGAAAGTTGTTACAAGAAGAAGGGACTGATGAAGTATGCTGGGCAGAAAAGAAATAACAGTTACCGCT
>NW_006793272.1:3345405-3417862 GCF_000442215.2 Lipotes vexillifer
CATGATGTAACTTGCCACTGCCAGATCACCCTTTTTTTTCAAGTCTTATCATTTATTGGTAAATTGTAGTCTTAAAATATATGTGATATTCAAGGGATGAAAACTTTACATAAAATTACAGGACCCTGAGGGTTTATTAAACTATACATACCCTATACATGCATCTTTTTGCGTGCTTATTGTCATTATATTTGTTTGTTTGTACATTGATGTGAAGTGTCAGTTCAGGTAATTTGTCCATTTTTTTTTCCATTGGGTTGTGTGTTTTCTTATAACCAAATTTTCAGTGTCCTTCATATATTTGGGTAAAAATCCTTTGTCAATATGTGATTTGAAAATATTTTCTTCCTATTCTTAGCTTGTCTCTATATTGTCTTTATAGCATCCTTCACACAATCAAATTTTAAATTTAAGTCCAATTCATCAATATTTTCTTTAATGAGTCATGCTCCTAATGTCATACTTAAGATATTTTGCCTAATTCAAGGTCACAAAGATGTCCTCCCTTGTTTTCTTCTAAAAGTTTTATAACCTTATTATTTATGTTTTGGTCTGTGAGACAATTTGAGTTAATTTTTGTATAAAGGGTAAAGTATGCATCATGATTTTTCTTTTTGCATTTGGATGAACAGACTATCCTTTCTCCATTGAATTGCTTTTGCAGCTTTGGCAAAAATCAACAGACCATATTACATATATGTCTATTTCTGGACTTTATATTTTGTGGCATTGATCTGTGTGTCTAATCTTTCACTAAAACCACAGTGTCTTGATTAATTAATTCATCATTAATTAGTGTTCTCTTTTATTATTTGGATATATGTTAATATTTCATTTTATTTATTGGCTTTTATGTGTTATCTCTATTTTTTTTAGGAGTTTCACTATACATTTTAATATGCATTCTCACAATCTACTTAGAGTATGTATAGTGTCTTGTAACCATATAGGTCCATTTAATCTCTCCCCTTTATGTTACAGTTGTCATGTATATCTATGTACATTAAAATGTTTCCCAGAAAATTTACAGTTTTTCATTCAAGTCATACATATCGTAAAAACCTTAAGAGGAGAAAGATCATTTATTTTACTTACCCAGATATTTACCATGCCTTTTACTCTTCCTTTAATACTCACACTCTAAGCTTATTTCTGGAATTATTTCCTTCAACCTGAAAAAAGACCCTTTGTACTCTTTTACAGTAGGTTTACCAGTCTTGAATTCTCTTAGTTTTCCTTTATCTGAAAATGCCTTTATTTTGCCTTTCATTCCTGAAGTTTATTATCACTGGTTATACAATTCTTAATTGACAGTTCTTTTTCTTTTAGTGTTTCAAAGATATTCCAGTGTCTTATAGCCTCTATGGTTTCTGATGAGAAATCTGCAGTTATTCCAATTGTTTCCTTATATGTAGGAAATAAATTTTTTTCTTTGGAATTCAGTTTATGATGTGTCTGAACCTGATTTTCTCTAAGTTTATCTAGTTATAGTTCACAGAACTTTACAAATTCAATTTACATATTTTACTAAATCTTGGAAGTTTTCATCATTGGTATTTTGAATAGTTTTCTGCACTAATTTCATTTTCCTCTCTTTCAGGGACTCCAGTGTCATGAGTAATAGATGCTCTGATGTCATTCTAAAAATCCCTGATGTTCTGTTAAATTTTTCATTGTTTTTTTCCTCTCTTTTCTTCAATTTGGAATATTTCTATTGATCTAATTTCAAGTTCACTGACTCTTTCCTTTTTCATCTCCATTCTGTTATTGAGTATATTCAGGACATTTTTTACTTCAAATACTATATTTTGAAAGTCAAAATTTCTATTTGTTTTTGTTTATATGTTTATTTCCTCTTTGCTGAGAATATAATCACTTTCCATTTGTTTTAAGAGTATTCACTCTTAGTTAATTACACATACTAATAACAAATGCCTTAAGGTCTTTGTCTGAGAATTCTTACTTCTATATTATCTCAGAGCTGGCGTCTGTTGACTGCCTTTTCTTTTGAGATTTTTGTCAGATTTTCATGTTTCTTGGTATGTTGAGTAATTTTGCATTGTATCCTGGACATTTTGAATATTATGATGAGGGTCTTATTCCTTTTAAAATCCTTTGGAGAATGCTGATTTGTTGTCACTGTTCTTGTTTTCATAGGCATCAACCTGGTAAGGTTCAGACTCCAGTTCTTCCTTGCCTTCCAAAACCAGGAAAGTGGTTCCAAAGCTAATTCATTTTTCAAAACCTTTTGAATATTGTTCCAGTGTGCTCCTTGCATATGCCACTCAGGTTTTGGTCTGGACCTTGAACAACTTTTATATGGTAGCTTATTTTTCTAATGCTCTGTCATCTTTTTTGGGTGTATTGCATGCATGCAAAGCTTGGGGGTCAGCCCTGACCTTTAGTTGGTTCATACGCAGAAACAGTGATTCCCCTTCTCTTTCCTCTTGGAGACTTCCCCCCACACACACCCTTCAGCTATAAGGGATCCATTTTCCCATTCTTCTGGCCAGAAATATGGAATTCTTACAAAATTTTAGCTTCTCATGATGCAGTACAGATCCATGCCACTTGGGCTGCACTTAGGGTGAAGTGACAAGGGAAAAGAGATATGCAATTTATAAGGTTTTTCCCCCTACTGTCTGCATAACAGGGAACATTTTGACCAGTTCCTCTATTCAGAGAGATGGCCTTTTTCTCCTGGTCTTAGGTGAGCATACATTAGTCACTGTGACTCAAATGGGACTGGTTTAAGGCATGAATGAGAGAAAAAAAGAAAATCAATGAAAATGGATATTTTTCTGGCTCTAAAAGACAGGCTTTCTCTTGGAGTATTTGCTAACCTGCCTACTATTCAGTTACTGATTTGGCCTGCTCTGAAGCTAAAGCTGGAAGATAAAGGAAGAAGAAAAAAAAAAACCCACTTCCTCCATATTGGCCTTTTTAGAGTTCTCAGAGAGTTGGGAGGGGTTTTGGCATTTTTTTTTTTGTTTGTTTGTTTGTTTTGTCTAGTTTTTAGATGTAACCACTGTAATATAGCAGGCATTGTGGCTAGAACCAGTGTCATATATCTTAGTTTTAAGTGCTAAAGTTATTTTGTAGGTTAACTCCACAAACAAAAACACGAAACAACCACAAACATCAAAGCCTGCCCATTTTTTCCCAAGTTAGTATTTTGTGAATGGAATCTAATTATCTTTGCCATCAGCAATTCATTAGTAAAAATCATCAGTACCTAAAGTTGAAGAAGGGAAAACTTGCATCAACTCCACTTCTCATTCTGCTTTCTAGTCTCCCTTTTGAATGAGAGATCAGACTTCACTTTATTGCAACCTGAATACAAAAAAAATAAGAAATTTTTATCTTAAGGTAAATCACAGTCAACAACCTGGACAGAGAAAGAAGAAAGTTCTGATAATTTGTTTCCAAAGTTAGCAGTCAATTTTAACTATCAAGTTATCATCAATTTTAACAAAAGGAAAATACTTTTCTAAACAATTGTTTATACAGTGTATCCTCAATGATCTGAAGGGACTACAGGCAGGATGCAATTTCTTTTAAGCTGGAGATCTCAAAATGGAAAAGACATACATCGGCAGGCATAGTGAAATTTCAGATAATCAAAATAGCAGGTAGTCATATTCTGATTTTCAAAATATAACTAAGTGCATTTTTCTTAGCAGGTAAGTTCTGCAAATGACCACATCATCAAACCTGTGTGCTTACTGGTTTTTGATGGTCATCAGAGATTAATAAAAGTTTTCTTTAGTATCCGTGAAAGTAAAACTATATAATAAGCCTGGACTTTTTTTCATCATACACTGGTTTATAGAAATAGATAATGTCCATTAATGTCCATTTTAGTAGATACCATTACTCAAGTGACTATTCCAATAAAACCCATATTATGTCCCATTTGTTTTGCCTGCAAACATGATCATTCAAGATTCTAAGTTAAAGTTCAAAACATTTTGTATTCTTTATTTTAAAGAGTAAAAATATAAGGAAACAAGAATAGCTAATTAATCCTATTACATTTCGTTTTAAATTCAACTCCAAGCTTCTGCAAAAAAAAAGACAGATGCACTCTATAAATTTTAATTAAAAAGAAAATGGAAAATTCACAGATTAACAAAAATCCTTGAAACTGAACTCTACAAATAATTATTGATTGGCCAATATATGAAAGATGTCAGACAAAGTAAAAGTCAGCTTTCAATCTCTGTCTTATAGAAGATACTAATGATCCCTTAAGACAATTTATTTAACTTACTCCCACTCTAAAAATGAAGCAGAAAGAATAGTGTTGTTAAAATTCAGAGAAGTTATTTCTTCAAGGAATTTGGAAATACATAATTGTACAGTGATCTAAATTGATTTATCAGAATTTTCTCTTTCCTTTGGTTTCCAATTGGATTGATGCTTTTAATATATTCTTTTAATTTAGCTTTTAAAATATCCTGTATCTTTGAACTTGCAGAAGTTGGATAAATATTTGTTTGTGCATTTAAGGTGCTTCAAAATTATGCCATAATTAAGTTCTACTTATTAGCAACATTTGCTCTACCTTGTATCTTGTTGCAGATTTATTCATTCAAAATAATATTGACCATGTACTGTGTGTCATGTGAGAGTATAGTCAAGAATATAAAAGCCACACTTAATTATATAAAATGTAGATTTACAGGGTCCTCTTTTCAGGAAACAGAAAAAAAAAAGACTAATATTCCAGAAGGTGTCAGACAGCTAAGCCTCAAATCAATGGCCATAGCAAAATTACCTTCACAAGCCAATGAAACAATACACAAGTAGTGATAGACTTTCCCAGAGACAGACTAAATATCCTTTCTACTAGCAATATCTAAATTTCTCTGAAAAATTTACAACATTTTAATATGAAGGGGATCTTAATGATCATTAATCCTAAAGCCTACAAATTTATTTCTCACATGTGTGCGAGTATATAACAGATGTGAACTGGGACTGGTATATGACATTAGAAAGATCAGAGCAAGGTTTGGTCTGGTCCTTGGGCATTGTTTATATTGCAGTTCAGTTCTCAAAGACTTTGCTGTCCTACTTTGGGTCTGCTCTGTGCATGATTAGTTTAGAAGTGAAGGAAGGAGAGGGATTTTAGCAAATCTGAGATGGAAAGCCTACCTGAATCTTTCTAATTAATTTTTATTGATATATAATTGACATATAACATTATATTAGTTGCAGGTATACAACATAATGATTTGATATTTGTATATACTGTGAAATGATCACCACAATCAAGTCTAGCTAACATTCATCACCAAATATAGTTATAAATTGTTTTTCTTTATTTATTTTTTTTGTGGTACGCGGGCCTCTCACTGTTGTGGCCTCTCCCGTTGCGGAGCACAGGCTCTGGACGCGCAGGCTCAGTGGTCATGGCTCATGGGCCCAGCCACTCCGCGGCATGTGGGATCTTCCTAGACCGGGGCACAAACCCGTGTCCCCTGCATCGGCAGGTGGACTCTCAACCACTGCGCCACCGGGGAAGCCGTTTTTCATTGTTTAATGCTACACAGACCAAAACATTTTTTGTAAAACCCATCTCCTAAAGGATTCAAACTGTGATGTTCTAGTTTGCCATCTCAGATCTAGTTGAGCACAGAATTTTCCAGAAGAGAAAATTGGAGTCCAGAAGGAAAGTCACTTAGCCTAAGACCAACCGGTTTAAGGGCTGGAGCCTAGGTCACCTAAAGCCCCACCATTGCTTATTCCACTACTCCAAATGATCTTCCTTTCCTTGTTACTATATTTTGAATAATAGTAATTCCCTAAATATAAATAAAATAATAGTGGAAACACATTTAACCTCAGGTTAAATGCAAATATATTTAAATTTGTATTTGTGTTCCTCAAAATTATAACAAAAATCGTATAAATAGGAAAGAAAGGCATACTCCATTGAAAGAAATAGCAAAACCGAACTGAGATTTACAGAATAACTCATGTAAAAGGGAACAGTCTAAATAACTCACCTGGAAATCAAGCATATTCCAGTTTATTCTAGGAGTTAAATTTCTTTCTGAACAATGATTTTACACAGACAGATACTGTATGTAATAGCACTGAATGAAATATTTACTATAATTCAAAGTTGGTAGGTATGATTTATAGCTTGGGCTGCTTCTAGGTAAGACTGCACATGTGAACATTGCTGTACATGACCTTTCTCATTGACTTTAATGAGGTCACTTTGTACGCTTTCCAATTCTTGACAAGTGGAATCACTTTTGACTAATTAAAACGTAGCCACAAAATATAACCCTCGAAATTAAACTGACGATAAAGATAATTGCTCAGTGTAAAATATTTGGACATGACAAAACAAATGCCTTAGTGTCCTGCTTTTTGTCTCAACCCTGAAAATATTATGGCCCCAAAACAGATTCAAAATGAGGTTGTAGAGGACTTTTTCTTGTTTTTCCCCTCCTCTTCTCCTCTGCTTTCCTCTTCTCTCACCTCAGCTCTCGTACTCTAATTCACTGACTTCATCATTCATTCATTCTTTAATTGATGAACATTTATTGAGATTGCTTCTAGTTGCTATGGATACACAGATTTTCAAAATATGCTTATATTACTCAGAATCTAGTCAGAGCAAGACATAGAAGTAAATAAAAGCAGTAGGGTATTAAGTGTTAAAATAAAAATGTGCATATGGTATTAGTGGCACTAAAGAAGGAGTAACTATCTCTAATCAGGAAAGATTTCATAGAAGAAGCCATGTTTAAACTAAATCTAGATGGATTAATAGTTTTCCAGGCTGACAAAATGAGAATTGTCCTGCAGATAGCAGAAATATTATGATTAAAGGAAACTATTGAGGGCATGAACTTAGTTTCATCCATCTTTTTATACACAGCACCTAGCTTAGTGTCTGACATATTATAGGCAATCAATAAACGCTTGTTGTAAAACATATATATATTGTGTATGGGGAGTTATAAATTCTTTGGTTTTGTTAGAGCATAAGATTAATGTGAAGGAGTGCTGAGAATGAGGCTAGAAAGATAGGTTTGTGGTAGATCACAAAAGAGCACTAATACCAGGTTAAGGAGTTTGACCTTTATTTAATGATCAGATGAAAGACATAACCAGGTTACAGTATAATGTTGGCTGACTTGAGCAGAACAATAGTGGGACTAAGAAGTCAAATGAGTAGGATCTACAAGTAGTCCTAGTAAGAGACAATATGGCTTGATGAAGAGAAGAAGAATTTGAGAGTAGAAATATAAAGGACAAAATGGATGGGGGCAAATTTAGTGGTAGAAAGTCCAGCTAGGAATCCATTATAACAGTCCATAAAGAAGATACTAAGTGCCTGAATTAAGACTATGACAGAACTAAAAAGAGATAGATTTTAAAAATAATTTAAAGGTATAATATACAGATCATGTTGTCTGAAGGATGACTGTATTAGAAAAAAGAAGTTAAAGATGACAGGCACATTCTGGTGTGAGCACATGTTTGGATGATGACTTCATTTACCTAGTAGGAGAGAAAAATAAGTTTTGGGTGGAGCTCTGCAAATACAGTCTGTTTTGAAGATAATAGATTAGAAATAGCATGGAACAGTGAAACTGGCAGTTAAAGAAATGATTTGGAGCTTAGAAAGAGGAGGCTTTTAGGGAGAGGGAGGTAGACATTTTCTGTTTCTTCATTCCTAAAATTTGTTCTCTGCCCAGCTCTTGCTCCAGGAGGCCAAGCTATATGGGCTGCATCATTAGACTCTCTTACCCCCATCTTACCCTTGGAGTTAGCCAATAACAGGAATCAGTAGGAGACAAGAGGGCAGATGGAGAAGTGTTTGGGGGTATTTATTTTCAGGATCCCTCCCTGTAAGGTCATGGCCTGGCTCTAGTCCTCTGTTAAAGTCCATTCCTCCCTCTTCTTCCAGTGGCCTCTGCTGTATGCTCTGGATTTGGCTAATTGTGGTCCCCCCTTTTCCTTTCTGGTCTAGGAATCGTAAGAGTTTTCTTCTTTTGCTACCACAGGATACTGCACCATCTCTAGTTGGTTCCCTTTAGCCCTTGCCCACATCTGTGTAAATAGTCTCTGTTGAATTCTCCTTAATTTCCTGTTTGACTATGGCTATTCTCTGTTGGAACTCTGCCTGATACAATTAGCAATGCAGTGGTTGTTGTCGCTATAAAACTGTACATAGTAAGTTGGGAAATGAAGATCTATTAGAAAGCCAATATAATGTAGGAGTATAATAACATACCTGAAATAGGTCAATAAGTGATTACAAAATTGTGATCAATGAGCCAAAGGACTGACTTAGTCCATTCAGGCTGCTGTAATAAAATACCACTTACTAGGTGGCTTATAAACAACAGAAGTTTATTTGTCATAGTTCTGGAGGCTGGGAAGTCCAAGATTAAGGTACTTGCATATTTGCTGTCTGGTGAGAGCCTGCTTCCTGGTTCATAGACAGCCATCTAATACTTGCTGTGTCTTTATGAGGTGGAAAGTTGTAAAGAGTTTTTGGGGTCCTCTTTTATAAAGGCACTAAACCCTCATGAAGGCTCCACTCTCATGATCTAGTCAACTCCCAAAGACTCCCACCTCAAATACCATCACATTGGGGATTAGATCTCATATGAATTTTGGAGGGACACAAACATTGTCTGTACCATGGACTTAATAAGAAAGAGGTATGATTATAGCTTAGCTGAAGGGCTGAAAATCTAAATAAGCAAGTTATAGAGGAAATTATTTTTTATATAGGAAGAAAATTTGAAGGGACAAAGTAACATAAGATTTAAAATGAAAAATAAATGGATACTCATAACACTAAAAATAAGATATTTTCCATCTCTGCCAGTACAATAACCTGCAATGTTGTCACCCTACCCCCCACCACTGCATGTCTAGAACCATCTCATTTGTAAGTAACTGAGCAAATTTTGACCTTAAATACAGTTTTCCACTAAAAGGAATGAAGAAAGTTGCTGATTCTATGTCTTGAGTAGTGGAAAAACAAATATGTAGCTTTTGTTTTTCCATGTATTTCTGCTTTATGAAGGTGTTTCCTATGTTATTTGATACATATATATTCTTGTTATATTTTCACTGTGAATTGTGGCCTTTGGCATTATAAAGTGTCCTTTTCCTAATCTAGTGTATTTTGGACTGAATTCACTTTTTCTAATATCAGGATCACAACACCTACTTATTCCTTGCATTTTGCTTGTATACATTTGTTCATTATTTTATATTTTGCTTTGATTTAGGTATGTCTTTTAGTCAGCTAAGTGTGTGTTTTGCTTATGAGCCAATCTCAAATTCTTCTTTTAATAAGGGAGTTAAGCCCATTTACCCTTATATAAATGAATTATTTTGGTATCAATTATTTCATACTACTTATGCTATGTCTTATATTTTCTAGATCTCTTCTCAATGTGGTCAGTTTTCCTTGTTCTTTCTTTTACAGTCTAGGAAGGTGCATCTTTAATCTAGCATCTTCTATAATGCTCTACACCCCCTTTTAAAATTTGGCTTCTCCCATTTTTAAATCATCTTTAAACAAGATCATTTGACTCCCACATATTACTTATATAACAATCAATGAGATTTATCTGTTTTTGTTTATCTCTCCCTTCTCCCATTTTTTAGATGTGTTATTTCTACTTTGAACATATGTCACTGACATGCTAATCATCCATGCTTGTTTCCACTTTTTAGTCTCAGTTCTATAATTGAAAATATTCAATATTTACCATTAGTTCTTTTGCCTGAGTATCCCCAGTCATACCTTGATTGGATAAAGCTAGTCTTCTACTAGATTCATCTGAAAAGATGCATGAATGTAGTATTATCTAAGTACTTAAATGATTGGAACTGTTTTTCTATAGCTTTTAAAATTGAATGACAGACAGTATGGTTAGATGTAAAGTCTGGCTACAATATATTTCTTTGAGATTTTTTTGTTTGTTTTAAATAATGCTCCACTCTGTTGCTTCACATCTAGATGCTGTGAAGACTGATGCCAACTTGATTTCTTTCCTTTTAAAGGTCTAGTTTCTCCCCATTCCCAGGAGACCTGAGGATGTACTCTTTATATATAAGGTCTAATAGTTTTATTAGGACATTCTGGTACAAACAACTCAGATATCACAATAAGTCCTTTAAGCATTTAGATTCATATCTCCTATCCATGGAAAAGTTTTCTTTGATTATAGTTTTTAATATCATTTATATTTCATTGTTTCTGTTTTCTTCTTTAAGAACCTAAATTATAGGCATGCTATATTTTCTTTGCTTATTTGCTTTATCAATTCACACATAATTTTTATCTCTTCATTATTATGTTTTCATTTTCTTGACTGCTTTTTTTTGCCCATCTTTATTGAGGTAGAAGTTATGCAAACACATTATAAAATGCTCCATTTTTAGGTGTACAGTTTTATACAGTCTTATAATGACTAATGACCATAATCAAAATGTAGAATATTACCATCATACCATGAGGTTAGCTTAGTCCTGTTTGTATTAAATTTCATCCCCAAAATCACAACCCCAGGTGCCAACTAATATACTAATATGCTTTCTGACATTATATTTTTGCCTTCTATAGAATTCCATGCAAATAGTTATATGTTTTCCCCCCTCAGAATGTTTTTAAGATTCACCTCATATTGTTCCATGTATCAGTGGTTCATTCCTTCTTATTGTTGAGTAGATATCAATAACATATATTTACTCTATTTTTAAAAATCTATTTACCAGTTGATGGACATGGAGGTTATTTCAAATGTTTTAATATTATGAATAGTGCAGCTGAGAATAATGAAGTCTTAATTCACATATAAGTCTTTTGTGGATGTATGTATTTATTTCACTTGGGTAAACACCTAGGAATGGGATTGCTGAATTATACAGTAAATGTGCATTTAATTTCATAAAGAAGTGGCAAACTATTTTCCAATGAGATTTTACCATTTTGCAATCCCACCACCAACTGGTTCCTTTATCTTTTTGCCAACACTGAGTTTTGTCAGTCTTTCAAATTTTAGCCATTATAGTGGGTGTGTAGTATTTTAATATTGTGTTTTCATTTTCTATTTCCCTGATGCCTAGTGGTGGCATCTATATTTGCTCACTGTCCATTAATATATCTTCTTGGATGAAGTGTCTATTAAAATATTTTGCTGATTAATTGGTTTATCATCTTAATATATTCTTTATATATTCTATTTAAGTCTTTTTCAGAGATATGACAGATATGTTTGCAAATATTTTCTCCAAATCTGTTGCTTGCCTTTTCATGTTCTTCCATTGTATCTTTCAAAGAACAAAAATGTTTAATTTCAAAAAAGGCATACTGACATTGTATACTTTGACCTTGATGAATTAAATTATTTTAATAGCTCTGTCATAATTTCCTTAAGATTTTATTCATATGAACATGTCATGTATATTCCTCAGGGACTTCTGTGTAAACATTCATGTCTTTTATGAACAGAAATAATTTTATTATTCCCTGCTAATGTCTTTTATTTATTTTTCTTACTTTATTCCAGTTACTGAGACCCATAATGTCATGCTGAATACCAGTGCTGAGAGTGGACATCTCTGCCTTGTTCCCCATCTTAAGGTAAAAGCAGTCAGTATTTCATCATCGAGTATAAAAGCTGTTGGTAATTTTTATATAACTTTTATAAATGTGAGGATGTTTCTATTTCTAGTTTTCTGAGAATTTTTACCTTTAGTGGCTGTTGGATGTACAGTGCTTTTCCTACATCTACTGAAATTATTATATGATTTATTGTCTTTATTTTATCAATATGGTTATTTGCGCTGACTGAATTTTTGGGTAATACATTTGAAGTCCTAGGTTCAAACCTTTGGGGTTGCTGGATATGATCTCATAATATTTTCTGAAAAAATTTTGTATCTATATTCATTGGAATACTGATCTGTAGTTTTCTTTTTTGGTACTGTTTGTGTGTGGTTTTAATATTAATGAGATAATGATCTTCTCAACTGAGCTGATACATATTCATTTTTTTTAATATTCTGAAAGTGTTTGTATAGGATTGCTATTATTTCTCTTAAAATGTTTGATGACATTTAGTAATGAAGCCACCTGGGCCTGAAGTTTCTTTGACAGAAGGGTTTTAATTATGAATTCAATTTCTTTAATTTGTATATGGCAATGCAATATTTTATTTTTTCTTGTGTCAGTTTTGGTAATTTGTGTTATTCAAGGAGTTGACAATTAATGTAAATTGTCAAATTTCTTGGCAGGAAAACTTTTTGTAATATCCCCTTTTATTCTTTTTTAAAAAATTTATTTATTTAATTTATTTTTGGCTGTGTTGGGTCTTTGTTGCTGTGCACGGGCTTTCTCTAGTTGCAGCAAGTGGGGGCTACTCTTTGTTGAGGTGCACAGGCTTCTCATTGCGGTGGCTTCTCTTGTTGCAGAGCACAGGCTCTAGGCGCACAGGCTTCAGTAGCTGTGGCATGTGGGTTCAGTAGTTGTGGCTTGTGGGCTCTAGAGTACAGGCTCAGTAGTTGTTGCTTATGGGCTTAGTTGCTCCATGGCCTGTGGGATCTTCCTGGACCAGGGCTTGAACCTGTGTCCCCTGCATTGGCAGGCGGATTCTTAACCACTGTGCTACCAGGGAAGCCCCTCTTATTATCCTTTTAATGTTTGTAATGTCTATAGTTATTTTCCCACTTTTATTTCTGATACTAGTAATTAGTATATTCTCTCTTTTTGTCTTGATCAAATTTATTGATCTTTTCTGAGAACCAGCTTTGTTTCATTAATTTTCTCTAATTTTTGTTTATTTTCTGTTTAATTGATATCTGCCCTTATCATTATTATTTCCTTCCTTCTATTTATTTTGGTTTAATTTTTTTCTTCATTGTCTAATTTCTTTATATAGATCCTTAGGTCATTGGTTTTAGATCTTTTTTGCTTGTAATATATACATTTAAAGCTATAACTGTATTTGGCTAATTACTTCTTTAGAAGCATCTCACAAGTTTACATGTCATATTTTTATTATTTTTATTATTTTTATTTTTATTATTTATTTTATTTTATTTTATTTTTATTATTTTATTATTTTATTATTTTTTTTATTATTTTAGTTTAAAGTATTTCCTAATTTTCCTTTTGATTTCTTCTTTCACCCAGGGTTATGTAGAAGTATGTTTTTTAATTTCCAAAAATTTGGAGTTTTCATAATACATATCTTATTGTTACTGATTTCTACTTTAATTCCACTCTAGTCAAAAAGCATATTTTGTACTATATCAATCATTTTAAATTTGTTGATATTGACTTTATGCCCTTAGATTGATAATTACATCATGTGCATATAAAAAGAATGTGTATTCTGCAGTTGTTGGCTATAGTTCAAAGCAGTTGATTGTGTTTTTCATATTTTCTATGTCTTTGCTGGTTTTATCTAGTTGTTCTACCAATTTCTGAGAGAGTAGTGTTAGTATGTGTTGGAGAAGCAGCCATCCTGTGACCTGCCATGGCTATGGCCACCTGAGTGTCCAATCTGCCAGCAGCAGAGAATAATGCTGAGTCTTCAATATGGCACCATTCCTCTGGGTGATCAGCCAGCCACCTGGTGGCAGGTTGATTGCAGTACACTGTTTCCATCATAGAAGGGGCAGCTTTTTGTTCTTATTGGAATAGATATTTTGTGTTGGGGAAGCAGCCATTTCATGACCTGCCACCCCTCTCTAGGATTGCCCAATGAATGCCCTGGGCCTGAAACATTTCCCTGTAAGGAAGATGGGTGATGAATTGTCACTTGGCCCCAGAGTCTTCCTCCTTATTAGGAACAACATTTCCTCTCTCCTGGATACAAAGTGAACTTCCTTACATTGCTTAAGCATGTGTGTCATATGGTACCTGGCCAGCCCATTCCCATTAGAAGAGAATGGGGTCTTTGCTGGGCATGCCCTGTGTTGGGTGTTGGGAGGGACCAACTGGCCATGGGAGACCAGCATACACTACAGACAGTGATCTTGCTTTGACTCTTCTCCTTTTTGTGAATAAAGTGTTTTTCCAACCAGTGCCTTGGTATTGAGTCTTCCTTAGTGAATTCAAACCCACAGAATATGCAGCGGTCTGGGGTCTGTGGACTCCTACTTCTGGGTGCTGGCATTATTATGATCTTTGGTGTCCTCCATGTGGTGGGAATCCTTACTTGGGATTGTCAGGTGGATCTTCTTACTCTTGACAATATCTCCTACTATGATTGTGGCATTGTCTCTTTCTCTCTCTGTGGTTCTATGAATTTTTGCTTTAGTATAAACTCCATAGCTCTGTTATTAGGTAGATGCATATTTATATGTTAAGTCATAGGGATGAATCAGCTCCTTAATCCTTATGAAATGTCCCATATTATTTTTGATAATACTTATTGTCTTAGATCTGTTTTATATTAAACAGTTGTTTCAGCCTTTTTATGCATACTGCTTGCATGGTATACATTTTTAATCCATTTACTTTCATCCGATCTGTTTTTATATGTAAGATGTGTCTTTTGTACACAGCATGTAGTTGAGTCTTGTTTTTTCATGCATTTTTATAATATATGTCTTTTTATTATAGTGTTTGGTTCATTAAAGTTTAATAATTAATACTGGTTCTACTGGTTCATGCTTACCATTTTAACATTTCTATTCAATTTATCCTTTCTGCTTTTTAACTCTCTTCCTTTTTTTCTGTCTTTTTTATATTATTTGACTAAATCTTGATATTCCATTTAAATTTTTTCATTGGCTTGCTCTCTTTTTTTTTTTTCCTATGCTTACTTGCTTCCTTTTTTTCAGTGATTCCTTTAGGGATTTATTGTAACCATATTACTTTGGGTGAGGTATGGTGAGGCCAGATGCACACCAAGAGAGTGAAACCAGAAAGTTTTACAGTTTGTTATACTTACGGGTCCCTGAGAAGAACATACACAGGACCACTCGGGCAGTACTAGAGGCAGAGGGAGAAAGGGAAACTGTGGGAAAGCACTTTTATTGTTTCTTTGGGAAGAAAAGGGTGAAGCAGGACAATCAGGTTTAAGATTGGCTGGTTTAAATCATTTCACTTGGCTTTGAGGCAGAGAGGTTGTCCCTGATTATCTGGTATCTAGCCCTGGGGCAATTAGTGCAGGTATATAGTGGTCCTAAGTGTGAGACTGGTAAGGGAGTGTGAACTTAACAGGCCACTCAAGAAGAGGAACTGACCTGCCTCTAACCAAGGCCTCAAAACTGGTCTAAGACAGCATTTTTAAAAGTATATTACAAGATTATAGCTACATCCTTAACATTTCACAATCTACTTAGAGTTAATGTTGCATGACTTTCCATAAAATGTAGAAACCTTAAAACCATAAAGGTCAATATATCTCCTTCCCATCTTTTATGTTTTAGTTATTAAGTATATTACATTACCATAGCTTATATACCATAAGAAATGTTATAAAGTTTGCTTTAAACTGTCATACGTGTTTTGGAGGAATTTAAAGGAAAAATTATCTTTGTATTTACCATTTCTAGTGATCTTCATTCCTTTCTGAGGATCCAAGTTTCCACTTGGTATCAACTTCCTTCTGCCTGAATATCTTCCTTTACTACTTCCTGCAATACAGGCCTAGTGGCAACACATTCCTTTGTTTTTCTTTTATTTGAAAATGTCTTTATTTTCCCTTCATTACTGAAGGATATTTTCATTGGAAAAAGAAAATATGGTTGACAGGTTTATTTTTTTATTCACTAATTTAAATATGTTCATTCTCTTATAACCTCCATACTTCCTGATGAGTAGCTAATTATTAAATGAATCATGGCTCTTCCATACATAATATGCCATTTCCCTGTTGCTACTTTCAAGATTTTCTTTATTTCAACTTTCAACTATTAGATTATAAAATGTCCAGACAGGGACTACTTAAATGTTTATCCTGATTGGAGTTCCATTAGCATCCAGATTCTGTAAATTTGCATGTTTCATCTAATTTAGAAATATTATAGCCATTTTTGTTCGAATTTATTTTCTGCCTTACTTTCTCTTTCTTCTCTTTCTGGGACCCCAATTACATATACTTTAGTCAAATTTTTATTAACTACCAAGTCTCTGAGAATCTGTTCATTAACTAAAAAAAAACTTTCTTTAGAGTAGTGTTAGGTTCATAGCACATTTGAATGGACAGCACAGAGAGTTACCATATATCCCCTTCCCCTACACAAGCAGAGTCTCCTTCACTCTTCTTTGTTCTTCTGGGGGACAGTCAGTCATCTGTGGCACAAGAGGAAATAGAGGAGAGGCTCAGGGAAACAAAGTTTATTATACTCACAGGTCCTGGAAACAGCAGGCATGGCACGTAACTCAGGGCCACATGGGAGAGCACTAGCATAAGTCAGGAGGCAGAAAGCACATGAGTAAGAGGACAGCCTAAACCACAGAGTTTACTGGAGTTTCCACAAGAAAAGCAAGTCAGGCAAGGAAAACAGTTTAGGATTGGCTAAAATTTTGGCGGGCTCTAAGCTAAAGAGGTGGTCCCTGGTTGCCTGGTACCTGGCCCTGCAATGATTAAGACAGAGGAATATTGCTTACTGGGGTATATAGACCAGGTAGAAGAAGTGTGGCTCTGGATTAGTTAATTTCCATACCAAAGACATGCTCCTGGTTGAGCTTTTTACTATCTCTAAGAATTGGTTAGCCCAGGGAGTGGCATTCTCTCCCCAGGTAGAAAGGTTTTTAAGATTTCAAAACATCATAATACACAGAAAATAAAAAATGTAACAACGTACTAGCTACCAACATCCCAAACCAGAATGTTACATTTGTTACAATCAGTGACTCTACACTGATACATTATTATCACCCAAAATTCATGGTTTACATTAGGGGAGATTGATCAAGATGGCAGAGTAAGAAGGTGTGGAGTTCACCTCCTCTCATGAACATATCAAAAATACATCTACATGTGGAACAATTCTTACTGGAAACTGACAGAAGGACTCTTGTACAATGAAAGCTGTATGAAAGATACATGTGTAATCAGGTAGGAAGCAAAGAAAAGCTATTGGGTCAGGACCTATGGCCCTGGGAGGAGACAGAGGAAGAAGGAGAGTACATAGGTAGACACTCATCCTAGGCAGTGAGCAGTGAGAGCCACAGATTGGGTGCCCCAGTCCAAATGGGCACAAGGGAAACAAGCCCCCTCGGCTGGTTGGAGGACTGCTGGGACTAAAATGAGGGCAGTGGGAAGGCTGGATTTCACTCCTGAGAAGTGCACACCTCTCTGGCTTGCTCCTGTAACGGGGTGGAAAGAGGTCTGCTCTATTGGCTGCTGAGTTTCCTGTGACCACCTTGCAGTGCACCACAGCCCAAGCCAAGCAAAAACTCTGGCCCTGCTCACTCCATGTCACAGCATGAGTGCACTGGATCTTGGGTGGCTACAACTAAGAAAACCCACTGGATCTGGAACACAGAGGTGACCTGGTTCCATGGCGGAGTCAGGGTGGTGCAGCAGCAGCCACTGTTGGCACTTACTCAAGCAGTGCATCAGAAGCAGCCCAGATCTCTGAGACTTCGCTGGTGATGCAGTGCTAAGAATCTGCCTGCCAATGCAAGTGACACAGGTTTGATCCCTGGTCCCGGAAGATCCCACATGCCGCAGAGCAACTAAGCCAATGTGCCACAACTACTGAGTCTGTGCTCTAGAGCCCGCGAGCCACAACTACTGAAGCCCGCGCGCCTAGAGCCCATGTTCCACAACAAGAGAAGCCACCGCAATGAGAAGCCCGTGCACAGCAACAAAGAGTAGCCCCCACTTGCCACAACTAGATAAAGCCCATGCGCAGCAACAAAGACCCAAAGCATCCAAAAAGACCCAGAAAAACCTGCTGTGGTTAATCTGACCTGCCTTCCTTAGAAGGCAGGTAGTGGACTATACTAAAAAAGAAGCAGCCCAGATCTCTGATAGCAGCCATTCCACCACAGTTCACCTCCCAATACATGCTGAGATTCCATTCAAGACCCACCTGCCCTGCTGGGACAATGGAGACTGGAGGCAGTGATTAGCTGTGAGGGATAAAGGGGACTTGCACCCTAGGGTGCACCTGAGCTGAGTGAGATAAACAATTGTTGGTGCCTGTGTAGGCAGCACATCAGAGATAGTTTGGACCTCTGTCTGTGGCTGACATGAGCCAAGAGACCACAAGGGCCCCAGTGGCTTCAGACTTTCCCACTCTGAGGCAAGGGTCCCAGTGCAGGGAGAGAGGAAAACACACTTAAAGGGAACAGAGCCAGCGTGGGCCTGACCCTTAAGGCTTACACTCCAGCAACTTGGGAGCAGACCCCAGATCTGATAGTGTTCTGACAGCCACTGAGCAGAGGGGAAGACCCACCTCACACCCACCTCCAGCTCTAGTCCCTCCATCTCCAGCCCCACCCACTACCAAGGTGATAGCTGCCAGCACACCCTGAGGAAAGATGTGACTTGCATCCATATCAAATCCAGCTCTCCTACCAAAGACATTGAGAACACACAGTCTGTATAGGGATGATTCCACATAAGGCCACCTCTTCAGGACCACAACAGGTAACTGTTTTACCTAAATTCATAAAGGCAGAGACAGTGAAACAAAAATAAAAAGGCAGAGGAATTGGTCTCAATTGAAATAGCAAGAGAAAATCCATGAAAAACATAATAAAACAGAAATAAACAATTACTGGATAAAGAATTCAAAACATTAGTAATAAAATTGTTAACTGAATTAGGGAAAATAATAGATGTACACAGTTTATTTTAATTTTAAAAAGGAACTAGATAAAAACAGTTTATATTAGGGTTCACTCTTGGTGCTATATATTCCAGCACCAAGGGGGTTTGGAAAATGACATGTATACACCAATTTAGTATCATACAGAATAGTGTCACTGCCCTAAAAGTCCTATGCTCTGCCTATTCATCCCTCCTTCCCCCCTAACCCTGGCAACCACTGATTTTTTTACTTTCTCTATGGTTTTCCCTTTTCCAGAATGTCTTATAGTTGTAATCATACAGCATACAACCTTTTCAGATGGCTTGTTTCACTTAGTAATATGCATGTAAGTTTACTCCACGTCTTTTCATGGCCTGATAGCTCTTTTGTTTTTAGTGCTGAATAATATTCCATGCTCTGGATGTGCCATTCACCTACTGAAGGACATTGTGATTGCTTCTAAGTTTGGGCTATTATGAATAAAGCTGCCATAAACGTCTTTGTGCAGGTTTTGACCTTTCTAATTGGTATGTATTAGTGGTATTTCATTGTGTATAAATTTGCATTTCCCTCATGACATATGATGTGGAGCATCTTTTCATATGCTCACTTGCCATCTGTATATCTTTGGTGAGGTGTCTGTTAAGGTCTTTGACCCATTTTTTATTTGGATTGTTTTGTTTTTTTTCACTTTTTAAATGGAAGTTTAGTTGATTTACAATGTTTCAGGTGTACAGCTGAATATGTATATATATATATATATATATATATATACACACACTTATTTGTAAATAAGTTCATTTGTATCTTTTTCTTAGATTCCACATGTGATATCATATATTTGTCTTTCTTTGTCTAACTTACTTCACTTAATATGATAATCTCTAAGTCCATCCATGTTGCTGCAAATGGCATTATTCATTCTTTTTTAATGGCTGATTCGTATTCCACTGTGTGTGTGTGTGTGTGTGTGTGTGTGTGTGTGTGTGTATACCACATCTTCTTTATCCATTCCTCTGCCAATGGACATTTAGGTAGCTCCCATGTCTTGGCTACTGTAAACAGTGTTGGTATGAACATCGGGGTACATGTATCTTTTTGAATTAGATTCTTCTCCAGATATATGCCCAGGAGTGGGATTGCTGGATCATATGGTAACTCTATTTCTAGTATTTTAAGGAACCTCCATATTGTTTTCCACAGTGGCTGTACGAATTTACATTCCCACCAACAGTGTAGGAGGGTTCCCTCTTTTCTCCACACCCTCTCTAGCATTTATTTATTTATTTGTTTGTTTGTTTGTTTGTTTGTTTGTTTTTTTAACATCTTTATTGGGGTATAATTGCTTTACAATGGTGTGTTAGTTTCTGATTTATAACAGAGTGAGTCAGTTATACATATATATATGTTCCCATATCCCTTCCCTCTTTGTCTCCCTCCCTCCCACCCTCCCTATCCCACCCCTCCAGACAGCCACAAAGAACCGAGCTGGTTTCCCTGTGCCATGGGGCTGCTTCCCACTGGCTATCTACCTTACGTTTGTTAGTATATATATGTCCATGTCTCTCTCTTGCCCTAACACACCTCACCCTTCCCCCTCCCCATATCCTCAAGTCTAGACTTTTTGATGAGGGCCATTCTGACTGGTGTGAGGTGATACTCATTGTAGTTTTGATTTGCATTTCTCTAATAATTAGCAATGTTGAGCATCTTTTCATGTGCCTGTTGGCTATCTGTATGTCTTCTTTGCAGGCTTGTTTATTTTTTATTGTTGAGTTGTAAGACTTCTTCGTATATTTTTTATAATAGTCCTTTATCAGATATATCTTTTGCAAATATCTCTTCCCAGTGTGATTTGTCTTTCCATTCTCTTGTGTTCATTTCTTTAAAACCTTTCTGGGAATTTCCTGGTGGTCCAGTGGTTAGGACTCTGTGCTCTCACTGCTGAGGGCCCAGGTTCAATCACTGGTCAGGGAATTAAGATCCCACAATCTGCATGCCCCCCCCCAAAAAAAAGTCCTTTCCACTTGTTCTTCAGATTATATAATTTCTATCAATGTACCTTCGAGTTCACAGACTCTTTTGTCAGTGCCATTGTGCTATTAAGTCAATCCAGAGAATATGATTTTAAATCTCTAATATTATTTTTTAACTCTACAATTTCCATTTTTAAAACATTTCTATTGATTTGATAAGATTTACTATCTTTTTGCTATTTGTGAGTGTGCAGCTTTGCACTGTTGAGGATAATTATAATGGCTGCTTTGAAATATTTGCTTATTAATTTCATCATTGGTAAATCTTGGGGGTTATGCTAGCTGATTATCTTCTCTTGAAAAGGAATCACATTTTCCTAGTTCCCCTAATTTCATATTATTTTGAATTGTATCCAAGATATTATGAAAGCTAAATTCTGAAGACTCTGTGTTCTTTTATTTTTCTCTGATGAGTGTTTTGGTTTAGTAGGCAATTAAGATCACTGGGTTCAAACTGAAAACTCTGTTTCTTATATAGCAAATGAGTTTATATATTAGTTCATATAATAGTTCTTAATATTAGTTCTTATTAGTTGGAGTATACTCTGCACATGTGTGGCTGGAGCATCAGCCAGAGTTATTAGGAGATATAAAGATCTACTCTCTGGATGTTTGCTTTCTTGGTTCCCTGATCTCTCTTTCCAATGTTATGGTTGCTCCAGACTCAATCTTCTTGTTCCCAAGGTCAGAAAGCCTTGAGTTTTCCCTGTAAAGCACGAACTATACCACCTCTCATGCTACAAATAGTAAAAACAGGGTACTCACACTGTACATCTGCCTTTCTCAGTTCATGGACCCTCTAGAAAAATCTTTCTGCTTTTGTTCACTCCCCTGTGACTTTGATTTGTGTACAGAGTTTACAATTTTTCTTGGAGAAGTTGTTACTTGATCATTATCAGGTACTTGGTCATTTTTATTTCTTCTTTTTCTCTTATTGGATATTTATTTGAGTCTGTTCTCCCTTGGGCACTTTGTATGATGATCTTTATTTCTTATTCTATTTTCTTCATTCCTGAGTTGGATCACCTCTCATTTCTTTTTATTTGTATGTTTGTTTACACCTGAGGTTTTGAATTTCTGACTAGAGGTTTTATTTCATATCTGAAATTTACTTTTTATGAATGTTAAATTCACATTAGAGTACTCATTATAGTATTTTAGTTCTTCATGTTTTATCTTGGTTTTGTTTATGTTTCCAGATAATTTTTATTAGCTGGAATAATTTGATTATCACTTTCTTCTTTATAAAATAGTTTCATACTAATATATTTGTGTTTTCTGTTTTTAATATCTTACTTCTTCAGGACCAGTAATATTTGATGCATTTAAGGCATTTTGTTTATACATTAGGTTTCTAATTTTAAATGAAGTGCTTTTTAAAAAATCAATGGCATATTTTTATGCAGGTGGTAGAGCTTGATTTTTTCATTTACTTTTGTTTCTCTAGGACCCTTAAATTACCCTCATCTGTTCATTTTCTCCCTTCCTCTCCCTGTTTCATTTTTTCCTCTCTCTACAAAGCATCCAAAGTATGCATCCCTCTCCTAAGTTCCATCTTTTTTCTTGCACACGTGGTATCTTCTCAGGAGTGCTACTTCTGGCTCTGCACACTTCCATGACCATTTCTTGAAATTCACAACTATCCAGTTTTCTGATACATCAGTTTTCAGATTTTTCTAATCATTTTCTCTCTCATAAAGGAAACTTCTTTTTCCAGAAGTGATATTTTTCTGGTTCTACCTCTGCTCTCTTTGTTCCCAGCTCCTTTCTCCTGTCTTCCATATGGTCTATCTGCTATTCTACTCAGGTTTGGGCCCTGAACATGTTTGACTGGTTTGGAATGCTTAGTTCACATTTACAAGTATTTAAAAAATTGTACTAGTCTCTAAATCTTAACTAAGCTGTAGACAGGGGGTATTGAGAACTTAGTTTATTCCTCTTGATACAGATAATCATACATGATTTTCTGATGGTAATATAAAGATTCAGATTTTGGTAGCTGAATTTACCCTGTGGGAACCCAGAAATTCCTCAACTACTCTTTTTTGATAATATGTGAAAAGACAGTAGTGTGCCTGTGAAAATATATTTATCCAGACTTTTTTCAGTTTGTTAAAATGATATGTAACATTATTTTATTATTATGGTGTGGTGATGTGTGAATATTTTACTGCCCTCTGTTGAGGCAAAATTGTTAACACTACTCAGATGTAATCAAACTCTCATTGCAATGTACTTATCAAAATGGAAAGAAAATTTAAAGTGCTAATTATAATATCTGTCATTTCCAGGTGGAAGAGAATAATATTCCTAAACATTATGTTTATTATTATGCTCTTTTTATAGGAAAATTAAAATGTAAAAATTATATAGCAAGACCATTTTGTAATCTCCACATGTTTCACAACAAATCTGTTAAATTTTAATTATGTGGAACTTACATACTAAGAAGGAAATAATTTAATTTTTGTTAGTGCTAGGCCTTTTATGCAGCCATCTGTGCTTAGCAAATCATAAAAACTGGAAAGGGTCTCTGAGCTCTTCTTAAAAGATTCCATTGCAAAGTCCATGTTCCTTTTTAACTGCCTTTACCATCAGCTTGTTCACTTCAGGACATTTACACAGTTTTGCTTAACATATAATAATTTATTCAGTATTTGTCTGCTGGGTCTCTCCTGAAGTTTCTCACTAACTGAGAAAACAGTATAAACCAATTAAGAACCTAGATAACAAGAGACATTTTTAATTGACTCTGTGGAAATCATTTGAAAGATTCCCTTAATACAATGATTGTGACCAACTTGAAATTTATATTTGTTCTGCTTTTTATAGCAAAACGAGCTAAATTAATTTGTATGCCTTCTCTGAGGCCATGTTTTAGATTCTCATCTTGGAAGTCCTTGCTATGTTGTCAGTGCACAAGAGAAGTCAAAAAATAAAGCAGTAACACAAAAACAGGTGAAATATTGCAACAGGGCACTGTAGTCTACTTTCTCATTAGATTATATGGCAAAAAATAGTTTTGTTTGTTTATCTGGCAAATATTTATTGGTCATTTAATAATGTGCCAAGCATTTTCAGGACCTATAAATACACAGAGGAAAGACAGACTTTACTATCTAGTGAGGAAGAGAAATAAGTAAAACCAGAAATGATACTGTTGTAGTGTCATGATAAGAGGGATGCATACTGTGCTGTGGGAGCACAGAGGAACCCATCCTGGGGGATTAGCACAAGGCTTGGTAAGCTAAACAACACCTCTGCTAGGTGTCTTTTTGTGCAGGACAACTTTCTTGACTAGATGTGGTGGTTCTAGAACTAGACCTCATGTTCAACAAATGCTACGGGATTATGAAACAGGTTCACTCAACATTATATTTTCATCTACTTGGAGAATATTTAAGACTTAATATGGAACTGGATAGGGAAATTATCTTTAGAGAGAATTGCATTGTCCTGTGCATTTTCTAGCATGGGGCAGAGGAAGACTCTTAAGTCTTAAGCAAGTCAGAGAGAGCCTTCAGTATACCACTGGAAGAGTTTGAAAAGTGTTGATGAAGTTTGTGAGACATAAGACTGTTACTTGCCTGAAAAAGCTAAAGGTGAGAGACTAACTAGTACCATTAGTCCAAGGCTGTAAATTAAACAGGGCTCCGTTTACAGCAGGCTGAACTTCCTCTGAAAAGGGGCAAAGGTACATGTTTTTAAGAAGTAATTATGGATCTTTTTAAAGAAAATCAGCCTGGTGAATCTTAGAAGGGACAATGGTGGGATGATCTAACTCCAATATTGCAATGAAACCCAAAGCTCATCAGATAAAGGAAGATTTAAAGAAATCAATTTTAAAAAGAGACATTTTCTCATTAGAAGATCTACATTGAGAGGTCTCTTTTATGGAACTCCAAAATGAACCCCACAAGTGAAAATAACAATAATATTACATCTCTATATTCAGAGGACCACAGTGCTAGTTTAACATTTTTATGCACTTTATGTTTCTTCCTCACTAAAAACTTTGTAGGGAACAGAAATCTTGGATAGTGAGCAAGGAAGAGATGAATTAGAAAATAGAGTAGTCATGTACTATGCCCATATACCCCTGTTCCAGGTTTCTAGTTTGGGTCAGGCCCTACCTGGGAGAAGGGAAAAACTTTAAATTAGAACTTAGAGTTTTAACTATTACATTGGACAAAACTAAAATAATGTAACTATTATATGGATTAGACCCTTAATGTTAAAACAAATGGAATATTTGGTTATGATCCAAGAGGAACAAAAAACCTCTGGGACATGTGTGAGGGTCCAACCAGGAGTGGAAAAAAAGAAATAATCCCAGAGCAGGTTTTAAAGGACAATAGAAAATATGATAAAGTTGGTTTCTGCTTACAACCTATTGAGTGAGTTTTGGTCATTCAATAAACTAGTTAAGAAAAAATCAGAACACATGATCTGACAAATGGTGGCTAAGCAGAGGGAAAGGAAAAGATACCCATGGTCCAACCCCTTGTTAATATTTTGACATATGTCCTTTCAGTTATTTTAGGTATGTTTTCTTCACTTGTTTCTATTGTATCTATAAACATACTAGACAAAAGTTTTTCCTGACTTTTTTCCACCTAATTTTAAAATAAAAAGCATTTTCAGTGTTACTACCATTACTTTGAACCAACACGTTTTTATTTTCCTTTACTATGGCTTATGCTTGATACATTAACATGCATAGATCTTAATTACACAGTTTATTGAGTTTTTTGTTTGTTTGTTTTTGTTTTTGTTTTTGTTTTTGTTTTGCAGTACACGGGCCTCTCACTGTCGTGGCCGTTGCGGAGCACAGGCTCTGGACGTGCAAGCTCAGCGGCCATGGCTCACGGGCCCAGCCGCTCCGCGGTATGTGGGATCTTCCCGGACCGGGGCACGAACCCGTGTTCCCTGCATCGGCAAGTGAACTCTCAACCACTGCGCCACCAGGGAAGCCCGTTCATTGAGTTTAGATAACATTCATTCATGTAACCATCAACCAAAACAAGATAAAGAGCATTTCCATTTCCTTGAAAGTTCCCTTGTGCCCCTTTAAAATTAAAATTCCCTACCCACGGGCAACCGTTGCTCTGAATTTTTTTCACCAAAGATTGGTTTTGCTTGCCTTCAGATTTCATATAAATGGAATCATACAGTTTGTGTTCCATTGTGTCTGGCTTTTTGTGCTTAACATATTTTGAAGATTAATCCATGTTATTGTGTGTATCAGTAGTTAATTCCTTTTTATTGCTGAATAGTATTCCAATGTGTGAATACTTCACAGTTTGGTTACCCATTCTCCTGTTGATAGACAGTTGAATTGTTTCTATTTTGGGGCTATTAAGAGCAAGGCTACTCTGAATGTCATTGTAGAAATCTTTTTTTTTATATATATGTGTTTTCATTTCTCTTGAAATAGAATTATTGAGGCAACGGTAGTTAATTATGTAACTTTTTTAGAAACTGCCAATATTTTATCCCAAAGTGTTTGTGGTGTTCTTAATATGACTAGCAAGGTTTGAGAGTTCCTTACTGATAAGGAAATTCTACATCTTTACTGATAGTTGTTTTTCTTAGTCATTTTTCTTTAACTTTTCATTTTGAACTAATTATAAGTCCATAAGAAGTTGCAAAAAGAGTAAATCTAATGCTATGAACATTTTACTCAGCTTCTTCAAATGGTGATATCTTACATAATGTAATATTATATCAAAATTGTAAATTAACATTGGAACAATACTGTTAAGTAGACTACGGACCTTATTCAGTTTCATCAGCTTTACATGCGCTCACTTGAACTGTGTGTGTGCATGCATGTGTAGATAAAGTTCTACGCAGTTAATATCCCGTGTGTAATGACAACCACAATGACAACCACAATCAAGATGCAAAACTGTTCCATAACCACAGAGGAACTTCCCTGTGCTATGCTTTATTAGTAGTACCCTTCTACCCACCCCAGCATTGTGCTTTAGCAACCACTAATCTGCTTTCAATCTCTATAGCTTTGCCATTTAAAATATATAAACGATAACCTTTTGAGATTGGCTTTTTCACTAAGCATAATGCCCTTGAGATGCATTTAAGTTGTTGCATGTGTCAATAGTTTGTTTTGTTTTATTGATGAGTAGTATTCCATAATATAGATATGGCAGTTTTTTTAACCATTGAAGGGTAGCAGAATATGCTACCCTGAAATATGCCACTTTGGCATACGGATTATTTTGAGTTAAAGCACTTGAAAAACAGCAGATGCAAGAAGAGCACTCTAATCTCCCCCTTTTCTTCCTGAAAAAAGGAGATAAAAAAAAAGTCCTGTGTGAAAATGCCCTCCCCATACCAAGAAAAATGAAGCACTCTTTGACAGGTGATAAAGCCAAGAAAATTCTGTACAACCAGACCTTGTTAAAATAATTCTAATCTACCTTTAGCCTCTCCACATAGTTTAGTTACTTTTCCACAATTGCCTTTCTTTGTTCAACTCAATATAAAAGCACATAGGTTTCACCATTTGTTTGGGTCTTCATTCCTTTTGAAGGCTCCCGTGTCACATAAACTTACATTTATTTGTATGTTTTTCTCCTATTAATCTGTTTTATATCAATTTAATTCTCAGGCCTAGCCTAGAAACCATATACCTCCCCTGTACCATTCAACTGTTGAAGGACATCTGGGCTGGTTCCAGTTTTTGTGTCATAAATAGACATGTTATGAAATTTCATATATAGATGTCTGAGTGAATGTGAGTTTAACTTTCATTTCCCAGGAATAAATGCCCAAGAGTGCAGTTACTAATTTGTATGGTGACTGTGTATTTACTTTTATAAGAAACTACCAAACTATTTTTCTAATGGGCTGTACCATTTTACATTCCCACCAGAAATTTGTTAAATCTGTATATCAATTTGGGGAAAATTACTATGTTGAGTGTTCCAATCCAGAAATGTGCTATGTTATCTCCATTTATTTAAATCTTCTTTAATTTCATTTTATCAGTATTTTGTTATTTATAACATACAGTTCTCATAATTGTGCTAACTTTACACCAAAGTATTTAATTTTTTGGCTCAATTGTAAATGGTATTGTGCTTTCAATTTTAGTTTTTACATGTTCATTGCTAGAATATAGAAATAATATAGAAATAAGGTAAATGTCTATGTATTGATCTTGTATCCTGCCACTTTACTGAACTCATTAGTTCTAGGAATTTTTTTTTTTTTTTTTTTTTTTGCGGTATGCGGGCCTCTCACTTCTGTGTCCCCTTCTGTTGCGGAGCACAGGCTCCGGACGCGCAGGCCCAGCAGCCATGGCTCACGGGCCCAGCCGCTCTGCGGCACACAGGATCCTCCCGGACCGGGGCACGAACCCGCGTCCCCTGCATTGGCAGGCGGACTCTCAACCACTGCACCACCAGGGAAGCCCTCTAGGAATTTTTTGTAATTTCCATGGGATTTTTTTCATAGATAATTGTGTCATATGTAAATAAGGATGGATTTATTTTGCCCTTTCTCACTGTATGTCTTTTATTAGCTTATTGCTATGGCAAGAATTTTCAGTACTATGTTAAATAAAAGTAGTGAGAGTGAACATCCTTTCCTTGTTTAGTCTTTTTGACTTTTGAAATTCTAGTAAGTAGGGGCATCTCGCTGTATTTTAATTTACATTTCCTTAATGAATAAATGTGCTTGAGAACCTTTTAACTTCCATTCTCATATCTTCTATTGGAAAGTTTCTTTTCTTATGTTCTATGCTAGAAGGATTAAAATATTAGATCTTTACATTTAGATGTTTAATATTAGACATACAATTATTTTGGTATGTAGTAGAAGGTAGAGTTCCTTTCTCTTCCATGTGGATATCCTGTTGCAGTACAGTTTGTTGCAAAACATTTTCTTTCTCCATTTCATTGAATTGGCAACTTAATTGAAAGTCAGATGATATGTATGAATTTATTTCTGACATTCTATTCTGTTTATTTGCTCCAATCCCACAATGTCCTAATTATTGTAGCTTTATAGATATCTTGAAATCAGATAGTGCTTAGTCATCAAAATGTGTACTTCTTATATAATATTTTTTTCTATTACAAATCATTTTCATTTCTAAATAAACTTTAGAATCAAGTTGTGAATTTTTACAAAGAAGAAGCCTGCAGGAATTTTGAGGGGAGTATGTTGACGCTACTGTTAAAAATATGGAGGATAATACCTTTAAAATATTAATTTCTCCTATCCATGAAAATATATCTTTTCATTTATTTAGGTCTTCTTAAATTCAATTTTCACTCTTTCATTGTTTTTCTTTTAGCTACAAGTGCTTTTTTTATGATTGCTTTATTGATTAAAGTATGCATCTTCAACTTACTTCAGTATCCATTAAATGCTTATTATGCCATTTTGCTTATAATGCAAGAAATGTAGATTATAACAACATTTACTACTCTCCAAATCATTGTGCTATTTTTCTGCAAATTTCACTTTTACACATGTTGTAAACTCAGAAATACAAACTATTTTAAGTTGATTATTGCTTTTTTTACACTTGGTTTTCCAGTCATTCATATCAAAGTAAAATTCTGTCTTTGTCCAGCATTTCATCTATCTTGGGTAAATATCTAGGAGTGAAATAGCTAAGATTTATGGTAGTTGTATATTCAAAATTTTAAGAAACTACCAAATTATTTTCCAGCATTTCTAGCATTTTACATTCCTACCAGCATTGTAAGAGTTTTCTATTTGCCCCATATTCTTGCTGACTCTTATTATATTGAAGCTTTTAAAGATAAACCCCTCAAGTTTGAGTATAATGTTCCCTCCTTATGGTTTTAATTTGTATTTCTTAAATGACTAATAACATTAAATACCTTTTCATGAGTTTATTTGCCATCTGTATATCTTCTCTGATTAAGTATCTGTTAAAATCTTTCTTCTCTTTTTAATTATGTTGTTTGTCTTTTTATAACTGAGTTAAAGAAGTTCTTTATATATCAATATTGCAGATACATGTCCTTTGTCAGATGTAAGTTTTGCAAATATTTCTCCTACTCTAAAATTTTTTTCTGTTTCTTTTGAAGATTAAAGATCTTTTTTTCTAATTTTGAAAATGTTCAGTTTGTAGATCTTTTAAATTCTGTGAGGGTTTTTGTTTTTATATTTTAAGATGTCTTACATTTAGATCTATGATGCAATTTGAATGAATTTTTGTTTATGGTGTGAGGCAAAAGTGGTAGGCCATAAGGGTTTCCAATTATTTGTTTTATTGGTATTTTGTGGTTGTTTTGGAGTTTACAGTGTACTTCTTTAACTTATTATGATCTTCCAGTTGTATATTATTACTTCATATATAGTATAAGAACCGTACAATAGTAGATTCCATTTTCTCCTTGTGGCTTCTGGGCAATTGTTGTCATACATTTTACATCTTCATTTCTTGTAACCCCCATAATACATTGTTATTATTTTGCTTAAAATAATCAATTAGATATTTAAAGCAAAACACTTTATATATACACTCACATATTCATCATTTCCATGTTTTCCATTACTTCTATATACAGATTCAGATTTCTATCCGGTTTTAGTTTCCTTTTGCCTGAAAGACCTTTTTTATTGTTTCCTATGATTTAGGTCTGCTGGTGATGAAATCTTTCAACTTTTGTATGTCTGACAAAAATTTTTCATTATAATTTTTGAAATATTTTCACTGGTTATAAATTCCAGTTTGTTAGGGCTTTTAAAAAATATTTTAGTACTTTAAACATGATGCTCTATAACCTTCTACCTTGCCTTTTCCCAAAGAGAAGTCTGCTGCCATCGTATATTTCTCCTGTTTAAGTGAGATGTTTTCCCTGTACTCTTAGAAGGGGAAGATAGACACTTTCCTAGTTTCTCAACTCTAAGATTCCTTCTTTGTTGTTTTCATGAAGTGTTAAAATAATGTGGCTTTTTTTCAGTGCTATTGTCTGAATATTTGTGTCCCCCCCCCAAATTCATATGTTTGAAATCCTAACCCTCAAAGGTGATGGCATTAGTAGGTGGGTCCTTTGTGTGGTGATTAAGTTATGAGAGCAGAACCCTCATGAATGGGATTAGTACTATTATAAAAGATCCAACAAAGCTCCCTAGCCCCTTCTGCCATGTAAGGATATAAGGAGAATTCTGCAACCAGGAAGAGAGCCCTCACCCAACTATGCTGGTACTCTGATCTGGGAATTCTAGCATCCAGAACTGTGAGGAATTGATTTCTGTTGTTTATAAGCTACCCAGTCTGTGGTGTTTTTGTTGTTGTTGTTGTTGTCTTATTTTTTAATAGTGGCCTGAATGGACTCACACACTAAGATTATGCCTTATCTGCTCCTTTCCCCCATATGGATCTTGACTTCAATTTACTTTTCCCTGAGTTTCAATGACCTGTTCATATTAGATTATACCCCCAGTAGATTCTCCCCCAAGTGAGTAAAACTGAGATTTCGTTGGTTTATTTTGAGTTCATAGGACAAGAGAGTATCCTTCACCATCAGACCTTTATTATGTACTTATGCAAGGAGGACTGAAACAGAGATTAAAATATAATGTAAAATAAGTTCTTGAGTCTGAATCTTATATGTTGGAATGTACAATATTTATACAACCTGTAGAGTTTGAGGTTCACCTTTTATACTACAAAAAAAAAAGGAAAGATGAAGAACCATTTACTTGCCTGATGTCTAATTTAACTAGGAGTAAGATCTAGATTACTTTCCAAATTGGAAGTGATTGTCATCATATGAAACAGGAAAACATAACTACACTCAAAATCTCTCTCTCAAAAGACTGTTGCTTAAAGGCCAGGAGGATTTTATATCATCAGATTGCCTTCTAATCAGCTGGACCTTTTTGTCATTTTCACTTGCTACATCAGGTTTGCGTGATTTCTGCATGTGTTTATGTTCTGTGTTTGACCCAAAGGCATGCTTCTTGCCCTTGGGATCAAGAGTTGGTCACATTCAAGACACCTGCATCAGCAGCTGTTGGGAAGAATGCAATTGACTTGTCAGGATTTCTCAAACTGCTGTGACTTTTGAATGAAATAGTGCTTGCAAAGTTTGGCAAATAGAAATAGAAACCTTCAAGATGGCAGAGGAGTAAGACATGGAAATCACCTTCCTCCCCACAAATACATCAGACATACATCTACATATGTAACAACTCCTAAAGAACACCTACTGAAACCTGGCAGAAGACCTTAGACTTCCCAAAAGCCTTAGGAGCAGCAGATAAATTTCCACAATCAACTTGGTGTACCCTGAATCTGTGGAATACCTGAATAGACAATGAATCATCCCAAAATTGAGGCAGTGGATTTTGGAGCAACTGTAGACTTGGGGTTTGCTTTCTGCATCTAATTTTTTTCTAGTTTTATGTTTATCTTAGTTTAATATTTAGAGTTTATTATCATTGGTAGATTTGTTTATTGATTTGGTTGCTCTCTTCCTTTTATATATATATATAGAAATATATATGTTTTTCTTTTTCTCTTTTTGTGAGGGTGTATGTGTATGCTTCTTCATGTGATTTTGTCTGTATAGCTGTGTTTTACCATTTGCCCTAGAGTTCTGTCTATCCATTTTTTGTTTGTTTGGTTTTTACTATAGTTTGTAGTGTTGTTATCACTGGTGGATTTCTTTTTTGGTTTGGTTGATCTCTTCTTGCTTTCTTTCATTTTTTTTTGTTTTTCATTTTTTTAATTTTAATATATTTTTTTAATTTTAATCACTTTATTTTGTATTATTTTATTTTTCTTTCTTTCATTCTCCCTTTTCTTCTGAGCCATTTGGCTGACAGGGTCTTGGTTCTCTGACTGGGTGTCAGGCTTGTGCCTCTGAGGTGAGAGAGCTGAGAACAGGATATTTGCCCACCAGAGACCTCCTGGCTCCATGCAATATCAAACAGTGAAAGCTCTCCCAGAGATCTCCATCTCAATGCTAAGACCCAACTCCTCTCAACAACCAGCAAGCAGGAGTGCTGGACACCCTATGCCAAACAACTAGCAAGACAGGAACACAACCCCACCCACCAGCAGAGAGGCTGCCAAAAATCATAGTAAGGTCACAGGCACCACAAAACACACCACCTGACATGGTCTTGCCCGCCAGAAAGACAAGATACAGCCTCATCGACCAGAACACAGGTACCAGTGCCCTCCCCCAGGAAACCTACACAAACCACTGAACCAACCTTACCCACTGGGAGCAGACACCAAAAACAATGGGAACTATGAACCTGCAGCCTGCAAAAAGGAGACCCCAAACACAGTAAGTTAAGCGAAAATAGAGAAACACACAGCAGATGAAGGAGCAAGGCAAAAACCTACCAGACCAAACAAATGAAAAGGAAATAGGCATTCTACCTGAAAAAGAGTTCAGAGAAATGATAGTAAAGATGATCCAAAATCTTGGAAATAGAATGGAGAAAATAAAAGAAACATTTAACAAGGACCTAGAAGCAAAAAACGCAAACAAACAATGATGAACAACACAATAAATGAAATTAAAAATTATCTAGAAGGAATCAATAGCAGAATAATAGAGGCGGAAGAACGCATAAGTGACCTGGAAGATAAAATAGTGGCAATAACTACCACAGAGCACAATAAAGAAAGCTGAATGAAAAGAATTGAGGACAGTCTCAGAGACCTCTGGGACAATATTAAACGCACCAACATTTGAATTGTAGGGGTCCCAGAAGAAGAAGAGAAAAAGAAAGGGACTGAGAAAATATTTGAAGACATTATAGTGGAAAACTCCCCTAACATGGGAAAGGAAATAGTCAATCAAGTCCAGAAAGCACAGAGAGTCCTTTACAGGATAAACCCAAAAAGAAACATGCCAAGACACATATTACTCAGACTATCAAAACTTAAATACAAAGGAAAAATATTAAAAGCAGCAAGGGAAAAACAACAAATAACATACAAGAGAATCCCCTTAAGGTTAACAGCTGATCTGTCAGCAGAAACTCTGCAACCCAGAAGGGAGTGGCAGGACATATTTAAAGTGATGAAACGGAAAAACCTACAACCAAGATTCCTCTACTGAGCAAAGATCTCATTCAGATTCAAAGGAGAAATTAAAACCTTTACAGAAAAGCAAAAGCTAAGAGAATTCAGGACCACCAGCAACTTCTCTAGGCAGGAAATACAAGAGAAGGAAAAGACCTATAAAAACAAACCCAAAACAATTCACAAAATGGGAATAGGAACATACATATCGGTAATTACCTTAAAGGTAAATGGATTAAATGCTCCAACCAAAATACATAGACTGGCTGAATGGATAAAAAAAACAAGACCCATATATATGCTGTCTACAAGAGACCCACTTCAGACCTAGGGACACATACAGACTGAAAGGGAGGGGAAGGAAAAAGATATTCCATGCAAGTGGAAGTCAAGAGAAAGCTGGAGTAGCAATTCTCACATCAGACAAAATAGACTTGAAAACAAAGACTATTACAAGAGACAAAGAAGGACACTACATAATGATCAAGGGATCAATCCAAAAAGACGATATAACAACTGTAAATCATTATGCACCAAACATAGAGCACCTCAATACATAAGGCAAATGCTAACAGCCGTAAAAGGGGAAATCGACAGTAACACAATCACAGTAGGGGATTTTAACACCTCACTTTCACCAATGGACAGATCAACCACAATGAAAATAAAATAGGAAACACAAGCTTTAAGTGGTGCATTAAGCAAGATGGACTTAATTGATATTTATAGGACATTCCATCCAAAAAAAACAGAATACACTTTCTTCTCAAGTGCACATGGAACATTCTCCAGGATAGATCATATCTTGGGTCACAAATCAAGCCTTGGGAAATTTAAGAAAATTGAAATCATATCAAGTATCTTTTCAGACCACAGTGCTATGAGACTAGATATCAATTACAGGAAAATCTGTAAAAAATACAAACACATGGAGGCTAAACAATACACTAGTAAATAACAAAGTGATCACTGAAGATATCAAAGAGGAAATCAAAACATACCTGGAAACAAATGACAAAGAAAACACGGCAACCCAAAACCTATGGGATGCAGCAAAAGCAGTTCTAAGAGGGAAGTATATAGCAGTACAATCCTACCTCAAGAAATAAGAAGCATCTCAAATAAACAATGTAACCTTACACCTAAATCAATTAGAGAAAGAAGAACAAAAAAACACCCAAAGTTAGCAGAAGGAAAGAAATCATAAAGAGCAGATCAGAAATAAATGAAAGAAATGATAGCAAAGATCAGTAAAATGAAAAGCTGGTTCTTTGAGAAGGTAAACAAAATTGATAAACCATTAGCCAGACTCATCAAGAAAAAAAGGGAGAAGACTCAAATTAACAGAATTAGAAATGAAAAGGAGAAGTAACAACTGACACTTCAGAAATACAAAGGATCATGAGAGATTACTGTAAGCAACTATATGCCAATATAATGGACAGTCTGGAAGAAATGGACAAATTCTTAGGAAAGGACAACCTTCCGAGACTGAACTAGGAAGAAATAGAAAATATAAACAGAACAATCAAAAGCACTGAAATTGAGACTGTGATTAAAAATCTTCCAACAAACAGAAGCCCAGGACCAGAAGCCTTCACAGGCGATTTCTTTTCTTTTCTTTTTTTTTTTTTTGCGGTACGCATGCCTCTCACTGTTGTGGCCTCTCTCATTGTGGAGCACAGGCTCCGGACGCACAGGCCTAGCGGCCATGTCTCACCAGCCCAGCTGCTCCGCGGCATGTGGGATCTTCCCAGACAGGGGCAGGAACCAGTGTCCCCTGCATTGGCAGGCGGACTCTCAACCGCTGCGCCACCTGGGAAGCCCCTTCACAGGCGATTTCTATCAAACATTTAGAGAAGACCTAACACCTATCCTTCTCAAACTCTTCCAAAATATAGCAGAGAGAGGAACACCCCCAAACTCATTCTGTGAGGCCACCATCACCCTGATACCAAAGCCAGACAAAAATGTCAAAAAGAAAGAAAACTACAGGCCAATATCACTGATGCACATAGATGCAAAAATCCTCAGCAAATTACCAGCAAGCAGAATCCAACAGCACATTACAAGGATCATGCACCATGATCAAGTGGGTTTTATCCCAGGAATGCAAGGATTCTTCAATATACGCAAATCAATCAATGTAATACACCATATTAACAAGTTGAAGTAGAAACACCACATGAACATCTCAATAGATGCAGAAAAAGCTTTTGACAAAATTCAACACCCATGTATGATAGAAATCCTCCAGAAAGTAGACATAGAGGGAACTTACCTCAACATACTAAAGGTCATGTATGACAAACCCACAGCCAACATCATTCTCAATGGTGAAAAACTGAAATGATTTCCTCTAAGATTGTCCACTTTCACCACTATTATTCTACATAGTTTTTGAACTTTTAGCCACAGCAATCTGAGAAGAAAAAGAAATAAAAGGAATACAAATTGGAAAAGAAGTAAAGCTGTAACTGTTTGCAGAACACATGACACTCTACATAGATAATGCCAAAGAGGCTACCAGAAAACTACTAGAGCTAATCAATGTATTTGGTAAAGTAGCAGGATACAAAATTAATGCACAGAAATCTCTTGCATTCCTATACACTAATGATGAAAAATCTGAAGTGGAAATTAAGGAAACACTCCCATTTACCACTGAAACTAAAAGAATAAAATATCTAGGAATAAACCTACCTAAGGAGACAAAAAACCTGTATGCAGAAAACTGTAAGACACTGGTGAAAGAAATTAAAGATGATAAAACAGATGGAGAGATATACCATGTTCTTCAATTGGAAGAATCAACTATGTGAAAATGAGTCTACTACCCAAAGGAATCTACAGATTCAATGCAATCCCTGTCAAACTACCAATGGCATTTTGCACACAAACAGAACAAAAATTTCACAACTTGTAATGGAAACCTGAAAGACCCCAAATAGCTAATACAGTCTTGCAAAAGAAAAATGGAACTGGAGGAATCAGGCTTCTGGACTTCAGACTCTCCTACAAAGCTACAGTAATCAAGACAGTATGGTACTGGCACAAAAACAGAAATATAGATCAATGGAAGAGTATAGAAAGCCCAGAGATAAACCAAGCACATATGGTCACCTTATTTTTGATAAAGGAGGCAAGAATATGCAATTGAGAAAAGACAGACTCTTAAATAAGTGGTGCTGGGAAAACTGGGCAGCTATATGTAAAAGAATGAAATTAGAACACTCCCTAACACCATACACAAAAATAAACTCCAAATGGATTAAAGACCTAAATGTAAGGCCAGACACTATAAAATTCTTATAGGAAAACATAGACATAACCCTCTATGACATAAATCACAGCAAGATCCTTTTTGACCCACCTCCTAGAGAAATGGAAATAAAAACAAAAATAAACAAATGGGACCTAATGAAACTTAAAAGTTTTTGCATAGCAAAAGAAAACATAAATAAGACAAAAAGACAACCCTCAGAATAGGAGAAAATATTTACAAATGAAGCAACTGACAAAGGATTAATATCCAAAATTTACAAGCAGCTCATGCAGCTCAATATCAGAGAAAGAAACAACCCAGTCCAGAAATGGGCAGAAGACCTAAATAGACATTTCTCCAAGGAAGATATACAGATTGCCAACGAACACGTGAGAGGATGCTCAACATCACTAATCATTAGAGAAATGCAAATCAAAACTAAGGTGAGAGGGGCTTCCCTGGTGGCACAGTGGTTGAGAGTCTGCCTGCCAATGCAGGGGACACGAGTTCGTGCCCCGGTCTGGAAAGATCCCACATGCCGCGGAGCAGCTGGGCCCGTGAGCCATGGCTGCTGAGCCTGCGCATCCAGAGCCTGTGCTCTGCAACGGGAGAGTCCACAACAGTGAGAGGCCCGCATAGTGCCAAAAAAAAAAAAAAAAAAAAAACTAAAGTGAGATATCACATCACACCAATCCTAATGGCCATCATCAAAAAATCTGCAAACAATAAATGCTGATGAGGGTGTGGAAAAAAGGCAACAGTCTTGCACTGTTGCTGGGAATGTAAATTGATACAGCCACTCTGAAGAATGGAGGTTTCTTAAAAATCTAAAAATAGAACTACCATATGACCCAGCAATCCCACTACTGGGAATACCCTGAGAAAACTGTAAATCAAAAGAGTCATGTACCACAATGTTCATTGCAGCTCTATTTACAATAGCCAGGACATGGAAGCAACCTAAGTGTCCAGTGACAGATGAATAGATAAAGATGTGGCAGAGATATACAATGGAATATTGCTGAGCCAATAAAAGAAATGAGATTGAGTTATCTGTAGTGTGGTGGATGGACCTAGAGTCTGTCATACAGAGTGAAGTAAGTCAGAAAGAGAAAAATAAATACTGTATGCTAACACACATATATGGAATCTAAAAAAAAAAAAAAGTGGTTCTGAAGAACCTAGGGGCAGGACAGGAATAAAGTCACAGACCTAGTGAGTGGACTTGAGGACATGGGGATGGGGAAGTGTAAGCTTGGACGAAGTGACAGAGTAGCATGGACATATATACCCTACCAAATGTAAAATAGATAGCTAGTGGGAAGCAGCCACATAGCACAGGGAGATCAGCTTAGTGCTTTGTGACCACCTAGAGGGGTGGGATAGGGACGGTGAGAGGGAGACGCTAGAGGGAGGAGATATTGGGATATATGTATATGTATACCTGATTCACTTTGCTATAAAGCAGAAAGTAACACACCATTGTAAAGCAATTATACTCCAATAAAGATGTTAAAAATTATATAAAAAAAATTAAAAAAAACTCTCCCTCTTTTTCTCCTTCTCTCTCTCTCTCTCTCTCTCTCCCCCTCCCTCCCTCCTTCCCTCCCTACCTACCTCTTTCTCTCTCTTTCCACCCACCCCCAATAGTATCTTTCAAGTACAAAATCATGTGTGCCCCTCTATTTTGAGATCTGTAGTTCTTTCTACTTTGTAAATTTTGGTTTCTCTTAAGATCTGCTTATATTGGTCATTTTCCTATCTAAGACATTATCGTTTTTCCCCTTAGGTAGCTCTGTCAGTTCATAGAGACTTAAAATACTATGTGTTTGATTTTCTAAGCCTCACCATTGGAAAACACGGGTGATCACAAAAAAAAAAGTTTCTAACAATATAATTACTGAATTTTTATTAGAAATTAAGATTAGAAATCTAATATAAATTTCTAGTTTAACTGATGAATAAAGTCAGGTCAAGCATGTATTAACAGTAATCTGAACTAGACATCAGTCTTCCTCATGCTCAGCCTGTGGCTATTGCAGCTACATTAGTTCTCCTCTCCTTCATATATTACTCTATACTTCAGAGATGTCAGTTGGAATTTTTAGGACACACACTGCTAACCCCCATTATGATGTGTGTATTTCAGATAGCTATTGAACTAATCAAACAATCAAGACATCCATCTAAAATTCAGTAGAAATTTAATCTTCTCACAGCCTACTTACCACTGATTTTACCTTTAAAACAAACAATTTTTATATGATTGCACTAACAGAGTTGCATTTATCAGGATGCAAAGTAAATAGCAGTAAATTATAATTTACATTTACATTAATTCATTATTCATTAATTCATTAATTATAATTATCATTATTCATTATTCATTAATTCATTATTACTGTATTATAAAATTAAAAGAAGGTTATACTTAGATGAATATAGACTTTAACTTTTCAAATGTGTTTATGCTCATGAGTATTGATAATTTTCTGAAATATGAAAAAGCAAATGATATTCAGTTGCAAGAGCAAAGAAATTACTGTCATTTTTCAAACTCATTCTTCACCATGGAAACTCTGGAAGTAATTTTAAAGACCAGAAAATATAATTTCAAGTATATTGGCTGGTAGATGCTATCAACCAGTGAACCAACTTATGATTGTCAAATTTAAATTGCCAATTTATTCCCACCAAATACTCTCCAGTAACAGGTTATTTTCACATTTGTTGATAGATAACCACTGATTCATCATTTGGGGCATTAGTCCACCAGGTGGTATATAATCCTGATACAAATAATTTTTCAAAGGACACATTAGAATCCGATTTTCCAAAGTTGCCGTTTGTTTTATTTTAATGTTTTGACATTCAACATAGTTTCATGTTGTGAAAAACAGATTGTAGCCATTTTGTCACTCTCATTGTCTGGCAAGTGTCAATATTACTGTATCAGCAAATAACTATTTGGAATATGTTCCTTGATGATGGCGATAAATTATGTTGGAAAGTTTCAAAGGATAATTGAACATTATAATATCATTTTGTTGGAAAGGATTTTGAAAGGTAGTTTATATTCATTCACTAGCCTTTGAACTAAACCTAAATCACCTTAGTCTGTCCCTAAATTTAATGTTTTTAGTCTCCTAGAAGTGGACATTTTTGTTTCCCTCTCGAGATAATTCTAATACATAGGATTTTTAAAAGATATAGTATAACCTCAAGGCAAACAAAAACAATCACTTGGTTCTTTAGTTAGTATTACCCAAACTTCATAAATAATAATAATACCTAGAACTTGAGCAGCAAGTTAAATTTTAAAAAGTCATTACTAGCAATATTAATATTATTCTCAGTTTATAGAAGAGACAGTGGGTCAGAATGATTTGTACCTTACCCAAACCCATAGTAAAACAGCAATAGAAATATATATATGCTACAAACTAGTTATGAGCTTTAGAGATAATACATGTAAAGAATCTAGCATTTGAACCCAAGTTGTTAGTCTCATATTCCATCCTCTTTCATTCAACCACACTGTTTCTCTAGAATATCTACTCCAAGGGGACTGAATAATTTCTGTGACTACATCTATGTGGGGCTACAGATCTCATCATTAGATTGACTGAAGTATCCAGTCAGTTTCTTCAAATAAATGAATTTTTCTCCATCAAAATTTGACATTCTTCAGATCTGTTTAGACCCTTATTCCCTGGAAGTCATATCTTATCCTCCAAAACTGGGTTAGGTAGCCATCCTCCATCATTACACATCACGCTTTATACTCTAACTTACCTTTTATTATTTCCCAGCATTTGTAATTGTTCTAATGTTTGCTGTTTGTCCATCTGCATTGTATACAACTACACAGTAGGCATCTTTTGTTTCCCTTGTTCATCCCATAGCTCTAATACCTAGCATCATTCCTAGTACATAGCAGATGTTATATTTTTAAATCTATGCTTAACGAATGAATAAATCTAATTAGCTTTTAGTAATGGTATTAGGTAGGATGCTTCTAAAGAATTTATATGTCTAACCTCTATCAACAGTGGTTATAGAACTTAGCTGATACGAATTTCCTCATAAATGAATAATCTGTTCTGTTTCTACTTCTACCTTAAGTCAATAGGCGGAAGAGCAGATACAGGGGATGAATAACATTGTCCTGCCAGTTGTACAGATGTTCACTCAATAGTCAGACATTACAAATTTAAGGTCTAATCATTTGTGAAGCCTAAGCCATCAACTTAGTTGTAGTCTGATTAAGTTTTCTGGTAATTAATGATTTTTAGTAACCTGCCATAACAGAAGGCTAGCTGTACTCTCTTATAAGGCCACTAATTCCACTGAAACCAAAGCTAACTGTTTGGAGGAATTTGGTTAAAGCCTATAGCAGATTCTGAATAAAAATCAATCCTCATCATTGAATATATAGTTCAAAGCACCTGCTCAAGTGTTGACTTGCTGATTAATTATTGTAGATGAGGGTTACAGACTCTCTAACTCTAAAATCTAACTGTAACTCTAAAATTATGAGAGAAGGTCAGAAAAACATTATCCTTCAAACCTTTCACTGATTGAGATCAATGTGAAATAGATTAGATTGGACATATGCAGAAATCCTCTACCAGAAGAGATACATTGTAAATGTTATTTTGACTAGGGTTTGTCCCAGGATTTGATCTTAGACACTGGCACCCCATTTCATTAAGAGGAATAAAATATAAATGTCCATCAAGCTATGACACATAGTGTTGTGAAACTTTGGTGGTGGAGCTATCTGCAGAGCTTAGGAAAAGAAATTCCAAAGTGAGATTGAATTAGTATTTATCCAGGATAATGAGAGGCTGTATTTAGCAGATGTGATTTTTCTGTTCACAAATCTACAGAAAGTGTTTTTTATAGGGAAACAGGGAAAATTCTCTGGGTTTTCCACAATAAGAATTAACTATCCATAGAGGCTTCTTCAACTCCTTCACTCATTAAAGGACCTCCCATTGACTTGTGTACTTGATACCAAAAGGAGGTTATACAATAGACAACAGGGATTACTAGGAAACTCATGTCTGTTCATTATCTCTTCTTAAGTATACCAATTCCATTTTAAGGATTTGGTAGGTGAGACCAAGGAAAGAGTTTTCAACAGTCCTTCTCTCTACTAGCTAACATACTTGTGTGTAACATTTTAGATAATAGTGTACTTGGATACTTTGATCTGAGGTGGCTATAGAGGTTTTTCATTTTCTTCCCACTTTGCAAACAACGCTTTGAAAAGGACCACATAAAAAGAAAATATTTGCTATTGATTTTTTAAAAAAGCCTTTCATAGAAATGTCCCCTTTTGTGTTCATTTATTCTGTTCCTTGCTCAAACCCCATTTTTCCTTATAGAAAGAACCATAATCTGCCATCAGTTCTGCTTATTAATTTATAGTGTATCCAATGAGTCTCTAGGTACACATTACAAAGATTAAAACAAAAATTAATCCAAAAGAAAATGTGTTCCCTGATTCTCTGAACCTTATCCCTACAGTCCATCTGTGGGTACTCTCATGTCTCTTTGCTAATAATGTAGAGATCTTCAAAAGCAAAAATAAAATTTCTACCCAAAATATTTTATCCTCCAAAGGCACATATATACCATTTAAATAACAAAGACTACATGTACAGTATTTTCTGTAGAAAAATTACCCCAAATTGCACATTGTCTATTTTGTAGAACTTGACTTGTGTTAAGCTGTCTTTGCAAATGGACAAAAGCTACTTTGTGGTCAAATTTGAGGGGCCCAGCTTCTCCAGAATGTACACACACACACACACACACACACACACACACACACACACACATTTGTTATAATGTTTAACATTACACCCTTAGATATAGATTCCTTTGGAGTTTAAACACATTCTTGTCTTCTAAGTTCTCTTATTTAAATACAAATGCATCTGGGTAGAGGAACTTAAACCCCAACATCTCCCATTTCTAATTTTTTTCAAAGCTTCATGTAACCATATATTTGAGTATATCTGTTCAATGAAATATTGGTATAATCCTTAGCCATTTACTAAAATATTGGAGCAGGAAGAAGCTTTAGAGATTCCCTAATGCAAATCCTTCACATTATAGAGGAAGAACTAGCAAGAGGGAGTAACTTGTGCCCCAGCTCAATGTTTCTTTCTCTATACCAAACTGATCTTGTAATTTTGCTATAGAGAAAAATGTTGGTACAAACTTGCTAATATGACAGGAAAGTATACACGTTCCTTTCTCTTGATAACATAAGCCATATGCTCTTAAATAAACCTGGTCTTCTAGAGTTCTAAAAGCACAGAATAGGCAGGAGTACTCAGATAAGATATACAACTTATTATGCAAGTTGAAAGAAGGTAAATGCCTTACTGTTAACACACATTGAAAAGTCACTTACGCTAAAAAATAGTGTTCAAGGTGAAAGGTTAGGCATCATGCACAGATGGGGTAAAATTTGCCTTGTAATATCTCATTCATCAATGTTTCCCATTTTCCCCCATTGAGGAATAATTGAAAAATAAAATTCTGTATACTTAAAGTATATGACACGATGATCTGAAATATGTATATATTGCAAAATGATTACCACAATCAAGTTAATTATCACATCCATTACCTAACATATTTACCTTTTCTGTGTGTGTGGTCAGAACACTTAAGATCAACTCTCTTAGCCAATTTCAAGTATATATTACACTATTATTAACTATAGTAACCATGATGTACATTGGATACTCAGACCTTATTCATCTTATAAATGAAAGTTTGTACCCTTTAACAAACATCTGCCTATTTCTTCCACACCCCAGTCCCTGGCAACCACCATTCTATTCTCTGGTTCTACGAGTTTAACTTAAAAATTTTTTTTTAGATTCCACATATAAGTGAGATCATACAGTATTTGTCTTTCTCTGTCTGGCTTATTTAACTTAACATAATGTCCTTCAGTTTCATCCATGTTGTCCTAAATGGCAGGATATCCTTCTTTTTTATGGCTGAATAATATTCCATTATATGTTCTTTATCCCCCACCTTGGGGTAAGGTTGACACAAGAAAAATGAAACTGTTCCTCTTACCCTCTTCAATGCATCCAGTCTCAGGTTTTTTTTCTTTATCAGTGTGCTGAAACCTCTCCACTGGACAATGGGACTCCCACTAAGACCCTCTCATCCATGGATTATTGTCAAAATTGATTTTCTGTGGGGAATGACAATAGAAAACTATTTTCGCTATCTTTATGATTATCATTCCACCCCAATTTCTCCCATTATATCTTAAATTCCACTATCAGAAAAAATTATTCCTTTGTGTCTCCAGAAGTCTCAGTTTAAAAAAGTATTCATTTTTTTCAAAGTCTTAATTTGTCAAATTGCTTCCCAGTGGTCCAGTTAGATGACAGCAGGCCCCATAGGCCTGGATAACCAGCAAGGTAAGGTTTTATGGAGAAATGAAACAATGTGTAGAGCAGGAGGCACTACTTATAAGGGTAATACCAGGCACTGCATTAGGGAACTCTGGGTAGCAATTAGGCAGCTATAGGGTTGCATAATTTTGGATGCAAATGTACTATGTGAAAGTGATAAAAATGCACTGAAAACTCTTTACATTTTGCTAAGAGCCAGCTATGATTTTGTAAAAAGTTCTGGATGGAAAGAGAGCAGTGATGCAAGCAGAGGATATCTGGCATTTATTGGGTGTTTTCTATATGGAGGGATTTGTTCTAGGTTCCATGGTGTGCCAGCTCTATCACAGTGTTTGGTACTTGCAGGTAAGTGATAGAAGTTTCTTGAATTTTAAGGACAAAGAACTTTAAAACTTCTCAACTAAAGTGATTTCCTACATACAATAGCTCCAATCTTCAAAGATAGCTTCTCTCTCTGTTCAAACATGCACTGCAGTTTCTGCTTATAAAGGTATCAAAGTCTGCTCAAGCTCAGAAATAAAGGAAATGAAAGATCTAATATTCAGAGTTCTTAACTAGGACCAATTCTCCTGGTTTATTATTCTGTGAGGCAAGTAGTTGCACATCATTGAGAACCTAATGTTGCAACAAGGAGAGAAAGTTTCAACCCATTCAAAGTCTATTATATCGTTCTCCCATAATACAAGTACCCTGAGGATTTCAAATCTAACCTTACTACAAATTATGCTAAATTCTGGCTACACACTGGACAGCTCTTTGAATTGACAGCTTCCAAAAATCAAATTGACCTAAAGTCAATGATATCTTATGTTTTTTCCTTTCTTCTCTATACATGTTTCACCTTTCCCATGAGAATGTGTCCTATATTGAAGTGGTTCAAGGGTCTGTTGTGATCCTGTAATGTAAAATCAATGCCTCCTTTCTCTTGTGATATTTTTTGGCTCCATGCTGTTGGCTAAACCCAATCATTCCACTTGTTCAATAAACATTTGTTGGGAAGTATGGAAATCTAACATATCATTTAATACAAATTATCTATACATACCAACAGGGGTTTCCTTATTCTGTAAGTCCTGTTGTTTCTAACTTGAGAGGACCTCAGGATCTCTCACTCAGGTAAGGACTGTTATAAAATCTATTTTATAATTTAAAGAGTACAGTGTGGGGCTTCCCTGGTGGTGCAGTGGTTGAGAGTCCGCCTGCCGATGCAGGGGACACGGGTTCGTGCCCCGGTCCATGGATGGTGACTTTTTTTTTATATTATGTTCTTTTTTTTTTCCCCCCGGAGTCATGGCAAAGAAAAAAAAAAAAAAAAAAAAAAAGAGTACAGTGTGGTAGTTCAGTGCCCAGACTGTGGAGCCAGACTGCCTGGCTTCACATATTTGCTCCGTTTCTTGCAGTTTAACCATGACATGCAGTGTAACAAGTCCATGTCTTAGTTTCCTTATTTGGAAAACTGAGATAGTAATGGTACCTACTGCATGTGATTTTTGTGAGGGTTAAACAACACATGTAACATACTTAGAACACAAAAATTATCGATGTTGGGGGGACCTTCAAGATGGCAGAGGAGTAAGATGTGGAGATCAACTTCCTCCCCACAAATACATCAAAAATACATCTATATGTGGAACTACTCCTACAGAACACCTACTAAATGCTGGCAGAAGAACTCAGACCTCCCAAAAGGCAAGAAAATCCCCCATGTACCTGGGTAGGGTAAAAGAAAAAAGAAAAAACAGAGACAAAAGAATAGCGATGGGATCTGCACCAGTGGGAGGGAGCCGTGAAGGAGGAAAGGTTTCCACACACTAGAAGCCCCTTCGCGGGTGGAGACTGCGGGTGGAGGAGGGGAGAAGCTTCGGAGCCGCGGAGAAGAGCGCAGCCAGAAGGGTGCGGAAGGCAAAGAGGAGAGATTCCCGCACAGAGGATCGGTGCCGACCGGCACTCACCAGCACGAGAGGCTTGTCTGCTTACGCGCCGGGGTAGGCGGGGGCTGGGAGCTGAGGCTCGGGCTTCGGAGGTCAGATCACAGGGAGAGGACTGGGGTTGGCTGTGTGAACACAGCCTGAAGGGGTTAGTGCACCACGGCTAGCCGGGAGGGAGTCCGGGGAAAAAGTATGGACCTGCCGAAGAGACAAGAGACTTTTTCTTGCCTCTTTGTTTCCTGGTGCGCTAGAAGAGGGTATTAAGGGTGCCACTTAAAGGAGCTCCAGAGACGGGAGCGAGCCGCGGCTATCAGCTCGGACCCCAGAGACGGGCATGAGACACTAAGGCTGCTGCTGCACCACCAAGAAGCCTGTGTGCAAGCACAGGTCACCATCCACACCTCCTCTATTTTGATAAAGGAGGCAAGAATATACAGTGGAGAAAAGATAGCCTCTTCAATAACTGATGCTGGGAAAATTGGACAGCTACATGTAAAAGAATGAAATTAGAACACTCCCCATAACCATACACAAAAATAAACTAAAAATAGATTAAAGACCTAAATGTAAGGACAGACAACTATCAAACTCTTAGAGGAAAACATAGACATAACACTCACATAAATCACAGCAAGATCCTTTTTGACCCACCTCCTAGAGAAATGGAAATAAAAACAAAAATAAACAAATGGGACCTAATGAAACTTAAAAGCTTTTACACAGCAAAGGAAAACATAAACAAGACGAAAAGACAACCCTCAGAATGGGAGAAAATATTTGTAAATGAAGCAACTGACAAAGGATTCATTTCCAAAATATACAACCAGCTCATGCAGCTCAATATCAAAAAACCAACCCAATCCAAAAAAGGGCAGAAGACCTAAATAGACATTTCTCCAAAGAAGATATACAGATTGCCAACAAACACATGAAAGGATGCTCAACATCACTAATCATTAGAGAAATGCAAATCAAAATTACAATGAGGTATCACTTCATACCAGGCAGAATGGCCATCATCAAAAAATCTACAAACAATAAATGCTGGAGAGGGTGTGGAGAAGAGGGAACCCTCTTGCACTGTTGGTGGGAATGTAAATTGGTACAGCCACTATGGAGAACAGTATGGAGGCTCCTTAGAAAACTAAAAATAGAACTACCATATGACCCAACAATCCCACTACTGGGCATATACCCTGAGAAAACCATAATTCAGAAAAAGTCGTGTACCACAATATTAATTGCAGCACTATTTACATTATCCAGGACATGGAGGCAACCTAAGTGTCCATCAACAGATAAATGGATAAAGAAGATGTGGCACATATATACAATGGAATATTGCTCAGCCATAAAAAGAAACAAAATTGAGTTATTTGTAGTGAGGTGGATGGACCTAGAGTCTGTCATACAGAGCGAAGTAAGTCAGAAAGAGAATAACAAATACCGTATGCTAACACATATATATGGAATCTTAAAAAAAAAATTCTGATGTACCTAGGGCCAGGACAGGAATAAAAACACAGACGTAGAGTATGAACTTGAGGACATAGGGAGGGGACAGGGTAAACTGGGACGCAGTGAGAGAGTAGCATTGACATATACACAGTACCAAATCTAAAATAGATAGCTCGTGGGGAGCAGCTGTATAACACAGGGAAATCAGCTCAGTGCTTTGTGACTACCTAGAGGGGTGGGATACGGAGTGTGGAAGGGAGATGGAAGAGGGAGGGTATATAGTGAATATATGTATGCATATATTTGATTCACTTTGTTATACAGCTGAAACTAACACAGTGTTGTAAAGCTATTATACTCCAATAAAGTTGTTTAAAAAATTATAAATGTTATTTATTATTACTATGGTTTTTAATTTTATTTTATGTCAAGCCCTTTGGTAGGAGTTGAAAGTACAGCGTTAAAAACTATTTTGAAGTAGTGGATGCAGTTATCATATTGTGTGATCACTGAGGTAACTAGACATCTCTCAAAGGAATCAGGGAAGGTCTCATATGAGTTATTATTCTAAAATTTGATATGGAAAATGAGCAGGAGTTAGTGTGTGAAGCCATGTTATGGGAGTAACAGTGTTCTTAGAGGGAACAGCCATGAGAAAAGATAGCATATGATGAATTCAAAGAACTGAGAGAATTTTAATATGGATGATATTGAAAAATCACAAGGGAAAAATCACAGAGGTCCTTGTAATACATATCAAGAAATTTATTTTTTATTTTTATTGAAGTATAGTTGATTTATAATCCTGTGTTGGTTTCAGGTATACAGCACAGCAAATGATTTAGATAGATAGATAGATAGATAAATATATATATATATATATTCTTCAGATTGACTTCCCCTATAGGTTATTACAGAATATTGAGTATAATTCCCTGTGCTATACAGTAGGTCCTTGTTGGTTATCTATTTTATATATAGTAGTGTGTATTTGTTAATCCCAACCTCTTAATTTAGACTTTACCATGTATGCAGTGGGAAGTTCTGATGGGCTTTAAGCAGAAGAATGACTGGATCACATTCACATTTTAAAATGATTTCTCTGGCTGCAATATGGTAAAGATATTGAGAATAAGCAGAATTGTTAAGTTGCTATTGTAATGGTAATGGAATGGAGATAAGTGGAAGGAATACAGAGATATTAAGGAAGTAGAATCAGCTGTGTTTGTTGATTGACTATTAGAGTGAGAGAAGTAGGACTCAAGCATTTACTTAATGTAATGGTTATGATACATCTTCAGTATGGAGACAAAGATATCTCAAGTTTTAAACTGGATATTTTTTCTATATTCTAGTGTAGGAAACAGAGGGTGAGGAACATATTTGGGAACAATGGGTGATAAAAGCTATTGACTTTGGTTTTTGATATTTTTGGTGTGAAGTGCCTATACAGCTACTAAGTGAAAATGTCTTGGGAAAATAGATCTGGAACTTAGAAGTCATGTTGTAGCCCATGTCTTAATAGGATCTCTTGTCTACTCTTTGAACCCAGTCAAATTGGATAGGTTTCTTAAATTGCTTTGAAGTGGATTTTATGTCAAGCTATTATTGTTAGACATGATCTTGTGGTGCCCTGAGATCTCCATAGATTTTATCTCAACAATTTAAAAATTCTCCCTGAATGTAGATTAGTCTAAATCAACTAAGTGCCTGAGGTACCATATAGTTAGAAATTGTGCTAAGGTATTCTGACAGCTATGTGATATCTTTCTTGGTTTCTAATTTTCATTCTATTTGTGGCCTTTGCCAAAGCCATTAACCTCCTTGTCCACCAATATATCTGTTTCTAATGAAGGAATGATAAGAATTGTGACATCTTGCCCTTCCTTAGCAGAAGAGTTTGGTAAACAGTGATGAGTTCCCCAGTTCAACACTTCTATTTGTTAGCCATTAAATACTCATTTAAAAATGTTCAGGCTCCTTGGAGTCAGTGCACTGCACTGACACTTGTTTTTAATATCCATAAAAATCTATATCTGTCTCTTCAAAGTAGACAATTAAGCAACTCAGGGCAATAACCAGTCATATTGTTAGTTATCAGAAAAGTCTCATTGGGCCTTTGCTCCACTCTTCCTCAGAATAAAAATAATGAACACCTATATTTTGTTTTTTATATGAGCACAGAGTCTTGGCTCTCTACCAGGAAGAGGTTTATAATGAGGAGGACAAATAAAACATTAAGGCAGATGACTTAGTCATAGTGAAACGAGGTTCATCACAAGTGGACCAGATAGAGCAACTCTAAACTTCAAGTAAATTAACCTTGAGTATTCTGGGCTATAGCAGTAACTCCAAGCTCTATAACTATTACAAAATCTATGTTTACAGAGTATCATGTGGTAGTTAAGTGCCCAGGCTGTGGATCCAGACTGCACTCAAATATATATTGGATTGGCCAAAAAGTTCATTCTGGTTTTTCCATAAGATGTTACAGAAAAACCAAAACGAAATTTTTGGCCAACCCAATATAATGAGGTGCAAAGAATACTGGATTAAATTCTGGTCCTAGTTTACTGATTTATTTATTGAGTTATTGAGGACCTATTAGGTTATGAGTATGTATTGGTGAATAAAGCAAATATGGTGCTTGAGTTTATGGAGCTTATATTCTGGTAAGAGAGATAGAAAATAAATAAAGAACCAAATAATTGCATAATTAAAATCAGTAAGTTCTGTGAAGGAAATTAATATACACAAGTGATGGAGTATAGTGAGGGTCCTACATTAGATATGATATGAGAGAAGGTGTGTCTGAGGCATTAACATTTAAGGTGAGACCTGAAGGATGATAATGACCCACTCATACAAGCAAGAGAGGGAAGCATATTATACATGGAAAGATGAGTGTGTATGGAGACTCTGAAGTTGGGAAAAGCCTGTTATGCTCAATGAACGAAAAGGAGGCCTGTATGATGGGAGGGAAGTGAGCAATGGGTACAGTGGCCCACACTGAGTTGTAGAAGGAGTTAGGGGAGAGATACTTTAAGGCCTTATAGGCCATGGGTTTTAATTTGGATTTTATCCTAAGGGTGAAGAAAAGCCATGAAAAGGTTTAATCAATAGAGCAATATAGTAAAATTTACATTTTTAAAAGACCTCTCTTGACTTTCACATGCAGCAATAATTAGAGGGGTCAAGAGAAGTACAAAGACCATTTAGGAGACTCTAACAGTGGCCTCTGAGACACATGATGGTGGCTAAAACTATATGGGTAGTAGTAGAGATAAAGAAAAATGAATATGTTTGATATATATTTAGAAGTGTTCTGGTTTGAAAAACTAGTAGATTTTACTGCCATTTACTGAGATGTGAGAGACTGAAACAGAAAGGGTAGGTGAAGGTAGGAGGTAAAGTTAAATTTGAGATGCCCATGAGACATCCAAGTAGAGATGTTAAGTAAGCAGAAGGAATATAAACTTAGAAATTCCAAGGATAGGTTAGAGATGAATATGGTGATCTGTGGCCGTAAGTTTGACCGAGAGCTCCCAGTTATCTTGGAGCTTCCTTTTTTCACATCTTACTTCTGTCATTTATACACTCTCTGAAACAATCTATGAGATAGGAACTAAAAAACAGATTAAATGCTCTGCATTAGCTTCATCACTCTCTAGATGATGCACTTCATCATCTAGATGATGTGAAAGAGTTTTTTCCACAAAGATCATGGAATTTTTCAGGGAAATAGTATCAGTTTGGTGAGTCTTTGTTCAAGGTATAATTCTGCATGTAAGATGAGAGTCATCAAACCCATTTAAGTATATTGATATATGCTCCTGCTGATGAAACCACTGTGAGATTTTGACAGATTACAGAACATTCCCCTTTTGGACAGATTTGCCTGGCTAAGAAAAGTATAAATTGAAATGACAAGGAAAAACTGTAATAAATCCTTCCATCATTCTTGTTTTATGCCTTTGAAATTTCTCTAGAAGTTAAAACATCAGAAGGGTAGGAATGAGTGCTTCTTGTTATTCTTGAGTTTAGTTTTCTTAAAATGGATTAGGGTGACAGGAGATTAACATTCCAACCCAATCAGCAGTTTATGGATTTCCATTCACCTAAATACCTAAGAATATTAACACAGATTTGTTGTACAGGTTGGGGATTATCTCTGGAATTAGCTGATCACTTGAGATATGTCATTACAAATTAGCCTTTTTTCTTCATTGTTAAAGCTTTTATTTTTTAATGTAATTGTGCTGCCTGTAAATGAGTAACATCTACTTGCTAAAACAGAACCAGAAAACCTTCATTTGCATCTTTCCGGTAGTGTTAGTTCACCTCCCTATTGTTACTGAAAAATAAAGGGCTCTATTTGGCAATGGATTAAAACTGCCTTTCTTGAAGAACATTCTATGGAAGGTATACCCAGTCTCAGAGGTTAACAAGTCTTCTCTTCCCTGCTTCCTGTACCTCAGGGAACTCTTAGTCAATCTGGGAGACCTTCCCAGGAAGAGAAGACAATTCAAGGCTGTCAGAGTGCTGTGGGCTCCAGGAAAACCTTCAAGGTGGCCTTCAAGGTCCATTTCAGGCAGCTTAATCTTTTCTCTAATCAGATTTGCCTTTCCCTCAGTTGGAGACATATTTTATTTATTCATTTATTTGTTCAAAGAATTTGTATTGAGCACCTTCTTGGTGCTGGATGTGGTGCTAGACCATGGGCTTCCATCTTTGAACACAGTAGAATGGTTGTCTATCCTCTTGTAGCTTTTTGCTGCTCTCTGCACTTGCCAACTTGTTAGATTCCATAGCAGGTTATAGCACCATGAGATGTTACTTTTTTGCTTTGGAAGAAAGACTAGGAAACAGACAAAGAGAAAGGGTTTAAATATTCATTTGTACTATAAGTTTGTGGGTCTCACAATGCCCCACACATCTTTGGGTAGAGGTTACATGTTCAGTCAAAGTTCCATAGACTGGAATATAAATACTAGTGCTTATAAAGATCCTGGAGATCATCTAGTACAACACTTTCATTTAATAGATGGGGACACTGAAGCACAGAGAAGAAAACAACTCTGTTCAAGGTTGTACAGAAAGCTTGGGACACACCCAGCCTTTAGGGCTCTGTCTCCTGCACTAACTTTGCACAAAAACGATGAAAAAAATCTTGCTTTAAGTTGAAATGATCTGAGAGTCAACAGATATGTTTTAGGAGGAAAGATGAATTGAGATAACTTTACCTAAAAAAACCAGAATACCAAAGAGTAACTTAAGGATATTCTTAAAAATCGCTTATGAATACTTATTTTTATAAAAAGTATTGATTAGGGGTTCCTTCTGGAGACTCCAATGTGAATTGAACACACTTAAATACTGCCAGAGTGGTAAAGACCTATATTGGAATAGCATATAAAAAAGAGTGGATATATGTATATTTATAACTGATTCACTATGTTGTACAGCAGAAACTAATACAACATTGTAAATCAACTACACTCCAATAAAAATTAATTAAAATTAAAAAATCCAGAGTACAAGAGTAAATCTCCAAAAGGTGTAGTGATTTTTAAATTCTTGGATCTGGCAGGTACTCAATAAATGTTTGTTGAAGTAGTGAAAACAAAACTTACTCTAGTTTATCTTATGTAAAATAAAGTTTGAGAACCACTGAGTTCAAAAAAAAAAGAATAAAAAATTACTGCCAGCATGGCCTGAATTAGACATGGGGAAGAATGGTAAGTGAATTCTACCTTGCACTCCTGAGATGGATCCTTGAATCCTCTACTTAATATGTTTCCAACAGGAGAGGAAATCTATTTGTCCCCAGTTTAGAAGCAATGGTGACCAGGCTGGTGACTGTACAAGGTTTCTTCAGAGAATTATGTTACTCTGTCCTCAGTGGTAACAAGCTCACATTCCATCTCAGCAGGGACATCTCCTAACAGAGGACAGTGGCTTCAGCTCTCTTTGTGGCCCACTGACAGCTTCTCTCTCCTGGTTTCTGAGTCTCCCTCTATAGCCTTTTCTCTTAATATAGGGTTTTAAAGTAGGTCTGAAAATGATGTTCTTTTAACATATATCATACTATTTATGTTGGAAGAATATTTTTCTATATTGTACTTTGTTCACAAGATGAATACATTGCAAAGAATGAAATTTTACTCATTATCAAGATAAATATTTGTTAGTAGCCAAGCAAGTAATGAGATACCTCTCCCCTCAACACACACAAACACAGTTATCTGCTTTAGAGAACCATTTCACTCATTTCCAGTAATCAAGATGGGAGGATATGTAAACTTGAAAAGCTGAGATTCAGTTCTACCATTTGTGAGTCTTTAACAAAAATTCCCTAAACTTTCTGTGGTATTGTGCATGAATGTTGAGACAGAATTTTCTAAAGCACCAGAAAAATCTCTGGGTGCAAAGTTTCCTTGGTATCTATCACCTCTTCAGAATGCAAATACAAATAATTAGGAAAATCTTGTGTGCATATTTATTTATGTCTATAAGTCTTAACTACAGGTCAAACTTCAGGTAATGGCTACAATAAGAGTCAATAATTTCAAGATTTGGGTTTCTTTTAGAGGAAGCAGCAAAAGCATCTAAGTCATTTCTGTATTCCTGATGCCTAGCATGGTACATATGCACCAAAACGTATCAGTACATGATTGAAAGAGGGAATGATACTAATTGTTTAATTTGGATTTTATTTCTTGATTTAAACTAAGAGCACATGAAAGGACTTGCTGAGCAAATTGCTGGCATTCTCCAACCATACCTTCACTCTTTCCAAACCATCCATTTTGCACAGATTTTTTTTCATATTATGAAACTAATTGCTTTTGATATTTTAAAAAATATATACCTTGCTTTCCAAGGTCATGTTACTGAAAAAGGTCAGGATTTGAATTACAGTCACAGATATATTTGGTCCTGGATGTTATCTACTTTAAATTTTATTTAAATTCTGGAGGACTTTCAAGATGGCAGAGGAGTAAGATGTGGAGATCACCTTCTTCCCCACAAATACATCAAAAATACATCTACATGTGGAACTACTCCTACAGAACACCTACTGAACACTGGCAGAATATCTCAGACTTCCCAAAAGGCAAGAAACTCCCCACGTACCTGGGTAGGGAAAAAGAAAAAAACAGAGACAAAAGAATAGGGATGGGACCTGCACCTCTGGGAGGGAACTGTGAAGGAGGAGAAGTTTCCACGCACTAAGAAGCCCCTTCACTGGCAGAGATGGGGGATTGGCAGGGGGGAAGCTTCGGAGCCACTGAGGAGAGCACAGCAACAGGGGCACAGAGGGCAAAGCAAAGAGTTTCCCACAGAGAGAATCATTTCCGACCAGCACTCACCAGCCTGAGAGGCTTGTCTGCTCACCATCAGAGTGGGTGTGGCCTGGGAGCTGAGGCTTGGGCTTCAGAGGTCAGCTACCAGGGAGAGGACTGAGGTTGGCTGTGTAAACACAGCCTGAAGGGGGCTAATGTGACACAGCTAACCAGGAGGGAATCCAGGAAGATGTCTGGAACTGCCTAAGAGTCAAAAGACCATTGTTTTGAGGTGATTGAGGAGAAGGGATTCAGAGAACCACCTAAATAAGCTTCAGAGATAGGCATGAACTGTGGCTAAGAGAGAAGACACCAGAGACGGGCATGAAATGCTAAGGCTGCTGCTGCAGCCACCAAAAATACTGTGTTCAAGAACAGGTCACTATCCACACCTCCCTCCAGGAGGCTGTGCAGCCCGCCCCTGCCAGGGTCTGGTGATCCAGGGACAACTTCCCCGGGAGAACACATGGTGTGCCTCAGGCTGGTGCAATGTCATGCTGGCCTCTGCCACCACAGGCTTGCCCCACATCCCATACCCCTCCCTACTGCTGGCCTGAGTGAGCCAAAACCCCCTTGTCAGCCACTCCTTTAACCCCCTCCAGTCTGGATGAAGAACAGATACCAGAGGGTGACCTACATGCAGAGGTGGGACCAAATCCAAAGCTGAACCCCAGGAGCTATTCAAACAAAGAAGAGAAAGGGAAATTTCTCCATGTAGCCTCAGAAACAGTGGATTAAATCTCCACAATTAACTTGATGTACCCTGCATCTGTGGAATACCTGAATAGACAGCGAATCATCCTCAAATTGAGGCAGTGGACTTTGGGAGCAACTGTAGACTTGGGGTGTGCTGTATGCAACTGACTAGTTTCTGATTTATATGTTTACCTTAGTTAAGTTTTTAGTGCTTGTTATCATTGGTGGATTTGTTTATTGGTTTCCTTGCTCTCTTTTTCTTTTATTACTTTAAAAAAATTTTTTTATTTTAATAATATATTTAAAAAATTTTTTTATTTTAATAACTATTTTATTTTATTTTATTTCATTTCATTTCATTTTAGTCTTTCTATTTTTTCTCCCTTTTCTTCTGAGCTGTGTGGCTGACAGGGTCTTGGTGCTATAGCCAGCTGTCAGGCCTGAGCCTCTGAAGTGGGAGAGCCGAGTTCAGGATACTGGACCAACAGAGACCTCCCAGCACCCTGTAATATCAATTGGTGATAGCTCTCCCAGAGATCTCCATCACAGTTCTAAGACCCAGCTGCACTCAATGACCAGAAAGCTCCAGGGCAGGACATCCCATGCCAAACAGCTAGCAAGACAGGAACACAACACCCCCATCAGCAAAGAACCTGCCTAAAATCATAATAAGTTCACAGACACCCCAAAACACACCACTGGATGCAGTCCTGCCCACCAGAAAGACAAGATCCAACCTCATGTAAAAAAACACAGGCACCAGTCCCCTCCACCAGGAAGCCTACACAACCCACTGAACCAACCTTAGCCACTGGGGGCAGACACCAAAAACAACTGGAACTGTGAACCAGCGGCCTGTGGCCCATGAAAACAAGACCCCAGACATAGGCAGTGAAACAAAATGAGAAGACAGAGAAATATGCAGCAGATGAAGGAGCAAGGTAAAAACCCACCAGACAAACAAATGAAGAGGAAGTAGACAGTCTACCTGAAAAAGAATTCAGAGTAATGACAGTAAACATGATCCAAAATCTTGGAAATAGAATGGAGGAAATACAAGAAACGTTTAACAATGACCTAGAAGAACTAAAGAGCAAACAAACAATGATGAACAACACAATAAATGAAATTAAAATTCTCTAGAAGGAATCAACAGTGGAATAACTGAGGCAGAAGAATGGGTAGGTGACCTGGAAGATAAAATAGTGGAAATAATTACCTCAGCATAGAATAAAGAAAAAAGAATGAAAGGAATTGAAGACAGTCTCAGAGACCTCTGGGACAACATTAAATGCAACAACATTCAAATTATAGAGGTCCCAGAAGAAGAGAAAAAGAAAGGGACTGAGAAAATATTTGAAGAGATTATAGTTGAAACCTTCCCTGATATGGGAAAGGAAATAGTTAATCAAGTCCAGGAAGCACAGTGAGTCCCATACAGGATAAATCCAAGGAGAAACATGCCAAGACCCATATTAATCAAACTATCAAAAATTAAATACAAAGAACAAATATTAAAAGCAACAAGGGAAAAACAACAAGTAACACATAAGGGAATCCCCATAAGGTTAACAGCCAAACTTTCAGCTGAAATTCTGCAATCCAGAAGGGAGTGGCAGGACGTATTTAAAGTGATGAAAGAGAAAAATCTACAAGCAAGATTACTCTACCCAGCAAGGATCTCATTCAGATTTAACGGAGAAATTAAAAGCTTTACAGACAAGCAGAGCTAAGAGAATTCAGCACCATCAAACCACTTTTACAATAAATGCTAAAGGAACTTCTCTAGGCAGGAAACACAAGAGAAGGAAAAGACCTACAAAAAAACCCCAAAACAATTAAAATGGTAAAAGAACATACATATCAATAATTACAATAAATGTAGATGGATTGAATTCTCCAACCAAAACACATAGACTGGCCGAATGAATAAAAAAACAGGAGGCATATATATCCTATCTACAAGAGACCCACTTCAGACCTAGGGACACATAAAGACGGAGAGTGAGGGGATGGAAAAAGATATTTCATGCAAATGGAAATCAAAAGAAAGCTGGAGTAGCAATTCTCATATCAGACAAAATAGACTTTAATAAAAAGACTATTACAAGAGACAAAAAGGACACTACATAATGATCAAGGGATCAATCTGAGAAGAAGATATAAAAATTGTAAATATTTATGCACCCAACATAGGAGTACCATAATACATAAGGTATATGCTAACAGCCATACAAGTGGAAATTGACAGTAACACAATCATAGTAGGGGATTTTAACACCTCACTTTCACCAATGGACAGATCAACCAAAATGAAAATAAATAAGGAAACACAAGCTTTAAATGGTGCATTGAACAAGATGGACTTAATTGATATTTAAAGGACATTCCATCCAAAAACAACAGAATACACTTTCTTCTCAAGTGCTTATGGAACATTCTCCAGGATAGATCAAATCTTGGGTCATAAATCAAGCCTTCCTAAATTTAAGAAAATTGAAATTGTATCAAGTATCTTTTCCAACATTTTTATGAGACTAGATATCAATTACAGGAAAAAAATGTAAAAAATACAAACACATAGTGGCTAAACAATACACTACTAAATAACCAAGAGATCACTGAAGAAATCAAAGAGGAAATGAAAAAAATACCTAGAAACAAATGACAATGAAAACACGATGGCCCAAAACCTATGGGACACAGCAAAAGCAGATCTAAGAAGGAAGTTTATAGCAATGCAATCCTACCTCAATTGACAAGAAAAATCTCAAGTAAACAACCTAATCTTACACTTAAAACAATTAGTAAAGATAAACAAAAAGAATCCAATTTTAGCAGACGGAAAGAAATCATAAAGATCAGATCAGAAATAAATGAAAACAAAATGAAGGAAATGATAACAAATATCAATAAAACTAAAAGCTGGTTCTTTGAGAAAATAAACAGAATTGATAAACCATTAGCTAGACTCATCACGAAAAACAGGGAGAAGACTCAAATAAACAGATTTAGAAATGAAAAAGGAAAAGTAACAACTGACAGTGCAGAAATACAAAGGATCATGAGAGATTACTACAAGGAACCGTATGCCAATAAAATGGACAACCTGTAAGAAATGGACATATTCTTAGCAAAGCACAACCTTATGAGACTGAACCAGGAAGAAATAGAAAATATAAACAGACCAATCACAAGCACTGAAATTGAAACTGTGATTAAAAATTTTTCAGCAAACAAAAGCCCAGGATCACATGGCTTCACAGGTGAATTCTATCAAACATTTAGAGAAGAGCTGACACCTATCCTTCTCAAACTCTTCCAAAATACAGCAGAGGGTGGGACACTCCCAAACTTATTCCACAAGGCCACCATCACCCTGATACCAAAACTAGATACAAATGTCACAAAGAAAGAAAACTACAGGCCAATATCACTGATGCAGATAGCTGCAAAAATCCTCAACAAAATCCTAGTAAACAGAATCCAACAGCACATTAAAAGGATCATACACCATGATCAAATGGGGTTTCTCCCAGGTTGCAAGGATTCTTCAATATATGCAAAGCAATCAATGTGATACACCATATTAACAAACTGAAGGATGAAAACCATGTGATAATCTCAATAGATGCAGAAAAATCTTTTGACGAAATTCAACACCCATTTATGATAAAAACTTGCCAAAAAGTAGTAAGAGAGGGAAACTAACTCAATATAATAAAGGCCATATATGACCAACCCACAGCCAACATCATTCTCAATGGTGAAAAACTGAAAACAATTCCATTAAAATCAGGAACAAGATAAGGTTGACCACTCTCTCTGTTACTATTCAACATAGTTTTGGAAGTTTTAGCCACAGCAATCACAGAAGAAAAAGAAATAAAAGGAATCCAAATTGGAAAAAAAGAAGTAAAACTGTCACTGTTTGCAGATGACATGATACTATACATAGAGAATCCTAAAGAAGCTATCAGAAAACTAGAGCTAATCTAGTTTTAGCTAATCTACTACAGCTTAGTTTTAGTTTTAGCTAATCTTAGATTAGTTTTAGCTAATCTACTAGAGTTAATCAATGAATTTGGTAAAATAGCAGGATACAAAAGTAATGCCCAGAGATCTCTTGCATTCCTATATACTAATGATGAAATAACTGAAAGAGAAATTAAGGAAACACTCCCATTGACCATTGCAGCAAAAATAACAAAATACCTAGGAATAAACCTACCTAAGGAGACAAAAGACGTGTATTCAGATAACTATAAGACACTGATGAAAGAAATTAAATATGATACAAGCAGGTGGAGAGATATACCATGTTCTTTGATTGGAAGAATCAACATTGTGAAAATGACTCTACTACCCAAATCAATCTACAGACTCAGTGCAATCCCTATCAAACTACCAATGGCATTTTTCAGACAAATAGAACAAAAAGTTTCACAATTTGTGTGGAAACACAAAAGATCCCGAATAGCCAAAGCAATCTTGAGAACGAAAAACAGAGCTAGAGGAATCAGGTTCCCTGACTTCAGATAATAATACTAAGCTACAGTCATCAAGACAGTAAAGTACTGGCACAAAAATAGAAATATAGATCAATGGAACAGAGTAGAAAGCCCAGAGATAAACCCATGCACTTATGGTCACCTTATCTTTGATAAAGGAGGCAAGAATATACAATGGGGAAAAGACAGCCTCTTCAATAAGTGGTGCTGGGAAAACAGGACAGCTACATGTAAAAGAATGAAATTAGAACACTCTGTAAAACCATACACAAAAATAAACTCAAAATGGATTAAAGACCTAAATGTAAAGCCAGACGCCATAAAACTTTTAGAGGAAAATATAGGCAGAACACTCTATGACATAAATCACAGCAAGATCCTTTTTGATCCCCCTCCTAGAGAAATAGAAATAAAAACAAGAATAAACAAATGGGACCTAATGAAACTTAAAAACTTTTGCACAGCAAAGGAATCCATAAACACGATGAAAAGAAAACCCTCAGAATGGGAGAAAATATTTGCAAATGAGGCAACTGACAAGGGTTAATCTCCAAAATATACAAGCAGCTCATGCAGCTTGGTGTCAAAAAAAAACAACCCAGTCGAAAAATGGCAATATACCTAAATAGACATTTCTCCAATGAAGATATACAGATTTCCAACAAACATATATAAGGAGGCTCAACATCACTAACCATTAGAGAAATGCAAATCAAAACTACAATGAGGTATCACCTCACACCAGTCAGAATGGCCATCATCAAAAAAATCTACAAATAATAAATGCTGGAGAGGGTGTGGAGAAAAGGGAACCCTCTTGCACTGCTGGTGGGAATATAAATTCATACAGCCACTATGGAGAACAGTATGGAGGTTCCTTAAAAAACTACAAATAGAACTACCATATGACCCAGCAATCCCACTACTGGTCATATACCCTGGGAAAACCATAATTCAAAAAGAGTCATGTACCACAATGTTCATTGCAGCTCTATTTACAATAGCCAGAACATGAAAGCAACCTAAGTGTCCATCAGTAGATGAATGGGTAAAGAAGATGTGGCACACATATACAATGGAATATTACTCACCCATAAAAAGACACGAAATTGAGTTATTTGTAGTGAGGTGGATGGACCTAGAGTCTGTCATTCAGAGTGAAGTAAGTCAGAAAGAGAAAAACAAATACCATATGCTAACACATATATATGGAATCTAAAAACAAATTGGTCTGAAGAACCTAGGGGCGGGACAGGAATAAAGATGCAGACATGGAAAATGGACTTGAGGACACGGGGAGAGGGAAGGGTAAGCTGAGACGAAGTGCGAGGGTAGCATTGACATATATGCACGGCCAGATTTAAAATAGCTAGCTAGTGGGAAGCAGTCACATAGCACAGGGAGATCAGCTCGGTGCTTTGTGACCACCTAGAGGGGTGGGATTGGGAGGGTGGGAAAGAGGCACCAGAGGGAGGGGATATGGGGATATATGTATATGTATAGCTGATTCACTTTGTTATACAGCAGAAACTAACACAATAGTGTAAGGCAACTATACTCCAATATAGATGTTAAAAAAAGGACAAAAAAGGAAGGTAGAGAACTGGCTTCTTTTATTTAAAAAAAATCAAAATAAATTCAGTATTTCCAATATCAGTTTTCTTCCCACCATCTTTTAATGAGTAATTTTTCTCTATATTTTTTCACATTCTATATTCTCATGCCTACTTGCATCTATTAGTATATTCCTTATTCCAGCATATTCCAAATAATGTTCTTTGGAAGATAATGTTAGGAATTCTCTTTAGAAGGATTTTATGGTCATGTAAGTTTGGCAAATTTAGAGTTATTTTAAGTTTAAGCAGGTTTCTATAGAGCAATACTCCTCAGATTCTTTAATATGGTAAAAGTCATTGTAAATCTCTGAGGGGAATAAAGGTGATATTTTTGATGTAAAATAATTTTACTTAAATTCTGACTGAGAAAATTCTCTATCCTCTGCTCCTACATTTTACTTCCCTCTGAAAACAGAGAATTGATCAGAAAGGAGATAGTCCTCTGTTTTCCTGTAGGACCTTGATCATAGTGTGGCCTTTTCTCCCTGCTGGTGCTGTAGCCTTAGTTGTGTTATATAGCAGCTTCTGAGTCTGCCACCAAACCCCAACTGCTAAAGCAAGATGTACAGTGTTTTCTGTGCGGGGCAGAAGAAACTTTTCCAGGCAACTATAGAGGACCTGGCTTCTAAGAGCCCACAGTTCTTTTGCACCCTGGAAGTTCACCCACCTCTTTTTGGTTTACAGCACCCCCTGTTGGGAAATGTCTGCCAAATCCAGAAACTGAAATAACACTAATATTTGTCAACCAGTCCTGAAATTGTAGCACAAATAAGTTCTATTGGTGCTGCTACTGTGGCTGCTGCTGTTGTTGTTTTGTGTATGTGTGTTAAATGAAAGTAATTCCCTGAATTTTCAAGACCTATTGGCACAAGGTTCTGGAAGCCTTCTACTTTATTTTTATGTACAGTTCTTAATTTGGAAGGTTCAGAGACATGCTACTAAAATCCCTGTCACATTTTCTTCCTTGGGACTTGGGACCCTCTTGCAAAAGAGACTCCTGGTGACTTGCATGAATATCCCAGAATTCTTCAGATACCTATAGATAGAAAGGCTTATATCTTGTTATATCAACCAAAAATATAAAATGTCACTCCTCGCCAATTTACACAGTCAAGACTTGATTTACGCTTCATTCGTACAAGAAATTTTGTAAGAAATTCATTAATTGGGGAATTCCCTGGCAGTCCAGTGGTTGTGACTCAGCACTTTCAGTGCTGGGGCCCAGGTTCAGTCCCTGGTCAGGGAACTTAGGATCCTGCAGGTCACGCAGCACAGCCCAAAAAAGGAAATCATTAATAACATTCAAAGCTTAAAAATTAAACATAGTGTGCAAATATAATAAAATAAAATATTGATATTTCTATTCCTAGGGCAACCTGGGCCAAAGCTCACAGCTTAATATCCAGGTTCCTTAGGTATAGCAGGGCAACTGCCTGGTCTCTGGTTGAGCCAGTATGAGAGCTTTGGAGCCATTTAGCCAGTATGGTGGGAAATGTAGGTTGTTGTGCAAGTTATAATGACAAAAGCAGATATAATATTTAATTATATAAATTATGATTAAACAATAACTACATATAGGTATATCAGGTAAATATTCTCAAAGGTTCCATTTTAATTTACAATCTTCAATATTTATGCAAATTATCTTAAAAACACTAAGTCACATTCTGCCACATTTTAAAGAGAAAATCCATGTTGGGAAATAGGGTAAGTCAGGTCATATTATAGCCTAACTTCTGGGGCACTGGGCAAAAAAAAAGCCCATTAGGTGTCCATTATTGTGCAATGAATACTGTCTTTTGAAATAAAAAATGTAGCTCATTTCTCTCACTGTTTACTTGGATCTCACTGATACTGTTTTTGTTCATTCCACAATACTTGATGGCTTTAGATGAAATCATTTTGATGTTCTCTCATATTTTATGTGTTATATATGCCCTCTGTTCATAGAATAGAATATGATGCAGTTAGTATAAAGTTTATAAAACAAAAACTACAACAAGCAAGATGATTTTTTCCCTAAAACAGAATTTGTTTATTTTGGCCTCATTCTCTCCAAGGTTGAACACTTCATCTTAGATGATTCAAACGAAACTCAATGAATATAAGCTTTATTCAGTAAAATTATGTTTTCTCCTCATACCTTACATTCTCTCCAGTATTACATCAAAGCTCCAAGAGTTCATGTAATACCACAGCATTGCTGGGAAAGGAGTATCTGTTTCTTGGTTTCTGGCCAATACTCCTTTTAGCATCTGTTGAAATCCACATAATAGTCAGTTAATTATCCATTCTGGACACTATATCTCCTAATTCTGTCATCTTTAGGTTTGTCACCACTTTACTACCATGCTCTCCACTCATGGGAAATAGAAAATATTTGTGTACTCTCCCATCCCTCTCTTGGGCCTCAGGAAATCACTGGAACAATTTCAGGCCTTCTATCCTAGACCTACCATATCACCATTTCTCAGGTACTGCTGGTTCAGATGGTGGCACCAGAGAATTCTTCAAGTGACTTGCTTGGGCTTCATCTGAGGTGTAAAGCATCAAACCTCTTTTCTCTCAGATCCCTAAACCTATCTGCAGTTTCTATTCTCCCCACTCCAAGGACACAGCTTGGGGAAAAGAATTCTCATAATCACTTTTCAGAGGTACTACAGCATTTCATTATCTTGCTTCTCTTTCCTATATTTTCTGTCCTCTTCTAGTTCAGAGGATCTTTTATTTCCTTTGGTGTGAGAGAATTTGCTTGTGTATCATTATGCATTCTTTCAGATCTATTTGTTATGGCTTTGGCTTCTGATTCTCAATGCCTGGGCTTTTGGAAGCAAAAATAGTATCCTCTCTAACCAGTTTCTCTGCCACTAGTTCCAAAATAGATTTTAAATTGATTTTTTTTTCCTCTGCATTTCTTCCATAACCTTTATGTCCTGAGGTAGTGAATGTCAACGTCTTGTTTTAAATGGAGAGAGCCTCAAGGTAAAAGGACATTCTAGAAAATTAGAAAACGTATTGGTTAATTTTTCTAAATGTTATACTGTAACAATAAAATTTCTAAATAATGCTGAAATCCACATTTTGGGATATGCCTTGGGATTGCCAGCTTGAGTATAGAGAAACCAAGACATTTCCTTTCAGTCTCAACAACTGTTATAACTACACACATTCTCCTAAACAACTTACGTGCCAACATTACTCTTCTCCTCTGTGTTTAAAGGGAATAGACCCACTCCATAAACAGTGAAGCCAAAAGTGTTGAAAACCTACCCCCCTCAACAAGTCAACAGGTTGCTTCTAGTTTATGAATGGGAAGAAAAATAGAATGGGTGCTTTCAATTCTAATCTTAGAAATTCAAACCCTTGAGCAGGGAAAGTCTTTTTCAATCCAACAGTCAGAACAACTAAATTTCTCTTCTGGTTACAATTTGTTAGTTGAGATAACAGAGGGCATAGGAACCTCACCCAAATATATAAGATTTCTTCAAAAGCTTAGGGTTTATGAACTTTCATTTCTTTTCTTGACCTTAAATCATTTTTGTTACTTGAAGTTGCCTCTGTGTATACTAAGTTAAACACACCTTGTCATGATAGCATACTAGGATGTCACCAACAGCAAAAGGAATCTTTTTTTGGTAACAAGTAGCACAACAATCCCTGCCCCTCTAGTGACCATATTGTTTCATTTTGGTGATATCTCCGCTCCCGGAAATCCCTACTCTCTTATTCTGGGCCTCTCTGACTATTATCATTGCTGTCCCTTATGCTGATAGAAAAAAATTCCATCATTACCTGATCTCAGTAGGTGTGCTATATTGTTTATTTTTAATTCTGTATCAATCACCCTCATGAAGTCTCCTATGCCATACAGAGGAGGAGCTGGGAACCACATTTCCCAGAAGACCCTTTCCATTTGTTTTCTGTTTAAAATTTGTTAATGAAAGAAACATAGATTTGGAAAGCAGAAGAGAAGGAGAGGTCATTACTCGCTGGAAGCAGCTACAGGCAGACAATTGGGCAGATATGAGGTTTGAAGAAACTTGCAGGAGAACTTCTTAAGAATTTCTCATTTCCAGTCTCTCCCTATTTGGGACAAAGAGAAGTATCCTCCAAAGGTGTTATCTATGGTTTGAACTAGTCTCAGTGGAAGATGAATCTCTGTCTTTTGTAGTAACTTAGTCATTTCACAAGACAAGAAGAGGTCAAAGTGTTACAGCATTTATTCCTCTATATTTAGGTGGTTTAGCATCCATAGGGCTTCCTATTTCCCATTTACAGGAACATTTAGTGCTAACCTCCTACATGTCCTTTTCTATGGGTAGAAACTCAGTTGAAGAGTAGGTTCAATAGCCTCCAGGTTATTAATTTACTTTTACTATTTTCAAAAATTGGAAATTCTAGAGAGGAAGTTGTCAGTTGCAGATTTACTAGCAAAAGTATATTGTCAATATACGTCTCAAGAACTGTTCTTCATAAAATCTTAATTCTTATATCTGTTCACCCATGCCTATCTCAGAGAGAATACGTTTTATCTATTTGAAACAATTGTTTTGAAGACTTAATGAATCCTAAAATCTTTTTTAAGGTCTTTGATACATAATTGACCAATCAAAACTTTGCTAAAATGTCCACTTGCCTTCTGATACTCTTTGGTACTTGTCATACTTGAAGAGATATGACTGATCAAAATTATACCTGAGACTTGGCTGAAATATTGGCAGTTGCTCACTTCCACAGATATTACCATTCTTAAATGGCTGTATTTAATATTTATTAATGCTAACTTTTAATATTTGGTGGGCTACTTTTTAATATTTGGGAGGCTATATTTTATTTTTTTATTTTTTTAACATCTTTATTGGAGTATAATTGCTTTACAATGGTATGTTTCTGCTTTATAGCAAAGTGAATCAATTATACATATATATATGTTTCCATATCTCTTCCCTCTTGTGTCTCCCTCCCTCCCACCTCCCTATCCCACCCCTGTAGGTGGTCACAAAGCAACAAGCTGATCTCCCTGTGCCATGCGGCTGCTTCCCACTAGCTATCTATTTTACGTTTGGTAGTATATATATGTCCATGCCACTCTCTCACTTTGTCACAGCTTACCCTTCCCCCTCCCCATATCCTCAAGTGCATTCTCTAGTAGGTCTGTGTCTTTATTCCTGTCTTGTCCCTAGGGTCTTCATGACCTTTTATTTTTTTCTTAGATTTCATATATGTGTGTTAGCATACAGTATTTCTTTTTTCTTTCTGACTTACTTCACTCTGTATGACAGACTCTAGGTCCATCCACCTCACTACAAATACCTCAATTTCGTTTCTTTTTATGACTGAGTAATAGTCCATTGTATATATGTGCCACATCTTCTTTATCCATTCATCTGTTGATGGACACTTAGGTTGCTTCCATGTCCTGGTTATTGTAAATAGAGCTGCAGTGAACATTTTGGTACATGACTCTTTTTGAATTCTGGTCTTCTCAGGGTATATGCCCAGTAATGGGATTGCTGGGTCATATGGTAGTTCTATTTTTAGTTTCCTAAGGAACCTCCATACTGTTCTCCATAGTGGCTGTATCAATTTACATTCCCACCAACAGTGCAAGAAGGTTCCCTTTTCTCCACACCCTCTCCAGCATTTATTGTTTCTAGATTTTTTGATGATGGCCATTCTGACCGGTGTGAGATGATATCTCATTGTAGTTTTGATTTGCATTTCTCTAATGATTAATGATGTTGAGCATTCTTTCATGTGTTTGTTGGCAATCTATATATCTTCTAACACCATACACAAAAATAAACTCAAAATGGATTTAAGACCTAAATGTAAGTTCTGACACTATCAAACTCTTAGAGGAAAATATAGGCAGAACACTCTATGACGTAAATCACAGCAAGATCCTTTTTGACCCCACCTTCTAGAGAAATGGAAATCAAAACAAAAATAAACAAATGGGACCTAATGAAACTTAAAAGCTTTTGTACAGCAAAGGAAACCATAAACAAGACCAAAAGACAACCCTCAGAATGGGAGAAAATATTTGCAATTAAAGCAACTGACAATGGATTAATCTCCAAAGTTTACAAGCAGCTCATGCAGCTCAATATCAAAAAAACAACCCAATCCAAAAATGGGCAGAAGACCTAAACAGACATTTCTCCAATGGAGGTTATTTTTAATATTTGTCATCAGAAATGTAACATTCTGATGGAATTATAGAAGCAAATGGAAAGAGAATGGGGGGCTCTACCCTATCATGTGAAATATTGGTGCTAAGTCATCATGTCTCAGTCTTCTTGGCTATAAAAGGGTAAAAGTTGCCTTGTTGAAACGTTAAAAAATTTATTTTAAACATATGGATATAGAAATTGGTATTTAAACATTTGGATATAGAAATTGGTATTTGGTATAGAATTGGTACCAGATAGACTCCATCTGTCAGGACCAATAAAACACCTGCTGAATCATTTCAAATAGGCACATTATACATTTGTCTTGACCACTGGGACATCAATGGCATGAAAAATAATCAGCACCTTCACTAAAAGAATCACCAAGCGACATACCTTTATGAATCCTTTGTGAACAAAAATGAACAAATTCATAATATATGATTTTGTCAAGGCATGCAGGAATTTCAGACTTCTAAATTATTTCTCACTTGATTGATAATCACCTTAGAAATAGTCATAAAACTCTGAACTAATACTAGAGCATGAGCTACTAAAGGAAAGTTAAAGAATATATGTCAAATGAACATGCAAAATAGGTGTTTTTCTTTAAATCCTCATTTTTTTTCTCCTTTTATAAACATCCTGTCCATCTCTAGGCAATCAGTATTCTCATGTTCTCTCAGCCTCATCTGTGATAATAGTCTGATAGTCTCATTCACTCTAAAGAATCATTGACTTGCTGTTCAAAAGGAACTTTGAGCTAAAGAGAATTACTGGACTGGTAATGTTTAGACCTAATGAAATAAATATTACTGGATTAAGTAAAGGTATTATAGGAAGATATTTGGAGTCATGGTAAATTCCTGACATCCTTCAAATCACAGCATATTTTACTTCCATGTAAAGCTAATTTTGTTTATTTGCTTGCATTTTTGTTGTTGTTGTTGTTTATATTAGCAACTAATATAGGCTTTCCTTACTAAAACAAGTGGACACAAGTGAGTGTCCAAATGTCCAACATTTACATACCATGTTCACATATTGATGAACCTTAACTAATTTCCCTTTTTTCTACTTCAAACCCCATTACATATGAGACACTCAATGCCATGTTTCTATCAATAACCCACTACAAATAGTAAAGCAGTCACCCCTAAGAAAATTCCAAAATAAGTATTAAATGAGGGACAAAATATCAAAGAAATTTATTAGATCATAGTGTAATAAGTTACTGTAAGAGCTGTGTAATCAGAACACCAATAAAAATCTGCGAGATATTCTTACATAAGAACTTTCAAAGAAACTCATAATTACTGCTTGTCTGTACTTATTATTATGAGGGAAATAATGATCCATATTTTTAAAATCCAATAGAGTTTAATATGCTCAGAAAGTTGTATTTATCCAGTTATTACCTTTTTAACTTTTTAATGATCTCATTACCTCTACCAGCCCTTAGGGGATACCAGATGTGTTTCAGGACCCATAAAGAACCTGATTAGGGAAACAGGATATGTGAAAGCTAATTATAGATGAACGCAATTCAAACTACAAAATAGCTGCAGGAAATAAAACATTCGGCCAGGATGAATTTTGCAAAATAGAAAAGTCACACAGTTATCTTCTGCTAAGCCCTATCCCCATGTAAGAAGAAATAAAAATTAGACCACCCCCCAAAGAAAAAGAGGGGATTCTTTAGAGAAATATTTTAAAATATATTTTCTAAGTCATATGCAGAGATTGAAATTCCCAAAGAGGAAAGCTGATCACTCAACTTTCTCTCATTCTTAACTTTCATTCACAAAGTTATATGAAAGTAGGTGGAACTGTGCAACTATAAGCCAGACTAATAATTATTGTAGTGTGCTTAATGACAAGTAAAGAGTACACTTGCTCTAAATCAGAGCTTCCAAGTTGAGAATAAAGAAATGATTTGAAGGCAAATATAATAACTCAGTGATTACACTAAGGGGAAAATACTATTGTCATGGAAACCATTGAACGGAAACCAAAGTGTCTTGTAAATGCCACCTCTTTGTTGTGTTGCTCATTTGTTTTTTTGTCAAAAGGCTCTTTCATGTGTTCAATAATTTTAACTAAGAAAAACAAATGTTTATATGTTATGTGTCTAAAAATATTTTGTAACCAGTATTCTGTGAACAAAATAGTATGCAAAGTTGGCAGCAGAATGGTAGCAAATTCAAAAGTTCAGAAGTCCTCTTAATGGAAATTTTTTTCAGGCTGAGATTTCTTGACAAACATATTCTGGCTTGCACTATGGAGAACAGTATGGAGGTTCCTTAAAGCACTAAAAATAGAACTACCATATGACCCAGCAATCCCACTACTGGGCATATACCCTGAGAAGACCAGAATTCAAAAAGAGTCATGTACCAAAATGTTCATTGCAGCACTGTTTACAATAGCCAGGACATGGAAGCAACCTAAGTGTCCATCAACAGATGAATGGATAAAGAAGATGTGGCACATATATACAATGGACTATTACTCAGTCATAAAAAGAAACGAAATTGAGTTATTTGTAGTGAGGTAGATGGACCTAGAGTCTGTCATACAGAGTGAAGTAAGTCAGAAAGAGAAAAAAAAATACCGTATGCTAACACATATATATGGAATCAAAAAAAAAAAAAAAAAGAAAAATGGTCCTGAAGAACCTAGGGGCAGGACAGGAATAAAGACGCAAACATGGAGAGTGAACTTGAGGACATGGGGAGGGGAAGGGGTGGGCTGGGATGAGGTGAGAGTGTGGCATGGACATATATACAGTACCAAATATAGAATGGATAACTGGTGGGAAGCAGCTGCATAGCACAGGGAGATCAGCTCGGTGCTTTGTGACCACCTAGAGGGGTGGGGTAGGGAGGGTGGGAGGGAGACGCAAGAGGGAGGGGATATGGGGATATGTGTATACTTATGGCTGATTCACTTTGTTATACAGCAGAAGCTAACGCACCATTGTAGAGCAATTATACTCCCATAAAGATTTTGGGGGAAAAAAAAACATATTCTGGCTTGACAATATGAGTGTATTGCCTATAGAAAGTGATAACATTGCTGTGATTTGCATGTACCAATATTTCTTAATGTTATTTAATTTCATTTTAACATTTAATATCATTTGCTTCCTTTCTTCTGTTTCCAAATAAAGCGATCAGACCTAAAACAAGGAAACTGAACTAGATATCTTCTGTTGCACAATATGTTTATGCTCATTAGCAATTTAAATGAGCTTGACATTCATTCAGTAGTCCCAACAACTTGGTGCTAGGTGCTGAAATAGCAATGGTCCTATACAAAATTCAGTAAGCAATGGTCCTTACTTTCAAAAGTAAGTTTACATGGTGACACCCTGTAAATACTCAATAAATATTTTGAAATGAGTGAATTGAACCTGTTATTAAGACTTTTGCAATTAAAACAACTTTTCACAAATTCTAAATCTGCCCTTCTGGATCCATGGTTCTACCAATCTCTTTTTTCTTTTGTTCTACTTCTCTACTCAGATTTATAAAGAGACATATGAAAACCTAAAACAGCTTTCTTCTCTTTCTTTAGGAAGGCACCCATCAGATATGTCAAAAATTTTATTTAATTTATACATTATGCCAAAATAATACCAACAGCCTAGACTCAGAATTTCTTCTGAAAACTTGAGTTGCACATAACATCTCTTCCCATCTTAGAGAAGAAAGATCAATGTTGGTTGGTATTGATTTGCTTAACACTAAGACCTGAAAACCTAACATAATTGTAAAATAGCCTCTCCATCATTTCAACAAAGTATAGAGAAATAGCTTCAAAAACACATTTAGGAACTCTATAAAAGAAGCAAATACTTATAAAGACATATTTTTGGAACTATAATTTTGTGACTTTGGAAAAAAATAAGCTACATTTCAAGCACATGCTCTTTTAAAATGATTACAGTTCCCACCTGTGTGATGGGCTATCTGGTTGTAAAGCGTGAATGCTGGCTTTCTTTACAATCAAACAAAAACATAACAATGAGGACAATGGATTATACTTCTAGGATTCCTCTGCCTTAAGGATTCAACTGCTTTTCAGTGGTTCACTCCATTAATCCTCACATCATTCATTCAAGTTCAGCAG
>NW_006793272.1:3417872-3515786 GCF_000442215.2 Lipotes vexillifer
AATATCATCCTTGTTCATATACAGAAATTGATCTGCCAAAAGATTAAGTGATTTGCTCACAATCAGACAATGAGTCAGAAGTGGAGTGAGGCAAAGAAACCTGGTGTGACAGAAGAAACCATGCATGAGAAACAAAAAGGAAGGTAGAGGACCTGGTATGCTAGTCAACCCATTATACTCAGTTGGTGTTCTAAATGTCATCAAAAGCACAGAAAGAGAAAAATGTAATAATTGATCGAGAAGCAGAGTAAGGAGCATGATCTCAAGATTATGAATTTTCAAAACTAAAGACAGCAATTTCTAACCACAATACACATGAAAGCAAAGTAAGCTACCTGGACAACACTAAACTGCAAATACAGATTCCTAATGCTTCATCTTTGATGTCTCTTGAAAAATTGCTAAATATTCTAAAGTGATTTACAATTCTGTTATCATGTAGATAACATGCTCTCATAGATGAATCAAGATACTTCAGACCCGTAGGCCCCAAAATGCATGTTTCTAGGTGCTTTTTCTTGCATTCCTTACCCTACTTAATGGCTTTACTATTGCCCTAGTCACCTTAGGTAGACAACACAGGACTCAAAGCACTTTGGAGATAGAAAAAATAGCTTAAAATTACTTAGTCCAGTGTTTCTTTTTTAAAATAAGAATTTATTTTTAGAGCAGTTTTAGTTTCATAGCAAAATTGTGGAGAACATGAAAAGACTTCCCATATACCCACTTCCTCCAGACATACATACCCTCCCTCATTATCACCATTCCCCACCAGAGTGGTACATTTGTCACTGTTGATGAATCTACATTGACACATCATAATCACCCCAAATCCATCGTTTACATTAAGGTTCACTGTTGGTGTTGTACATTCTATGGGTTTGGACAAATGTATAATGACATGTGTGCATCATTATATTATCAAACAGAGTATTTTTACTGCCCTAAAAATACTCCGTGCTCCACATATTCATCTCCCCCACCTGTACCCCCTGGCAACTACTGATCTTTTTACTGTCTCCATAATTTTGCCTTTTCCAGAACCTCATATAGTTAGAATCACACAGTATGCAGACTTTTCAAATTAGCTTCTTTGACTTAATAATATGCATTTAAACTTCCTTTATGTCTTTTTTTTTTTTTTTTTTTTGCGATATGTGGGCCTCTCACTGCCATGGTCTCTCCCGTTGCGGAGCACAGGCTCTGGATGCGCAGGCTCAGCGGCCATGGCTCACGGGCCCAGCCACTCCGCGGCATGTGGGATCTTCCCAGACCGGGGCACGAACCCGTGTCCCCTGCATCGGCAGGTGGACGCGCAACTACTGCGCCACCAGGGGAGCCCCCTTTATGTCTTTTCATGGCTTGATATCTTGTTTCTTTCTAGGCTGAATGATATTCCATTGTCTAGATACACCACACTTCATCCATTCACCTAAAGAAAGACATCTTGGTTGCTTCCAAGTTTGGCAATTAGGAATAAAGCTACTGTAAACATCTGTGTGCAGGCTTTTGTGTGGACTTAAATTTTCAACTTCTTTGGGTAAATACCAAGGAGCGTGATTGCTGGATCATATGTTAAGAGTATGTTTAGTTTTTAAGAAAATGCAAAAGTGTCTTCCAAAGTGGCTGTACCATTTTGTTTCCCCACAAGCAATAAATGAGAGTTCCAGTTGCTCCACATCCTCACCACCATTTGCTGTTGTCAATGTTTTGGATTTTGGCCATTCTAATTGGTGTGTAGTAGTATCTCTTTATGTAAATTTGCATTCCCCTGATGACATATATGGAGAATCTTTTCATATGCTTATTTGTCCTCTGTATATCGTCTTTGGTGAGATGTCTGCTAAGGTTTTTGGCCAAGTTTTATTTTAATTTTTTTAACATCTTTATTGGAGTATAATTGCTTTACAATGGTGTCTTAGTTTCTGCTTCACAACAAAATGAATCAGTTATATATATACATATGTTCCCATATCTCTTCCCTCTTGCATCTCCCTCCCTCCCACCCTCCCTATCCCACCCCTCCAGGCGGTCACAAAGCACCGAGCTGATCTCTCTGTGCTGTGCAGCTGCTTCCCACTAACTATTTACCTTACGTTTGGTAGTGTATAAATGTCCATGCCTCTCTCTTGCATTGTCACAGCTTACCCTTCACCCTCCCCATATCCTCAAGTCCATTCTCTAGTAGGTCTGTGAATTTTTTCCTGTCATACCCCTAGGTTCTTCATGACTTTTTTTCCCCTTAAATTCCATATATATATGTGTTAGCATACGGTATTTGTTATTCTCTTTCTGACTTACTTCACTCTGTATGATAGACTCTAGGTCTATCCACCTCATTACAAATAGCTCAATTTCGTTTATTTTTATGGCTGAGTAATAGTCCATTGTATATATGTGCCACATCTTCTTTATCCATTCATCTGATGATGGACACTTAGGTTGTTTCCATCTCCAGGCTATTGTAAATAGAGCTGCAATGAATATTTTGGTACATGACTCTTTTTGAATTATGGTTTTCTTTGGGTATATGCCCAGTAGTGGGATTGCTGGGTCATATGGTAGTTCTATTTTTAGTTTCCTAAGGAACCTCCATACTGTTCTCCATAGTGGCTGTATCAATTTACATTCCCACCAGCAGTGCAATAGTGTTCCCTTTTCTCCACACCCTCTCCAACTTTTATAGTTTGTAGACTTTTTGATGATGGCCATTCTGACAGGTGTGAGGTGATACCTCATTGTAGTTTTGATTTGCATTTCTCTAGTGATTAATGATGTTGAACATTCTTTCATGTGTTTATTGGCAGTCTGCATATCTTCTTTGGAGAAATGTCTTTTTACGTCTACTGCCCATTTTTGGACTGCACTGTTTATTTTTTTGTTATTGAGCTGCATGAGCTGCTTATAAATTTTGGAGATTAATCATGTGTCAGTTGCTTCATTTGCAAATATTTTCTCCCAATCTGAGGGTTGTCTTTTGGTCTTGTTTATGGTTTCCTTTGTTGCGCAAAAGCTTTGAAGTTTCATTAGGTCCCATTTGTTTATTTTTGTTATTATTTCCATTTCTCTAGGAGGTGGGTCAAAAAGGATCTCACTGTGATTTATGTCATAGAGTGTCCCGCCTATATTTTCCTCTAAGAGTTTGATAGTTTCTGGCCTTATATTTAGGTATTTAATCCATTTGAGCTTATTTTTGTGTATGGTGCTCAGGAGTGATCTAATCTCATACTTTTACATGTACCTGTCCAGTTTTCCCAGCACCACTTATTGAAGAGGCTGTCCTTTCTCCACTGTACATTCCTGCCTCCTTTATCAAAGATAAGGTGACCACATGTGCATGGGTTTTTCTCTGGGCTTTCTATCCTGTTCCATTGACCTATCTTTCTGTTTTTGTGCCAGTACCATACTGCATTGATTACTGTAGCTTTGTAGTATAGTCTGAAGTCAGGGAGCCTGATTCCCCCAGCTCCGTTTTTCTTTCTCAAGATTGCTTTGGCTATTCGGGGTCTTCTGTGTTTCCACACAAATTGTGAAATTTTTTGTTCTAGTTCTGTGAAAAATGTCAGTGGTAGTTTGATAGGGATTGCATTGAGTCAGTAGATTGCTTTGGGAAGTAGAGTCATTTTCACAATGTTGATTCTTCCAATCCAAGAACATGGTATATCTCTCCATCTATTTGTATCATCTTTAATTTCTTTCATCAGTGTCTTATAATTTTCTGCATACAGGTCTTTTGTCTCCTTAGGTAGGTTTATTCCTAGATATTTTATTCTTTTTGTTGCAATGGTAAATGGGAGTGTTTTCTTGATTTCACTTTCAGATTTTTCATCATTAGTATATAGGAATGCCAGAGATTTCTGTGCATTAATTTTGTATCCTGCTACTTTACCAAATTCATTGATTAGCGCTAGTAGTTTTCTGGTAGCATCTTTAGGATTCTCTATGTATAGTATCATGTCATCTGCAAACAGTGACAGCTTTACTTCTTCTTTTCCAATTTGGATTCCTTTTTTTTCCTCTTCTTCTCTGATTGCTGTGGCTAAAACTTTCAAAACTATGTTCAATAAGAGTGGTGAGAGTGGGCAACCTTGTCTTATTCCTGATCTTAGTGGATATGCTTTCAGTTTTTCACCATTGAGGACAATGTTGGCTGTGGGTTTGTCATATATGGCCTTTATTATGTTGAGGAAAGTTCCCTCTATGCCTACTTTCTGCAGGGTTTTTATCATAAACGGGTGTTGAATTTTGACGAAAGCTTTCTCTGCATCTATTGAGATGATCATATGGTTTTTCAACTTCAGTTTGTTAATATGGTGTATCACGTTGATTGATTTGCATATATTGAAGAATCCTTGCATTCCTGGAATAAACCCCACTTGATCATGGTGTATGATCCTTTTAATGTGCTGTTGGATTCTGTTTGCTAGTATTTTGTTGAGGATTTTTGCATCTATGTTCATCAGTGATATTGGCCTGTAGTTTTCTTTCTTTGTGACCTCCTTGTCTGGTTTTGGTATCAGGGTGATGGTGGCCTCGTAGAATGAGTTTGGGAGTGTTCCTCCCTCTGCTATATTTGGGAAGAGTTTGAGAAGGATAGGTGTTAGCTCTTCTCTAAATGTTTGATAGAATTCGCCTGTGAAGCCATCTGGTCCCGGGCTTTTGTTTGTTGGAAGATTTTTAATCACAGTTTCAATTTCAGTGCTTGTGATTGGTCTGTTCATATTTTCTATTTCTTCCTGGTTCATTGTCGGCAGTTTGTGCATTTCTAAGAATTTGTCCATTTCTTCCTCGTTGTCCATTTTATTGGCATAGAGTTGCTTGTAGTAATCTCTCATGATCTTTTGTATTTCTGGAGTTTCAGCTGTTACTTCTCCTTTTTCATTTCTAATTCTATTGATTTGAGTCTTCTCCCTTGTTTTCTTGATGAGTCTGGCTAATGGTTTATCAGTTTTGTTTATCTTCTCAAAGAACCAGCTTTTAGTTTTATTGATCTTTGCTATCGTTTCCTTCATTTCTTTTTTATTTATTTCTGATCTGATTTTTATGATTTCCTTCCTTCTGCTAACTTTGGGCGTTTTTTTTGTTCTTCTTTCTCTAATTGCTTTAGGTGCAAGGTTAGGTTGTTTATTCGAGATGTTTCCTGTTTCTTAAGGTAGGATTGTATTGCTATAAACTTCCCTCTTAGAACTGCTTTTGCTCTATCCCATAGATTTTGGGTCCTCGTGTCTCCTTTGTCATTTGTTTCCAGAAAGCACTGTAGCTTTCTGGTCGTTGAGTGAAGCTGGGTGCTATTGTTGAGATGGAGATCTCTGGGAGATTTTCGCCGTTTCATATTATTTGGAGCTGTGAGGTCTCTTGTGGACCAGTGTCTTGAAGTTGTCTCTCCCACCTCAGAGGCACAGCACTGACTCCTGGCTGCAGTACTAAGAGCCTTTCATCCACACGGCTCAGAATAAAAGGTAGAAAAAGTAGAAAGAAAGAATTAGTAGAAATGGAAAGAAACAAAGAAAAGAGGGAGGGAAGGAGGGAGGAAGGAAGGAAGGAAGGAAGGAGGGAAGGAAGGAAAAAAAGAAAGAAAGAAGATAAAGTAAAATAAAATAAAGATAAAATATAATAAAGTTATCAAACTAAAAAATAATAATTATTAAGGGAAAAAACAAACAAACAACAAAAAAAGGACAGATAGAACCCTCGGACAAATGGTGGAAGCAAAGCTGTACAGACAAAATCTCACACAGAAGCATACACATACACACTCACAAAAAGAGGAAAAGGGGAAAAAAATCATAAATCTTGCTCTCAAAGTCCACCTCCTCAATTTGGGATGATTCATTGTCTATTCATGTATTCCATAGATGCAGGGTACATCAGGTTGATTGTGGAGCTTTAATCCACTGCTTCTGAGGCTTCTGGGAGAGACTTCCCTTTCTCTTCTTTGTTCTCACAGCTCCCAGGCACTCAGCTTTGGATTTGGCCCCACCTCCGCTTGTAGGTCGCTGGAGAGCAACTGTTCTTCGCTCAGTCAGGACAGGGTTAAAGCAGCCGCTCATTCGTGGGCTCTAGCTCACTCAGGCCGGGAGGAGGGAGGGTCACGGAGTGCGGGGCGAGCCAGCGGCGGCAGAGGCCGGCGTGACGTTGCATCAGCCTGAGGCGTGCCGTGCGTTCTCCCGGGGGAGTTGTCCCTGGATCCCAGGACCCTCGCAGTGGCGTGGCGGGCTGCACAGGCTCCCTGGAAGGTGGTGTGGATAGTGACCTGTGATCACACACAGGCTTCTTGGTGGCAGCAGCAGCAGCCTTAGCATCTCCCGCCCGTCTCTGGGGTCCGTGCTTTTAGCCGCAGCTCACGCCCATCTCTGGAGCTCCTTTAAGCAGCGCTCTTAATCCCCTCTCCTTGTGCACCAGGAAACAAAGAGGGAAGAAAATGTCTCTTGCCTCTTCCGCAGGTCCAGACTTTTCCCCGGACTCCCTCCCGGCCAGCCGTGGCGCACTAACCCCCTGCAGGCTGTGTTCACGCCGCCAACCCCAGTCCTTTCCCTGGGCTCCGACCGAAGCCCGAGCCTCAGCTCCCAGCCCCGCCCACCCCGGCGGAGCAGACAAGCCTCTCCGGCTGGTGAGTGCCAGTCGGCACTGATCCTCTGTGCGGGAATCTCTCCGCTTTGCCCTCCGCACCCCTGTTGCTTTGCTCTCCTCCGCAGCTCCGAAGCTTTCCCCCTCCGCCACCCGCAGTCTCTGCCCGCAAAGGGGCTTCCTAGTGTGTGGAAACCTTTCCTCCTTCACAGCTCCTTGACACTGGTGCAGGTCCCATCCCTATCCTTTTGTCTCTGTTTATTCTTTTTTCTTTTGCCCTACCCAGGTACGCGGGGGAGTTTCTTGCCTTTTGGGAGGTCTGAGGTCTTCTGCCAGCGTTCAGTAGGTGTTCTGTAGGAGTAGTTCCACGTGTAGATGTATTTCTGGTGTATCTGTGGGGAGAAAGGTGATCTCCATGTCTTACTCTTCTGCCATCTTCCCAGAAGCCTCTCTGGCCCATTTTTAAATTGAGTTGTTTGCTTATTGTTGAGTTTTATTGAATTCTTTGTATATTTTGGGTAAGAGTCTTTTGTCAGATGTGTGTTTTACAAATATTTTCTCTCATTTTGTGGCCTGTCTCCTCATTTTCTTGGCATTGTCTTTTGCAGAGCAAAAGTTTTTAATTTTAATACAGCCTAGCTTAATTTTTTCATCGATCATGCATTTGGTGTGTATCTAAGAAGCTAACACCTCACCCAAGGTAATCTAGATTTTCTCCTATGTTGTCTTCTAGGAGTTTTATAATTTTGGTGTTTTATATTTAAGTTGATGATTCATTTTTACGTTAATTTTTGTAAAGAGCATAAGGTCTGTGTCTAGATTCAGTTTTTTGCATGTGAATGTCCAGTTGTTCCATCGTCATTTGTTGAAAAGACTATCTGTGCTCTGTTGTATGCCCTTGCTCCTCTGTCAGATATCAGTTGACTATGTTTATGTGGGTGTATTTAGGGAGTGCTCTATTCTCTTCCATAGTTCTGTTTGTCTCTTCTTTCACCAATACCACACTATCTTGCTTGCTGTGACTTTATAGTAAATTTTGAAATTTAATAGTGTCAGTCTTCTAATTTTGTTCTCTTCTTTCACTATTGTGTTAGTTATTCTGGGTCTTTTGCCTCTCCATATAAACTTTAAAATCATTTTGTCAATATCCACAAAATAACTTGCTGGGATTTTGATTGGGATTGCTTTGAATCTATAGATAAGGTTGGGAAGAACTGACACCTTGATGGTATTGAGTCTTTTGATCTGTTAACATGGAATATCTCTCCATTTATGTAGTTATTTTTTAATTTTGCTCATCAGAATTTTACAGTTTTCCTCACATATATCTTGTACATATTTTGTTAGATATATGCCTAAGTATTTCATTTTGTGGAGTGCTAATGTAAATGGTATTGTGATTTAGTTTGGTATTACTTAAAGTGTGTTCTGCAAAACACTAAGTCAGTAAAATACTCCTAAAAAGGCGTTTCATGGTCAAATAAGTTTGTGAACACTACATTTTCAATTCTCTTTTTATAGGTTCATAGTACACATAAACACACTAAGTGTTTTGAAATGTTACCCTGTAAACAACTTTCATTTGTTAAGTCATTCTTTTCCAAACATATTTGGCTGTCAAACCATTATTGTACATATGTATCACACATATATAACACTTGTGGAACATATTTGTGAAGCCATATCAAGTTTAACTCATTTATTTTACATTTTACAGAATTTAGAGGGGAGGAAATAATGTGTCCAAGGTCACATGGCTAATAGGAACAGAGTCAAGATGTGAAGTAAGGTCTCCAGAATCCTAGTACAGTGTTCTTTTCATTATATCATTCTGTCTCTGATGCTTTCCTCCCTTTCAACATGAAATCTGGCATAATGTTTTATCTACTACATCATGAAGATATCTTCTGAAAAAATTCTTTTTTTCCAAGCTAAATATCAATTCATTACCTCTGTAGTTCTCAAATGATAAATTATAGAATCACTGGAGGAGCTTTTTTCAAAGTAAAGATTCCTGGGCTCCAGATGTATAAAATCAGAATCTCTATGGGTGGGAGCCTGGAATCTACATTGTTACTCAAGTAATATTGATAGTATTAAAGTGTGAGAACCTAGCTCTTTAGAACAGAATTTAGTGGGTCTAACATCTTCCTGTGGATATCTTTGAAAAAGTAGGTTTTGAGGGCCTTGCTCTTAGGGATTCTAATTCTGTAGATCTGGGATAGAACCTGATATTTGGAATTTTAACAAGCATTTTCCCCCTTCCCCCAGGTAATTCTGATGTAGATGATCCCTGGATCACAGCTCTTCTTGCCTGGATTTTCACGTTCTTCTCTCTCCATCCTTTTCTGTATACCATTTGAAAATTATTTTTATCCAATATGATACAGTTTCATATCTCTGCTCAAAAATCGTTAGCTGAATGATAAACTCTATCTCTGCAGTCTGATTCCAATCTCCCAAATAGAAATTGTACATTCTAACTCTAATAAGTTTTGCGTTGTTTCTACACATAACTTGCTTAATCATGCATCTATTTTTGCTTTCTAAGAGGTTACCAACTACTGTATGATTAGGTTCACTATCTGCTGTTTGAAAGTCCCTTGACTATCATAACATTAGATCTTCTGATACTCCTCCTAATAATATGAATGATGTGCTTCTAAAGATATTTCTACAGGACCTTTCTCCAGTTCCCTAGAGTTCATGGACAATGAACACTGCAAGAACCTAAAAATGACAAGCCTCCATCATGTTTTTTTAAATCTAGTGTGTGTGTGTAAGACTATCTTCCTCAGGAAAAGATTTCAGCTAAGTTATGAGGTAACCAAGTTAATCTCTGCAGCATCAACCTTCACTTTCTGCACTTTCCTTTTTTTGCTGCCACTCTCTTCTCCACAAGTGCCACTTCCTCTCTCCTTTCAGTTGACATGATAAGCTCATCCATGCAAAAGTGTCACATCTCATAGGAGAATGTGCCTGGCACATATATGCTCATCACATGCATAAACAGAATCTGCAGACAGATAACTATGCTATGCCTACTGGAATTAGAATTTTAAGCTTCAGTGAGTGGCAGTGTTTTGGTGTGGGTGGCCTTCTTGGCACAATAAATGCATAGTAAGTGGGGAGACACCCTCTGCATTTATGTGTGATCCTTATTCCCAGATCCTCCTCTATCAAGCTGAAAAATATACAATTTCAAATGAGCCAATTTAACTTTAATTAAAAAAAAATTAAATAGAACATAGTATTGTAAATCTTGATGTTTGCTTTTATCAATATTAGGAGGAGAAAAATACCAAAATACTTCTCTATTTATTTTTATTTTTGATTATTTTTAATTAATTTTTATTGGAGTATAGTTGCTTTACAATGTTGTGTTAATTTCTACTGTACAGCAAAGTTAATCAGCTATATGTCTACATACATCCCCTCTTTTTGGATTTCCTTCCCATTTAGGTCACCACAGAGCATTCAGTAGAGTTCCCTGAGCTATACAGTAGGTTCTTATTAGTTATCTATTTTATACATAATATCAATAGTGTATATATGTAAATCACAGTCTGCCAATTCATCCCACCCCCCCTTTCCCCCCTTGGTGTCCATACGTTTGTTCTATATGTCCGTGTCTCTATTTCTGTTTTGCACATAAGATCATCTATACCATTTTTCTAGATTCCACATATATGCATTAATATACAATACTTGTTTTTCTCTTTCTGAAAAAAGAAAAACTTCACTCTGTATGACAGACTTTAGGTCCATCCACGTCTCTACAAATGGCCCAATTTCATTCCTTTTTATGTTGGAGTAATATTCCATTATATATATATAGGTATCACATCTTTATCCATTCCTCTCTTGATGGACATTTAGGTTGCTTTCATGTCCTGGATAGTGTAAATAGTGCTGCAATGAATATTGGGGTGCGTGTATCTTTTTGAATTATGGTCTTCTCAGGGTATATGGCCAGTAGTGGAATTGATGGGTCATATGGTAGCTCTATTTTTAGTTTATTAAGAACCCTCCGTATTGTTCTCCAGAGTGGCTGTATCAATTTATATTCCCACCAACAGTGCAAGAGGGTTCCATTTTCTCCACACCTTCTCCAGCATTTATTGTTTGTAGATTTTTTAATGATGGCCATTCTGACTAATATGAAGTGATAGCTCACTGTAGTTTTGATTTGCATTTCTCTAATAATTAGTGAGGTATATAGAAGTTTTGTCTTCATCCTTTGAAATAATGAGTTTTGAATCAATTTTTCTTGATGTCACCAAGTCCCTTATTAATTGCAAGGCAATTGATCTCTTTTTACTAGAATATTCAGGGAAGATAGAATTGGATCACTTTCAATGATTTGTATGAAAGAAGGGGAGTTAGTAAACTAGATACAGCAAAATTGGGAAGCTAATTTACCCAATTTTTTCACTGGGTCCTGTTTCTCTGTCTAGAAATAAGCCTTCCATATACTGATCAGAAATGAGTTATTCTCACAGACTATATACCACATATCAAATTATATTTAAACAAAAACTTTAAAACTCATTCACTACAGCAATCAGAGATGAAAAAGAAATGAAAGGAATCCAAATCAGAAAAGAAGAAGTAAAACTGTCACTGTTTGCAGATGACGTGATACTATACATAGAGAATCCTAAAGATGCTACCAGAAAACTACTAGAGCTAATCAATGAATTAGGAAAAGTAGCAGGATACAAAATTAATGCACAGAAATACCTTGCATTCCTATACACTAATGATGAAAAATCTGAAAGAGAAATTAAGGAAGCACTCCCATTTACCACTGCAACAAAAAGAATAAAATACCTAGGAATAATCTTACATAAGGAGAAAAAAGACCTGTATTTAGAAAACTATAAGACACTGATGAAAGAAATTAAAGATGATACAAATAGATGGAGAGATATACCATGTTCTTGGATTGGAAGAATCAATATTGTGAAAATGACTATACTACCCAAAGCAATCTACAGATTCAATGCAATCCTATCAAACTACCACTGGCATTTTTCACAGAACTAGAACAAAAAATTTCACAATTTGTGTGGAAACACAGAAGACCCCGAATAGCCAAAGCAATCTTGAGAAAGAAAAACAGAGCTGGGGGAATCAGGCTCCCCAACTTCAGACTATACTACAAACCTACAGTCATAAAGACAGTGTGGCACTGGCACAAAAACAGAAATATATGATCAATGGAACAGAATAGAAAGCCCAGAGATAAACCCATGGTCACCTTGTCTTTGCTAAAGGAGGCAAGAATATACAATGGAGAAAAGACAGCCTCTTCAATAAGTGGTACTGGGAAAACTGGACAGCTATATGTAAAAGAATGAAATTAGAACACTCCCTAACACCATACACAAAAATAAACTCAAAATGGATTAAAGACCTAAATGTAAAGCCAGACAGTATGAAACTCTTAGAGGAAAACATAGGCAGAACACTCTATGAAATAAATCACAGCAAGATCCTTTTTGACCCACCTCCTAGAGAAATGGAAATAAAAACAAAAATAAACAAATGGGACCTAATGAAACTTAAAAGCTTTTATACAGGAAAGGAAACCATAAACAAGACGAAAAGACAACCCTCAGAATGGGAGAAAATATTTGTAAATGAAGCAACTGACAAAGGATTCATCTCCAAAATATACAAGCAGCTCATGCAGTTCAATATCAAAAAAACAACCCAATCCAAAAAAGGGCAGAAGACCTAAATAGACATTTCTCCAAAGAAGATATACAGATTGCCAACAAACACATGAAAGGATGCTCAACATCACTAACCATTAGAGAAATGCAAATCAAAACTACTACAATGAGGTATCACCTCACACTGGTCAGAATGGCCATCATCAAAAAAAATACAAACAATAAGTGCTGGAGAGGGTGTGGAGATAAGGGAACCTTCCTGCACTGTTGGTGGGAATGTTAAATGATACAGCCACTGTGGAGAACAGTATGGAGGTTCCTTAAAAACCTAAAAATAGAACTACCATATTGATCCAGCAATCCCACTACTGGGCATATACCCTGAAAAAACCGTAAATCAAAAAGAGTCGTATACCACAGTTTTCATTGCAGCTCTATTTACAATAGCCAGGACATGGAAGCAACCTAAGTGTCCATCAACAGATGAATGGATAAAGAAGATGTAGCACATATATACAATGGAATATTACTCAGTCATATAAAGAAAGGAAACTGAGTTATTTGTAATGAGGTGGATGGACCTAGAGTCTGTCATACAGAATGAAATAAGTCAGAAAGAGAAAAATAAATACCGTGTGCTAAGACATATGTATGGAATCTAAAAAAAAAAAAAAAAAAAAAAGGTTCTGAAGAACCTACGGGAAGGACAGGAATAAAGATGCAGACATAGAGAATGGACTTGAGGACGTGGGGTGGGGGAAGGGTAAGCTGGGACGAAGTTAGAGAGTGGCATGGACTTATATATACTACCAAATATAAAATGGATAGCTAGTGGGAAGCAGCCGCATAGCACAGGGAGATCAGTTTGGTGCTTTGTGACTACCTAGAGGGGTGATATAAGGAGGGTGGGAGGGAGACGCAAGAGGGAGGAGATATGGTGATATATGTATACGTATAGGTGATTCACTTTGTTATAAAGCAGAAACTAAAACAGAAACTAACACACCATTGTAAAAGAATTATGTTCCAATAAAGATGTTAAAAAATTAATTAATTAATTAAAGTTTAAAAAAAGGAGTGTACAGAGAGCTAAAAGAAATGCCCTAGTATTATTGATTATGAGGTATGAGTGAAAGATGAATGAAACAGTAGTTCATGTCTGGGAGTTACATCCTATATCATGGGAGAGTGCTCTAATATCAATAAACTCACCCTTATCCAACGTTATTTTTTGCCTTTCCTTGATCTAGTACCTTAATGATTCAGTACCATATATATTCTCACAGCTTCTCCTAGTACATGTTAGCTTGGTCCTTCATCTCCTTTTGGATTGTAGTACTTTTCCTTCCTTAATAGGCATGTAACTTCCCTGGCCAATATTTTGTAAATTGACCCTAAGTTTTAACTTAATGGCCAGGAGGGGAGGTGGGAATAGATCCTGATACAGGTACAAATTGACTTTCAAGTCAGAGGCCTGTGCATAGTCTTTAAACAAAGAGGAATGATATCCTCTAACATGAAGGAATGGCCCACTTCAGGGGAATCCAGGATTTCAAGGTTTTTGGTGGTTCAATACAAATAACCCTATCCCCTCATATCAGGGTCCTATCCCTTCCTAACCAAGACCCTGACCTTCGGAAGCAGACATTCCAGGGACGAGCATTCCATGTTTTCAGGACCTCTGTTACTCTTGTAATTAACTCCTGGATATAATACACAGCTTTTTATGGCTTCTAACCTCAGGAGATAACATTCGGTTTACTGCTCCCAAAGAGTCACTATGACTTTTCACACTTCACTTTCAGTTGGTGATGACTTACTCTTAGTCTTTCCTTGTTTTTCTTCCATTTATCAATGGCACTCAGCGAAAACCATTTGACTACATTGTCCTTATTACTACTACTCTACCCAAACCTTTGGAAAACCTGAGATACTGCACCTTCTATTCCCTTCTATCCATATCACACCTTACTTTACCACCTGTTAAAGTTTTAATAATTACACATATGCCAGGGATTATCAGTGCTTCACTTACACTGAGTGGTGAGGACCCCAGAAGCTAGCTGGTCAGCACAATATCCAACCACGAAATCCCATTTTAGATCCTACATCCTTTGACTATTTCTGGATCCACCCCTCTTTGATAGAGTTAGCTAGGAAACAGACCCTGAGGTGGAGATTTGCATTCCGGAAGTTATTGGGGAGTGATCTTGGGATCAACACCTGTGGGAAGTGAAGATAGTAGAATCATACAGAGGAGGAGGTGATGTATGAGGCAGTTTCAGCCAAGCCTTTTGCTGATCCCATTGAGAAAGGTGGAACTGAGTAGAAAATAGGTCTCTCTTAAAGGGAAAATTTTTACCATAGTCAATCATTTGGGGGAAGAAACAAATTTTCAGGTAGGAAAATAAAATGTATAAGGTGAGTCTTAAGCAACAGCAATAGGAAAATATAGTCCTCTTAGGCACCGTCTTTTTCTCTTGATCTATACTTAAAGGAACTCCTACATAATTGAGGACTTTTCCAGTTAACAGTGATTGCAATGGCCACATAAAGGCATTCTGGGAACTTGGTCTCAGCATACCCTTTGGGAGATGAGAAGCTGAGGATGGGTATCTTGGGTTTTAGAAACAAAAACTCTCTAGTTATAATTTGCTCTTCAAGCTTGTTTCCCTCCTACTGTCCCCAGATGTTTACCTTGTATAAAAATAAAAGTCTGGTTTCAGCTGTGTAATAGAAAAGATGAATATTTTGTTATCTATAATTTGTCCATGTAGATAGAAGGGGAAACAATCTCTCCCCCACTAACCATCACAACCTTGTGGTCTGCACGGAGATGGCAAGCTGGATTAGTAACACCTCCAAGAGGAAGTTGAGTCTAGGGAAACAAAAGCCAGGTTGATAGGTCTACCCACCTTTTCTATATGCAGACTCTCATTATCATCTTGGAGACCTGGATTTTATTTTTTTACAGACATTGGCTGATTTCTCATCATCCTTTGCAGCTGAGGAATCTGTTTCTTATCACAACCACTGATAAAGGCATTGCTATCTTGCACTTCGCCATCCTAAGCAGTCCTTGAGGGGCTTTAAGGAGTTATATAATGAATACTAATCATAATGTTTTGCATTTATTCATCTCCAAGTTCTTTCAGAATCTTAACAGAAAGTAGTGCAAATAGTACTGGAATATAAACCTGAAATATAGGCTGAGCTCTCCCATTGCGTGAGTTTGGGCAAGGATTAATAACAGTGATCCTCCAAAATGTACAGATACTTTAGATGATTCGTAAGCTCTCTTTCAGCAGTGACATCCTTTGATGTTCTTCATTAATTTGATAGCTGCTATAAACCAATAAAGTAAGTAAGGCAGGCCTAGTTAACCTCATTTGACAGTTGAGGATACTGATGCCTAAGTAGGCTAAGTGATTTTCCCAAGGTTGCAAAACTAATTTGGAATGGGTTTGGAACTGGAAATCGGGTTCTTTCTGCTATTTAGGGTAGCAGAATATGGCAAAGATGATCTTGGCTAGTAGAGGGAATGAAGGGTATAAAATTTTGCTTGGGACCAAGGAGATTAAGCCTGCTCTAAAGGATCCTGACACTCTTATAGGATAGTAGAAATTGATAAGAAAGATCTAGGCCATAGATCCCCAAGGCCAGGGAACTTTTATATAAACAAACCAATAAATAAATGCATATGTGTGTATACTTCTGTGGCATTTAATGAAGAAAAAGCAACAAACATTTATTGTGTACCTCCACCCCTCATGTAATACACTCTGCAGAGTACACAAAAATATGATGAACATAGTCCTTGCCCTCAAGAATCTTGAAAATTATTGAAAACATATAGAAATTTATAGAGAAATCAAATGCACAAATATAAAAATCTGAAAATAGAATGTGAACCAGATGCTTGGGAGATAAAAGTAGTATCCTACTCCAATCTCGCATTCTATCTCAAGAGAGGAATGCTACAATACATATTGCTATCTTTCAGAGCAGTGATGTTGATATACTCATCCTTAACGTCTCTCTCTCTGTCTCTGTCTCTCTCTCTTCCCCACCCCCCCACCCAAATAAAGGATTGAGACTTGAGTGTTCTATCCTTTAGAGATGAAATAAGTACAGCCTACTCTCAGGGGAGGAAAATAAGTGTTCCATTAGAACCCAAAATAAGCTCCTCAGTTATGTCATCTTGCAGGATCTCATTACTCTGACCTATAAGATTTGGAAGAGTTGTATGAGATTACAAGATCCTTGACGGCACTTCAAAAAGTATGAAGTGTCATGCAAATGCAAGGGATTACAAAATAATAATTACTATTTTTTCAAACAAAGGTTTCTTAGTCTGAGTATAATATATCCTGCACAATGAATATGTCCGCACAAGGGCTTTCTCTGATTTCTGTCCCTGTAACAGTTGCTCTCTATAATGAATGCGCTAGACCTTATTGCTCACTGAAAGGAAACTGAGTTAAACTAAATTATTAACAATTCGTTTTTTATGTATTCAAGAAGCAATTACTTTTGAATTCTGTGAACCAGCCTCCTTTCCTATCCCTGACTTTCCAAAGAAGAAAACAAAATCCCACCCTAAGTAGTTAGATTCAAACCGCCAGTGCACAATACCCAAAATCAAAGGGATCTCAAAACTTTAAATAACTGTATATAATGTATAAAATGAGGGTATTTTATAAGTATATATAATATACAGATTTTGTAAATTATATAGAATATAAATGTGTGTGTGATTTCACACCATTCTTTAATGTTAGCCTAGAAGTTCTCTCTTTATGTCTTGCAAACCTTGATTTCTGACAAGACATTGGATCAGGTTCCTTGCATGTAGTAGGAGCTCAAAAACAATTTTCTGGATAAGTGAAACAATCTATGTTAATTAAGCATTCAGAAAAAGCTGAGCAAAGTCAATTGACTGAGTTGGTAAATTAGTTGCTATGGCAACCTCTTTCCTCATTGGAAAGAAGTCATAGGGTCAAGAGCAGATTTTAACACAAACTGGGGTTGGGGCGAGGGGAGAGAAGCACCATGATCTTTTCCTCATTCACTTCCTGTTTTCAAAATGAATTAATAGATAGATAGAAAAGGCAATTGTGGTTTTGAAGAGAGTTCTCACCCAGGAGAGGGATCAGCTGTTTTAATAAAAAGCTGTTGTCTTGGCTGAGTTCTGCCATTAATAACCCTCAATAATCGCAGGTGGAAGGAGAATGTAGTAGTACTATAATGACGTTCAGTGCTGAGGTTGTGAGGGGCTTGCTGAAGGCTCTGGACAGGCAATAGGGCACAAAGATTTTCATTGCCTAGAACCACTTTGGTGAGAAAAGGTTATGTTATTTTTATTACTTTGTTTTGCTTTGTTTGTTTCTTGGTTGGAAAAAGAACATCCAAGTGTTTAAAGTTTAATAATGATTGAAGAACAGTTGAGTTAATGACAGATTTTCAAATGGATAGGAATTTGTGATGATTTATGCATGCTTTTTATTATTTCTGGTATTGCATATTATTGAGGCACATCAAGGCATAGCTAATTATCAGGCAGGTACATTTCGTGATGCTATTTTCATAAAAGTCAGAAGACCAGAATTATGGCTCCAACTTTGACACTTACTGGTTGAATGGTCACACAAGTTCTTTGAACATCAAGTTCTGTAAATGTCACAGGAGAAAACTGAGACCAATATTAGCTGCTCTGCCTAACCTCACAACTGGTTATGGAATCGAATGACTTAACTTATTGTATTACTTATGAAAACAGTGTATAAATGTAAGCAAGACCTGCTTCATAGTTATGCAATCTGTGCAGTTGTGCAAGGTCCCACACTTGGTTTAATGCTATGTTGTCACAGCCATTAAATTAAAAATTTTTGAACAAGGGGCCCTGAATTTTTATTTTGCACATGGCCCCACAGATTGTGTAGTCGTACCTGAATGTAAGATATTATTAGACATACCCTTTTATAGAAGTAGCAATATTTGAGAACTGTGGTTATGCATCTGGGCAATTTATCCCTATTTGTTGAATTTTAAACAGGACAGAATGGAAGGAATTAGTTAATGAGACAGTATAGGCATTTTGGGGGGTAATTCACCTTTATGTGATATCAAGAGAACCATGTAGGTCAAGATTGAGATGAGGTTAAACAACAAGGTTGACTTTGATAATAATTAAGGTCTAAATGTGAGAAATAATCTCATATCTCAATCTGCATCCATTTTCCCCAAGTATGTTTGATTTGTTTGGAGCATTTCAAAGGGTAGAGTTTGGTGTGTGTGTTTAGTGGGGGATGAGGGGGAGGGAGTTCCTTACATTGATATTGCCAGTCAGAGCAGCATCAGGGGGCTAAGTGAGAATGACACAAACCTTAGTCTACCTGCTGTTTTAGTTGACCCTAATTCCATGGTAGTATTTTTTTTCACTCTAATAACGTATAGTGGGTGTCTCCTGAAATCCTATAAAGGCATTTATTCTGCCTGGTACTATCTAAGATAGCTAATGTCTATGAAGAGAAAAAGATTTGAAATGCATATATATTAGGGTCCAATATGTACCCTTATTGTATAACATTTTCCTGTGGGAACTTAAGTAAAACTCAAGGCCTTCAATCCAACTGTTAAACTGTGAAAAGAAAGACTTTAGGTTTCTGCTGGAAAATATATGACTTGTAAAATTCACCTTCTTTTCTAATGTTCTGCACATTTTCTTTCACTAAAAGACACTGATGGCTTTCTTGAACTAAGCAGACTTTACTTCAAGCACATGATTTCAGTTGCTGATAGAAGTGAAAACAAGACTGTAGTGGATTAGCTTATGTATGGCCTCTTCCTTTGACAATTATAAAGAAAACATGCATATTTAATTTAAAAGGTAGGATTTAATTAAATAGGGAAGACATTGTAAACCTATATGAAAATTGGAATTTCTGAAGTAAAATTCTGAGTAGAAATCACAATTAATACAAAAATCTTACCTGATTTCCTGGTGAAAAATGTATGGGTGCTGGGTGCTGCTTTGTGTATGTGTGTCTTTCCTGTTCCAACTCCCCATGAAAAAAAATCTAGTTTATATTTCATCTAAAAAAAAACACCTCCTATGACCATCAGATATGTTAAATCAACCATCTGGAATTCTTTTATTGCATTGTAGCCTCACTCTAAATCATGGTGGAAAGAATGCATTTAGTATACATTTCATTTTTGTGGACTACATATATGGCAAAATAAGTCATAAATGAAAATAAATATAATCTAGAATGTCCACATAGTATATGTAACTTACCCTCCATGCTTGAGACTATCTTTCTCTTGCCTGAGAAATGAGCAGTTGTAAATATGAATGGATTCACTTCACACATAACACAGTATACACGCTCCACACAAAATTAAATTAAACAAAAAAGTTGTGTCAAAAATTAAAAGTAAAGGGCTTCCCTGGTGGCGCAGTGGTTGAGAGTCCGCCTGCCGATGCAGGGGATACGGGTTCGTGCCCCGGTCTGGGAGGATCCCACATGCCGTGGAGCGGCTGGGCCCGTGAGCCATGGCCGTTGAGCCTGCTCGTCCGGAGCCTGTGCTCCAAAAAAATTAAAAGTAAGCATGGAAGTAAACGTGCCCAGTATGCATGCTAAGAGTAATCATTATTGACATTGTCACTAATACTGTATCGTAATTTTGAAAGTTGCTAGGAGAGTAGATCTTAAAAATTCTCATCATACACACACACGCAAATTTGTAACTACATGTGGTGATGTATATTAACTAGACTTATTGTGGTGATCATTCTGCAATATATACAATAAATATCAAATGTTATAAATATGAAACTAACATGTTATATGTCAGTTATATCTCAGTGAAAAACAAACATAATATCATTCAGGGTAAGTTGAAGTAAATTATGACAGTAGTCAGAGGAAGGAATACATGTTGGTCCTTGGTAGCCCCTACTTCTGTCTGAGGTCCTCTCTGCCTTCTGACCTCTCTAGCCCTGGCTTCAGGAATCTCCCTATGGAAATACCCCATCTGGGGTTGATCACTCTAAGGGACAATCCAATTTTCATTTTGTTCTCTTTCTTACTTCTCATCATGTTTTGGATTTAGATGGGTTATCTAATACCTGCAGTAGAATCATGCTATTTTTGGAATCTCAATAGAAAGCTAAATCAAATTTGCCCACTGGTTGATTTTCTAGAATCATCAAGCTAACATGCTACTCCTCTGAAGATATTGCATGGTCATTAAAATTTGAAACCAGCCTTTCTTTCAAAGCAAAGCGTTTCTTTCTTATCAGAGAACATTGTCTCCCTAGAGCTGGTTGTTTTAGCTCAGAAACAAGAAACTCAGTAACTGAATCTCCCCAAAATACTTCTTATACACCAGCATGTGAGGATTTCTTTCTGTTGTTTTACTTTAGTTTCTGCCTAAGCTCAATTCTGTTCAGTTTCTGAAACCTTAGCAAGATTATAGCCCAAAGGTGTCAGGAAAATTTTAAATTTTATAACAACTGCTCAAGAGTTTAAAAAAGAAGTTGTAAAATAGGATAACTAGTATTTCTGCTTCTCACTAATTACTTTGGAACAGTTATAATGGGTATTTATGACTACATCAAAGGTTCCTAAATTTTTATATATTAGACTTGTAGCATTCTAAAAATACAGAGAGAATTTTCTTTCTGAGATTCACTTTGTTTCTCAGTTACTAAACTTCCATGCCACGTTATCTCATTTTAGGGGCTGCCTTTCTACCAGACTGTGAGGCAAACAATGTATTTCTAATGTCCTCCCCAGGATCCAGTTCCACTGTGGCATCCTCCTTTGATCTGCTTCCTCCCCTCAGAAAGAAATTAATGCTCTAGTGTGAACTTTTGCTTTCCCCTTGTCTTACCAAAATGTGTACCTTCTGTTTAGCTTTAGAGCAGTGCTACTCAAAATATAGTCTGCAGACTGGTATTGGTCCATGACTGGACCAGATAAGTACAGAAATTGAGAGTAAGCATTTAGAAAACTTTATAGCAATGTGTGGGGGGAGGCAAAACTGGTTCTTTGTGACAAATAGCTTGAAAAATATTGTTTTAGAGCACCGCTCCAACAAACTGGATTTCGATAATAAGTACTGCAATCTACTGGGATGAATATGTTATTCCTTTGAGGCAGCTTATTCATTTCAAAATAGGAATGCTCTGGAGGCACAAGGGAATAGTCATAAAAATAGGAGTGTTGTTCCTAAGATTGTAATTTGCTCAGAATATGGCAGGTAGGGGAGACTTGATTTTCTAAAGTATAAGACAAAATATAGCATATCACCTGGGTAACTCAGTTGAGGAAGCTATTAGACTAAATTATATATTAGGAAGTTGTAGGTGCCCGTTTTTTTTCCTATTACAAACTTCATACTATATATAGAGAGAAACCACCTATGTAATTTTTTTTTGCAAAATTAAATTATACCTGTGTTTTTCCCAACTTATAACTTATGAGCCCAGTTTTATTCAGTGGTAAAAGAGTGAAATATGCTTTCTCATCAGAACCAAGAGCTTATCTGACTGAAGTAAGTTGGTTCCCTGGAAAAGAAATACCATTTTAGGAGGAATTATATTTTACTTTCTTTACCTTAAGGCAGGATCAGGCCCGCAGGTTTCTGAGGCAGTAGTGAGAACAAATTGATCCTTAAGTAGATGTACCGCCTCTTTCTCAGTGAAATCACAGAAGGTGTATATCAGGTAATACTTCTTTCTAGTCCCATGAAGGAGCCAAGGACTTGAATGCATCTTATGCTACCTCGTTGGAGTGGCAGTAAATCCCTTGATTAAATCTGAACCTCATGCTGAGGTGAAATGAAGAGAATATGTGGCTAGAGCAGAAGTTTATTTAAATTAGTCATAGTTATTTAAATTTAGTGCTTGTTAAAATGGTAGCAAAGCGAATGAAACAATACCTTGTTACTCTTTTAACTTACATTCAAAAGATTTTAATTTGGTTTGGGAAAGCAAAGTAAATATTTCTAGTGTTGTAATCTCCTAGAAGGTAGGGATAGGGTAATATTCTTTTTTTATAGCATCCTCTTATGAGTGTTTTGTGGGTTTTTTTGTTTTGTTTCTCCATGCCTGACAAAAGTGAAGATTATACTACAGATAAATAAAGGTTCCCAAGTGCTGGCACTCTCCTTAAGAAAAACGCACATTATCTTCCTACAAATCCAATTCAGCTGCTCTGTTTTGAAGTTATTCCTAATAATGCTCTCTTCATAAAAGAACGAAGTTACTACAGCAACAAAACTATCTGATGTGTTATGAACATTTGGGGGCTGTATTTCTGTGGGAATATTTCTAAATATGATAATAGTAGCATGGCAGTCAATTAGGTGATAAACCATGCTTGAGTTGAATTCAGAAAAAGAGAAAGAGATCATTTCTAAAAGTATTTCCCTAAACCACAGCAGGGTCCTTTGCCCAAACTCAGAGTTTGAAGCAATTTTAACTACCCATTCTTATTCTGCTTTACAAATATAGAAGATATTTAAAATCCTTGTAGTTGTCTCCAGGGCTTATATACCTTACCAATGGATCTTCTCAAGAACATTAAAGAAAAATACAATGTTCTTTCTAACATTTACATCTAAACTGGAGCAAAGATCTGACCGTAAAGACAATTTTTCCATTATTTTAGCTTAACGATTCAGTCCTAACTTTTTAAACAATAAAATGAGGATTCTAAAGTCCCAAATTATGCGTCATTTTTACCCGAAATTCCCCCTTGGAAGAAGGAGGGCAGGATCTTCCAGGTGTGTAAAGTTTTAAGACTGCAACAGCTTTTCAGGATTCATGCCTAGGGCTACCCAAGCCTTACAAAGCCCGCCAACTAGGCTTTCATTCAGTAATATGGCCTTCTTTTCTGAACATTATATTTAACCTCTGTTTTTATTGCTTTGTTGGTTTAGATTCATTGCTCTGTCTTAATACCTTGTTTCTATCTGATCCCTACCCCTTATCTACTTGTTCAAATTTTCTTACATCCCTTTCTTGTCTTCTGGCTTTTAGACATTATCTATGGCTGGACTATTTTTTTATTCTTCCCCTTTTCTCCTATACTTTGTCTTGACATTTCTGGTGCTGACTCATAGGCCTTATCTCTTACTCATTGTTACCTATGACCTTGCAGTATATCTGAAGAATGGGGTATCTTGGTACCTTACTATACTGCATCCTTCTGTAGCAAGGTGGAGGAAAGTCTGTGTTAATGGTTATCATTTTTAGTTGGCTTTCTGCTGCTTTGGATGGTATTGGTTTGTGTCCATTATATCTTAACATCCAATAAAATATTTTATAATGTCAGCTTTAAAACTACAAGTTATTAGAGGACTTTCACAGATTTTATCATTTGTAGTACATAGAGCAATTTTTTACTTAGCCTTTGTTACCTGTTTTTTGAAGAAATACATTTAGCTTTCCTTATTATGCATTTGTGAGGACAGACAGAAGATAAGTTGGGTAAGACTTAAACTATGTGCAATAAACTCAACGCCAAAACCATTTTTATCCTGAAATCCCACACCTCAGTTTGGGACTTGAACCCACTGTCTTTTAATTAAAACCATACACCTGGTCTCAGGACCTCCTGAAGTTCAGGTTCTTTATGTCTCAGCACAGAAAGAATTCAGTGACAGACAAAGCCATAGTAAGACGTGGATTTATTTAGAGAGATGCACATTCCATAGACAGAATGCGGTCTGTCTCAAAAGGTGAGAACAGCCCCAGGGCATGGGGTCATCTCAGAAAGGAAAGTGAGTGGCCATGGGAGAAACACACTCCACAGACAAGAGTGTAGGCCATCTCAGAAGGTGAGAGGCCCCAAAATATGGGGTGGTTAGTTTTTATGGGCTGGGTAATTTCATAGTCTAATGAGTGGGAGGATTATTCCAACTATTTTGTGGAAGGGGTGGAGATTTCCAGGAATTGGGCCACTGCCCACTTTTTGGAGTTTTATGGTTGGCCTCAGAACAGTCATGACACCAGTGGGTGTGTCATTTAGCATATACAAATGTATTACAATGAGCATATAATGAGGCTCAAGGTCTACTGGAAGTCGAATCTTCCACCATCTTGGACCTAGTTGGTTCTAGCCAATTTATGTCTATCCTCAAAGGCGTCATTCTTTTAAAGGTTGTGCCCTGCCCCCTTCCCTCCTGTTTCAATTCTGATACCCTAGCTGGAAGAAACATTTACGGGATCTAGATTAATCATTGTCTATACCACTTAGCTTACGTGGTTTTGATTTTGCTATTATTTCTTTACATGGATGACTTTTCTTTCCATACACCAACTAAGCTCCATACTATTTTGTATTTCTGACATTTAGCATACTGCTTTGTGTATGATAGGTGCTCAGTTTATTGACTGATAATATGCAATGAACCATAGAAAGAAAAGGAAAGTTTCGGCATTTCCCTTTTGAAAGTTATTCTGAGGACCTCTAAGAAGATACATTTATCAAGGGAGAAGTTAATAAATTAATGTAAACCCTCTAGCCGGCTTTTTTTTCTCTTAGAACTATAACATGAGGTGATTCAGCAAAGATTGAGTCAGATAAAAATATTTTTTTCCAGATATAAATCCTTAAGCTTTCGGAATAGAGTTTGACAACCTCATGACGTATTTATGCTAATTCATGTGCTTTCAGATTAGTTTACATGTGCAGTGCCCTTATACCTGAGCAGCCAGTATCTCCCAGATTTAATGCAAAATCATTGTGTATTTATGGTTTTATGTAATGTTTTTTCCTTTACTGTCAACAATTGTTATTGCAAAATGTACTTTGTTGGTTTAATGCAAGCACCATCTTCCACTTCCTTCTACCATGGACTAACTATTCAAGAGGATCCACTGACTTATTGAAAACATGCTCATTGTACCTATTTTATTTCTGCTTTATCTTTTTGTTTTATGGTTAACCAACAGAGATCTCATATGTGTAACAGACGTGCATTTGATATATAGTATATTCAAAAATTGTCATGTGAGGTACATTATGCCTTTTAGTTGATACCTTAATTTTCTGTATATTACAATATAGTATAGTAAATATTCTTGATATATTTTGAATGTTGATGCCATTCTGAGGGCAAGTAAGCAGTTCCTAGAGAAAAACAGCCTGTCTTAAGAAATTCACAAGAACCATTTGCACACACGGTGTGATTTGAGGAGCACTGAGTACAGAACTCTTTATGAAAAATACTGAGAACAGATTCTGAAGCCAATAGACAAGAGTTTGCAACCTATTATTTGGATTTATTAGTTTTATGGTTTCAAGCAAGTCATCTTCTCTCTTTGATCTTTAGTCTCTTTATCTCTGAAATGAAAGACAATAATATATTTCATGCTTGTGAATTAACTGAGATAACAACAAATACTTGAAAATCATTGGTTTCCTTTCTCCTTCCTACTGTCCTACCACAATACCTAAAATTCCCTGATTAGATATTCATCTTATTGTTGTGGTGACAATCTCTCTTAAAAGCACAGTATTCTTAGAAAGAACAACATATTAAACAAGTATGTTTTAACATTTCAGATATTACTTCATGGTCCCCCGAGGGAGTGGAACCAGACAGTTTTGGTGGGAAAGAATGGTTGGCAAGTTTGAGCACATAAATTATTTCCAGAGTTAGACAGAACCAAGCAGGACACTGCAATTATGGGATATAGGCAATGTAGTCAGGGCAATGGATACCCAAAGATAGAGGAAGGAGGGCTCAGGAAAGAAGAATGAGTACACAAAAGATAAACTCAGTTGCTTCTAAATTTTGCTAAGATTAGGCATGGGTAAAAGGAAATGCTCCCAACATGAAAAAGGGTTTAAATCATTGATTTAGATGATTGAAATAATAATAATAAAACACATTAGCTTTCAGGCAAATATCTAATCATTTTATACTTGTTAATTCATTTATTGCTCACAAAACTCTAAGAGATAGGATATGCTATCATCTTCATTTTACAGATGAGGAAACAAGGCACAGGGCAATTTGGTACTTGACTAAACACACAGCTAATGAGTGGAGATGCCAGGATTTATACCTAAGCACTCTGGTCCCAGAATCCATGTATTTAAACTTCGGATAAGTGTCAGCCTTGTTTTTATTTTTTTTTTACTTTTTATTTTTTTAAACATCTTTATTGGGGTATAATTGCTTTACAATGGTGTGTTAGTTTCTGCTTTATAACAGAGTGAGTCAGTTATACATATACATATGTTCCCATATCTCTTCCCTCTTTGTCTCCCTCCCTCCCACCCTCCCTATCCCACCCCTCCAGACAGCCACAAAGAACCGAGCCGGTTTCCCTGTGACATGCGGCTGCTTCCCACTGGCTATCTACCTTACGTTTGTTAGTATATATATGTCCATGTCTCTCTCTCGCCCTAACACACCTCACCCTTCCCCCTCCCCATATCCTCAAGTCTGTTCTCCAGTAGGTCTCTGTCTTTATTCCTGTTTTACCCCTAGGTTCTTCATAACATTTTTTTTTCTTAAATTCCATATATATGTGTTAGCATACGGTATTTGTCCTTCTCTTTCTGACTTACTTCACTCTGTATGACAGACTCTAGATCTATCCACCTCATTACAAATAGCTCAATTTCGTTTCTTTTTATGGCTGAGTAATATTCCATTGTATATATGTGCCACATCTTCTTTATCCATTCATCCGACGACGGGCACTTAGGTTGTTTCCATCTCCGGGCTATTGTAAATAGAGCTGCAATGAACATTTTGGTACATGACTCTTTCTGAATTCTGGTTTCCTCAGGGTATATACCTAGTAGTGGGATTGCTGGGTCATATGGTAGTTCTATTTGTAGTTTTTTAAGGAACCTCCATACTGTTCTCCATAGTGGCTGAACCAATTCACATTCCCACCAGCAGTGCAAGAGTGTTCCCTTTTCTCCACACCCTCTCCAGCATTTATTGTTTCTAGATTTTTTGATGATGGCCATTCTGACTGGTGTGAGATGATATCTCATTGTAGTTTTGATTTGCATTTCTCTAATGATTAATGATGTTGAGCATTCTTTCATGTGTTTGTTGGCAGTCTGTATATCTTCTTTGGAGAAATGTCTATTTAGGTCTTCTGCCCATTTTTGGATTGGGTTGTTTATTTTTTTGTTATTGAGCTGCATGAGCTGCCTGTAAATTTTAGAGATTAATCCTTTGTCAGTTGATTCATTTGCAAATATTTTCTCCCATTCTGAGGGCTGTCTTTTGGTCTTGTTTATGGTTTCCTTTGCTGTGCAAAAGCTTTGAAGTTTCATTAGGTCCCATTTGTTTATTTTTGTTTTTATCTCCATTACTCTAGGAGATGGGTCAAGAAGGATCTTGCTGTGATTTATGTCATAGAGTGTTCTGCCTATGTTTTCCTCTAAGAGTTTGATAGTTTCTGGCCTTACATTTAGGTCTTTAATCCATTTTGAGCTTATTTTTGTGTATGGTGTTAGGGAGTGATCTAATCTCATACTTTTACATGTACCTATCCAATTTTCCCAGCACCACTTATTGAAGAGGCTGTCCTTTCTCCACTGTATATTCCTGCCACCTTTATCAAAGATAAGGTGACCATATGTGCATGGGTTTATCTCTGGGCTTTCTATCCTATTCCATTGATCTATCTTTCTGTTTTTGTGCCAGTACCATACTGTCTTGATTACTGTAGCTTTGTAGTATAGTCTGAAGTCAGGCAGCCTGATTCCTCCAGCTCCATTTTTTGTTCTCAAGATTGCTTTGGCTATTCGGGGTCTTTTGTGTTTCCATACAAATTGTGAAATTTTTTGTTCTAGTTCTGTGAAAAATGCCAGTGGTAGTTTGATAGGGATTGCATTGAATCTATAGATTGCTTTGGGAAGTAGAGTCATTTTCACAATGTTGATTCTTCCAATCCAAGAACATGGTATATCTCTCCATCTGTTTGTATCATCTTTAATTTCTTTCATCAGTGTCTTATAATTTTCTGCATACAGGTCTTTTGTCTCCTTAGGTAGGTTTATTCCTAGATATTTTATTCTTTTTGTTGCAATGGTAAATGGGAGTGTTTTCTTGATTTCACTTTCAGATTTTTCATCATTAGTATATAGGAATGCCAGAGATTTCTGTGCATTAATTTTGTATCCTGCTACTTTACCAAATTCATTGATTAGCTCTAGTAGTTTTCTGGTAGCATCTTTAGGATTCTCTATGTATAGTATCATGTCATCTGCAAACAGTGACAGCTTTACTTCTTCTTTTCCGATTTGGATTCCTTTTATTTCCTTTTCTTCTCTGATTGCTGTGGCTAAAACTTCCAAAACTATGTTGAATAAGAGTGGTGAGAGTGGGCAACCTTGTCTTGTTCCTGACCTTAGTGGAAATGCTTTCAGTTTTTCGCCATTGAGGATGATGTTGGCTGTGGGCTTGTCATATACGGCCTTTATTATATTGAGGAAAGTTCCCTCTACACCTACTTTCTGCAGGGTTTTTATCATAAATGGGTGTTGAATTTTGTCAAAAGCTTTCTCTGCATCTATTGAGATGATCATATGGTTTTTCTCCTTCAATTTGTTAATATGGTTAATCACATTGATAGATTTGCGTATATTGAAGAATCCTTGCATTCCTGGAATAAACCCCACTTGATCATGGTGTATGATCCTTTTAATGTGCTGTTGGATTCTGTTTGCTAGTATTTTGTTGAGGATTTTTGCATCTATGTTCATCAGTGATATTGGCCTGTAGTTTTCTTTCTTTGTGACATCCTTGTCTGGTTTTGGTATCAAGGTGATGGTGGCCTCGTAGAATGAGTTTGGGAGTGTTCCTCCCTCTGCTATATTTTGGAAGAGTTTGAGAAGAATAGGTGTTAGCTCTTCTCTAAATGTTTGATAGAATTCGCCTGTGAAGCCATCTGGTCCTGGGCTTTTGTTTGTTGGAAGATTTTTAATCACAGTTTCAATTTCAGTGTTTGTGATTGGTCTGTTCATATTTTCTATTTCTTCCTGATTCAGTCTTGGCAGTTTGTGCATTTCTAAGAATTTGTCCATTTCTTCCAGATTGTCCATTTTATTGGCATAGAGTTGCTTGTAGTAATCCCTCATGATTTTTTGTATTTCTGCAGTGTCAGTTGTTACTTCTCCTTTTTCATTTCTGATTCTATTGATTTGAGTCTTCTCCCTTATTTTCTTGATGAGTCTGGCTAATGGTTTATCAATTTTGTTAATCTTCTCAAAGAACCAGCTTTTAGTTTTATTGATCTTTGCTATTGTTTCCTTCATTTCTTTTTCATTTATTTCTGATCTGATTTTTATGATTTCTTTCCTTCTGCTAACTCTGGGGTTTTTTTGTTCTTCTTTCTCTAATTGCTTGAGGTGCAAGGTTAGGTTGTTTATTCGAGATGTTTCCTGCTTCTTAAGGTGGGCTTGTATTGCTATAAACTTCCCTCTTAGAACTGCTTTTGCTGCATCCCATAGGTTTTGGGTCGTTGTATCTCCATTGTCATTTGTTTCTAGGTATTTTTTAATTTCCTCTTTGATTTCTTCAGTGATCACTTCGTTACTAAGTAGTGTATTGTTTAGCCTCCATGTGTTTGTATTTTTTACTGCTCTTTTCCTATAATTGATATCTAATCTCATGGCGTTGTGGTCGGAAAAGATACTTGATATAATTTCAATTTTCTTAAATTTACCAAGGCTTGATTTGTGACCCAAGATATGATCTATCCTGGAGAATGTTCCATGAGCACTTGAGAAAAATGTGTATTCTGTTGTTTTTGGATGGAGTGTCCTATAAATATCAATTAAGTCCATCCTGTTTAATGTATCATTTAAAGCTTGTGTTTCCTTATTTATTTTCATTTTGGATGATCTGTCCATTGGTGAAAGTGGGGTGTTGAAGTCCCCTACTATGAATGTGTTACTGTCGATTTCCCCTTTTATGGCTGCTAGTTTTTGCCTTATGTATTGAGGTGCTCCTATGTTGGGTGCATAAATATTTACAATTGTTATATCTTCTTCTTGGATCGATCCCTTAATCATTATGTAGTGTCCTTCTTTGTCTCTTCTGATAGTCCTTATTTTAAAGTCTATTTTGTCTGATATGAGAATTGCTACTCCAGCTTTCTTTTGGTTTCCATTTGCATGGAATATCTTTTTCCATCCCCTTACTTTCAGTCTGTATGTGTCTCTAGGTCTGAAGTGGGTCTCTTGTAGACAGCATATATATGGGTCTTGTTTTTGTATCCATTCAGCCAATCTGTGTCTTTTGGTGGGAGCATTTAGTCCATTTACATTTAAGGTAATTATCGATATGTATGTTCCTATTCCCATTTTCTAAATTGTTTTGGGTTCGTTATTATAGGACTTTTCCTTCTCTTGTGTTTTTGTCTAGAGAAGTTCCTTTAGCATTTGTTGTAAAGCTGGTTTGGTGGTGCTGAACTCTCTCAGCTTTTGCTTGTCTGTAAAGGTTTTAATTTCTCCATCAAATCTGAATGAGATCCTTGCTGGGTAGAGTAATCTTGGTTGCAGGTTTTTCTCCTTCATCACTTTCAGTATGTCCTGCCACTCCCTTCTGGCTTGTAGAGTTTCTGCTGAGAGATCAGCTGTTAACCTTATGGGGATTCCCTTGTGTGTTATTTGTTGTTTTTCCCTTGCTGCTTTTAATATGCTTTCTTTGTATTTAGTTTTTGACAGTTTGATTAATATGTGTCTTGGCGTATTTCTCCTTGAATTTATCCTGTATGGGACTCTCTGTGCTTCCTGGACTTGATTAACGATTTCCTTTCCCATATTAGGGAAGTTTTCAACTATAATCTCTTCAAATATTTTCTCAGTCCCTTTCTTTTTCTCTTCTTCTTCTGGAACCCCTATAATTCGAATGTTGGTGCGTTTAATGTTGTCCCAGAGGTCTCTGAGACTGTCCTCAGTTCTTTTCATTCTTTTTTCTTTATTCTGCTCTGCAGTAGTTATTTCCACTATTTTATCTTCCAGGTCACTTATCCGTTCTTCTGCCTCATTTATTCTGCTATTGATCCCATCTAGAGTATTTTTCATTTCATTTATTGTGTTGTTCATCATTGTCTGTTTCATCTTTATTTCTTCTAGGTCCTTGTTAACTGCTTCTTGCATTTTGTCCATTCTATTTCCAAGATTTTGGATCATCTTTACTATCATTATTCTGAACTCTTTTTCAGGTAGACTGCCTATTTCCTCTTCATTTGTTAGGTCTGGTGGGTTTTTATCCTGCTCCTTCATCTGCTGTGTGTTTTTCTGTCTTCTCATTTTGCTTATCTTACTGTGATTGGGTTCACCTTTTTGCAGGCTGCAAGTTCGTAGCTCCCGTTGTTTTTGATGTCTGTCTCCAGTGGCTAAGGTTGGTTCAGTGCGTTGTGTAGGCTTCCTGGTGGAGGGGACTAGTGGCTGTGTTGTGGTGTATGAGGCTAGATCTTGTCTCTCTAGTGGGCAGGTCCACGTCTGGTGGTGTGTTTTGGGGTGTCTGTGGACTTATTATGATTTTAGGCAGCCTCTCTGCTAGTGGGTGGGGTTGTGTTCCTGTTTTGCTATATGGTTGGCATAGGTTGTCCAGCACTGTAGCTTGCTGGTCGTTGAGCGAAGCTGGGTGCTGGTGTTGAGATGGAGATCTCTGGGAGATTTTCGCCGTTTGATATTATGTGGGGCTGGGAGGTCTCTTCTTGACGAGTGTTCTGAAGTTGGCTCTCCCACCTCAGAGGCAGAGTCCTGACTCCTGGCTGGAGCAGCAAGAGCCTTTCATCCACTCGGCTCAGAATAAAAGGGAGAGAAAGTAGAGAGAATTAGTATAAGTAGGAGGAAATAGGAAAGAAAGAAAGAAAGAAAGAAAGAGAGGAGGGAAGGAAGGAAGGAGGGAAGGAAGAAAGAAAGAAAGAAGAAAAGAAAGGAAGAAGGCAAGAAGGAAAGAAAGGAGGGAGGGAGGGAGGAGGGAAGGAAGGAAGGAATGAGGGAAGGAAGGAAAAAATACAGAAAGAAAGAAGATACAGTAAAATAAAATAAAGTATAATAAAGTTATTGAATTAAAAAAATAATTATTTAGAGGAAAAAAAAAAGGGAAGGATAGAACCTTAGGACAAATGGTGGAAGCAAAGTTATAGAGACAAAATCTTACATAGAAGCATACACATATACCCTCACAAAAAGAGGTAAAGTGGAAAAAATCATAAAACTTGCTCTCCAAGTCCACCTCCTCAATTTGGGACGATTCGTTGTCTCAAAAAGGGAAGGAAGGAAGGAAAGATAGAAAGAAGGTAAAGTATAACAGAGTTCTTTAAATTAAAATTAATTATTAAGAAAAAAATTAAAAAAAAAAATGGTCGGATAGAACGCTGGGACAAATGGTGGAAGCAAACCTATACAGACAAGATCTCACACAGAAGCATACACATACACATTCACAAAAAGAGGAAAAGGGGAAAAAATCATAGATCTTGCTCTAGAAGTCCGCCTCCTCAATTTGGGATGATTCGCTGTCTATTCATGTATTCCACAGAGGCAGGGTACATCAAATTGATTGTGTAGCTTTAATCCGCTGTTTCTGAGGCTGCTGGGAGAGATTTCCCTTTTTCTTCTTTGTTCTCACAGCTCACAGGGGCTCAGCTTTCGACTTGGCCCTGCCTCTGCGTGTAGGTCGCTGGAGGGCGTCTGCTTTTTGCTCAGACAGGACGGCGTTAAAGGAGCCGCTGACTCGGGGGCTCTGGCGCTCTCAGGCCGGGGGCAGGGAGGGGCACGGAGTGCGGAGCGGTCCTGCGGCGGCAGAAGTCGGCGTGACGTTGCCCCAGCCTGAGGCAAGAAAAAGTCTCTTGCCTCCTCAGCAGGTGCAGCCTTTTCCCCGGACTCCCTCCCGGCTAGCCGTGGCGCACTAACCCCTTCGGGCTATGTTCAAGCCGCCAACCCCAGTCCTCTCCCTGAGCTCCGACCGAAACCGAAACCGAGCCTCAGCTCGCAGCCCCTCCCGCCCCCGCGGGTGAGCACACGAGCCTCTCGGGCTGGTGAGCGCCGGTCGGCGCCGATCCTCTGTGCGGAAATCCCTCCGCTTTGTCCTCCGCACCCCCCGTTGCTGCGCTCTCCTCCGCGGCTCCGAAGCTCCCCGCTCCGCCTCCCGCAATCTCTGCCCGCGAAGGGGCTTCCGAGTGTGTGGAGACCTTTCCTCCTTCACAGCTCCCTCCCACTGGGGCAGGTGCCGTCCCTATTCTATTGTCTCTGTTTTTAATTAATTTTTTCTTTTGCCCTACCCAGATACGTGGGGAGTTTCTTGCCTTTTGGGAGGTCTGAGGTCTTCTGCCAGCGTTCAGTAGGTGTTCTGTAGGAGTTGTTCCACATGTAGATGTATTTCTGGTGTATTTGTGGGGAGGAAGGTGATCTCTGCGTCTTACTCCTCCGCCATCTTTCCACCACCCCCTCAGCCTTGTTTTTAGACCCCAAACATGAATTAACATCTTTAATTCTGTATTCTTGAGGGAAAAATAATTCATGTTATTGGAAAGATAAACAGACTGGGAAGCAGGAGAGCTGGGTTCTAGTGTGAGTTCTATTAGCTGTAGGAAACTTGGATAATTTTCTGCTCTCCGGATCTTATTTTCCCAATCTGTCAACAGGTGGGTTTGAGCTAAATAATTTTGAGATCCTTTTCAATTCTGGTTCAATGAAACATCATGGGAATTAATTATTTTGAAGGTTATTCAGAATTTATTATGTATTTACACAGAAAATGCTTCACATGATTTGGATAAAAATTACTGTAATCCTCTTTAGCAGCTATAGAATTTCAGTGGGAGATATAAGTTTATTTGAGCTTTGGAATATATATTATAATAGGTACATGCTGCTGATCTTGATTACCATAAAAACACATTGAAGTTTCTTTCAGAATCCTCTTAACTTTTGAATTATTTTCTCTCTTTTTCAGTGAGGAAAAGCATCATGGTCTTATTTATATATTTATTTTTAAATGGTTCATTCACTAAGAGGAAATGTTGCCAACTATAATGGGTAGTGTAGAGCAAACCCCTCTCCACCTTACAAAGGAAACTAGGAATAGTCTGCCAAGCATTTAATTAAGTATGTTTTGTTTTGTTTTGTTTTGTTTTCCTAGCAGAAGCTTAAGTTAAATAGCATTTTTGGCATCATAAATTTCATGAAACAGCAGTAATTTCAGCTTCATTTGTCTTGGATTTTTTTTTTTTTGTATGGTTGGACTGGAGAAAGCATGGCTATTTTCTATTTAGATTGATGTAGGATTAGGTACATTTGATTGAACTGCTGAACTAATGCAGCAGCATTTTCATTTGATGCAGACATATAGCTCTCTGTGTTTATCAGCTGCTGTACCTGGCTTTAACCTTCTGGTTTCAATATCAGTTTTCAAAATGTGGCTGCAAAGTTTTCTCAAGTTCACCTTGTAGATTTTTAAGTAAAAGTAAAAGCACAAAAACTAGTGTCAGTGCACATTGCTGAGAAGAAATCCAGATATGTTTAATCTCTCTCTCTCAGTTGGGCCCCACAGCACTTTGTTTCTGTCTCTATTAAAGCATTCATTCATGTTGCTTTGCATGCAAGTCAGCTGGATACATGTTTATCTTCTCTGTTAATGAAAGTTCCTTAAAAATAGAAATTACATTCCTTAGTGAATATCGTCATAATACCTAGAGTAGCATGGAACATAAAATAGGTGCCCGATACATGATTGCTGAATGAATTAAACTTGTCAAATTCAAGAAGCTGTTAGGGAAAGTCCTTCTTTTAACTTCATGTAATCCTGAACCAAAAACTTAGTTTCACAAGACATTAATATTCTGCCAAATTAAAGAGAGCTATACATTCTGGGAGACTAACCTAACACCAAGCCCCACTGTATTTTTGGCAGAGTTTACCCTCTTGCTGTCATATAGGTGCTCTTTGCTTTATGAAAATGTATGGCATGTAGGAAAAATGCTGACCTGATTGTCTAGAGCATATTGGCAACTGCTTAAGGTATATTCTCCCTGTCCCCAATTATTCACATTATGAATAAGGAGAGCAATGGAAGCTTCTAATTTTAAGACTGCTAAACAAATCCGAGACTTCAGCAAATACCAAAGTTGAGAGAAAAGGAAACTTTCCTCCCACTTTTATATAAAGGTGCAGCATTTATAATTGCTAAAGAATCCATCATTCTATCTTGGAAACCTAGGTGACAGGTGAAATAAGACTAAAGATGAGTTTGACTTACCTCAGAACAATAAGAAAATCTGCTATAATTCTGTGCGTAACAATCTATTTCATTACATGATACTATTTAGTGGCAGCATGATTGTGTATATGTGAGACTGTTTGTTATAGGTTGAATTATGCCCCTCCAAAAAAGATATGTTATAGTCCTCACCCACAATACCTCAGAATTTGGCCTTACTTGGAGATAGGTTTTTACAGAGGTAAAATCGAGTTAAAATGAAGTCACTAGGGTGGGCCCTAATCCAATTTGACTGGTATCCTTATAAAAATGGAAAATTTGACACAGAAGCAAACGTGTGTAGAGGGACAACAATGTAAAGAAATAAAGGAGAAGATGGACACATACAAGCCAAGAAGGGAAGACTGAAACAGATCTTTCCTCACAGCTCTCCAAAGGAAGCAACCCTGGGGATGATACCTGGATTTCAAACTTCTAAACTTCAGAACTGTGAGACAATACATTTCTGTTGTTTAAGTGACTCAGTCAGTGGTACTCTATTATGGCAGTCCTAACAAACTAGTACATGGTTATATAACAGAAATTTAGAATGCTGGAATTCGAAGAGACCTTAAGAAATCATTGATTCTGTCTCCTTCTTTGCACCCTGCTTAATGTCTAAGACATTCACATCAAAATGTTCTCCTTTGCTTAGGAATGTGAGTGATGTGTATAGTCTCGAGTGAATTGTACAGTGTTCTTTCCCCATGTCAAGAAGTTTTTTTGTTCTTTTTTAAAGATTTAACATAAATAATTGGGTTTTTCTAGCTTTGTTGAGGTATAATCGACAAAGAAAAATTTAAAGTGTATAATGTGATGATCTGATATTCATTGTGAAATGATTACCTCAGTTAAGCTAACACATCCATCACTTCACATAGTTTCCTTTGTGTGTGTGTGTGTGTGTGTGTGTGTGTGTGTGTGTGTGTGTGTGGGGTAAGGACACTTAAGATCTACTCTCTTAGCAAATTTCAGCTATGTGATATAATATTATTAACTATAGTCACCATGCTGTACGTTAGAACTCTAGAAGGTATTTATCTTATAATTGAAAATTTGTACTGTTTGACAAACATCTTAGTTCATCCACCTCCAGCCTCTGACAACCACCATTCTACTCTCTGCTTCTATGAGTTCAACATCTTTAGATTTAACATGTGAGTGAGATCATACAATATTTGTCTTTCTCCGCCTGACTTTTTTTCACTTAGCATATCCTTCAGGTCCATCCATGTTGTCAGAATGTCAGGATTTCCTTCTTTTTTATGGCTGAATAATTTTCTAGTGTGTGTGTGTGTGTGTGTGTGTGTGTGTGTGTACGTGTGTGTGCATGTGTATTATCCATTTTCTTCATCCATTCTTCTGTTGATGGACACTTAGTTTGTTTCCATGTCTTGGCTATTGTGAATAATGCTGCAATGAACATGGGATGCATATATCCCTTTTAAATAATGATTTCATTTCCTTAAGATATATACCCAGTAGTGGAATTGCTTGATCATATGGTAGTTCTATTTTTAATTTGTTGAAGAACCTCTATGCTGCTTTCCATAGTGGCTGAACCAATTTACATTCCCACCAACAGTGTACAAAAGTTCTCTTTTCTCCACATCCTTGCCAACACTTTTTATCTCTTATCTTCTGATGATAGCCATTCTAACAAGTATGAAGTGATAGCTCCTTGTGGTTTTGATTTGAATTTCCCTGATGATTCATGATGTTGAGCCCCTTTTCATGTATCTGTATACCATTTGTTTGTATTCTTTTGAGAAATCTCTATTCATGCCCTTTGCCCATTTTTTAACCAGGTCATTTGTTTTATTGCTATTGAGTTGTAAGAGATCCTTAAATATTTTGGATTTTGATTCCTTATCAGATAGATGCTTTGCAAATATTTTCTCCCATTCTGTATGTCGTATGTTCACTCTGTTGATTGTTTCCTTTACTGGGCAGAAGAATTTTAGCTTCATATAACCTCACTTATCTCTTTTTTGCTATTGTTACCTGTGCTTTTGGTATCATACCCAAATAAACCATTGCTGAGAGCAGTGTCAAAAAGCATTTCCCTATGTTTTTCTCCAGGGTTTTACAGTTTCAGGTTTTACATTTATTTGAGTCTTCCATCAGTTTTAAGTTAATTTTTGTGTATGCTGTGAGGTAAGGGTCCAATTTCATTCTTTTACACGTCTATATCCAGTTTGCCCAGCATCATTTATTGAAGAGCCTATCCTTTTCCCATTGTGTGTTCTCAGCACACTTGTCAAATATTGGTTTGTATGTGTGTGGGTTTATTTCTGGGCTCTCTATTCTTTTCCATTGGTCTGTGTGTGTCTCTGGTTTTGTTATGTTTTGTTTTCATTTTGCAGAAACTCACTGTCAGAAGTTTTCCAAAGAGCAGGGTCTTGTTGTTATTGTTGTCTTAGTTTGTTGTTGTTGTTTTAAATTGCCAAGGTACCTTATTGTTAAGATGCTGGAGCTGAGAATGTTTGCCAGTAAACTTGGTATAATCACATTATTCCCCCTGAAAATTTTTGTCCAGAGGAATAAAAACAGAGTAAACAAACCTTAATATATTAATATCTCAGTTTATTTTCATATAAAGCATGTCTGTCAGCCAGCTGTTTTCAGCATAAGCTATCTCACCTCTGTATTTTAAGTCAAATAAATACTGCAGTTAAATTTGGGAAGGTTCCAAATGAAGATTTTCATTTTGTCTTCAATTCTTGTTATAAATAGTTTGGGGAACTATATTTGATAAATATTCCAGTTATAGACATTTCTTTGGCAACATATTTTACCATGACCTTTTTTCTCTTTCCAAACTGTACCTTCCATAGCTATGCATTATGCTCTCACCATTAATCCAGTTTATTCTCAGCTTAATTTTCTGTTTATAACTTATTTTTAAGCTATGTGGTAAAAAAAAAGCCCATTTGAAATAGTTTGAGAAAATAAGCAAGCTTGTTACTAAAGGGAAACAATAAAAATATTTAATTAGTAAAACAGTGTATTTTGGTATAAATTATGTGGCCTTGAGGAAGCTATGGGCAGGCAGTGATGGAGCTAGGGACACTGATGTGGCTGAAGGGGTGAGTCATTCCAAAATACAGTGCCAGGAGAGGTGGTGAGCTCTAGTACCATCCTGGCTGGCCTCACCACGCAAGTGTTCCAATATGGTTAAGAATGAAGCAGCACAAGTATTCAGCCCAGTGTTCCTCAACCCTTGGCTGCACATGAATATCATCTGCAGAGTTTTGAAAGATGATGCTAAACCCCATATCCAGAGATTTTCATTCAGTTGGTCTGGGGTGGAGTTAAGGTATCCAAAGCACCCCCACCTCACCATGGAGATTCTTATGTACAGCCAGGATTGAAAGCCACTGGTTTTACTAGATGTTGTGATAAAGCAAGAATATTAAACATGTTAAGTGGTGTGCATGAAGGAGGACTTGAGCTCGCTGCTTGGATTAGAGTTAAGGATGCTAGGGTGAACAGTAAAGTTTTGGTTTTAGTGAAACAATCAAGAAACCAAGTCATCAACTGGTTAAACCACTGGGTAAATAAAATAGGAGGTGAGATAAATGATCCAACTGATGATAAGCTACTGGTTATGCACTAGGCAGCTATCAAGCTCAGGGACGCAAAAGTCACTGAGCAAGTGAGGAGACTGCTGGTCATATTAAGCTACCATCAGAGTGCTTATTAAACTTCGACAGAGAGTGAGAACTGTAATCCCCTGAAAGAGATTTTGAACTTCTTCCATTGTTATTGTCTTATCAAGATAAAATAGTGATTATATGATTAATTAGTAAAGACCAACGCTGGACTCTGTGTGTGTGTGTGTGGAGGGGAGGGGGGGAGAGAGAGAAGAAGTAACGGAGGGGGATTGGAGAATATGTGAAAACATCATGATGTTGGGTTCCTCGGAATGGAACTTAGTTTTTATTTCATAATACAAACTCTTGGAAAGAAGAGAACAGAGGCAAAGATAATCTGTCTTCAGTATTTAATTATTTGGAAAAATCTCTTTCACTGGGTCAATAAATATGACTGCTATGCCCCAGGTATTGTGGTAGCCACTGGAGAAAAATCAAAATATAAACAGACCCTACCCTCATAAAACTTATATTCCATTAACATACATTACTAAAAAGTTTTAAAATAATTACATTTAAGCACATAGAGAATCAGCTGCTGAGCATATGGGATAGGTAGGCAGGAACTGATATATAACTGCTGATCAAGTTACATCCTTCTCTTAGTTGAATCCTTTAGCTAGAGTTGGGACTGTTTCACACTTCATGATTTGGTAAATTGCAGCCATACTCATTTGCCCAATCATACTTACTCACTCCAAACTTCTTAGCGCACACACCTTTATTTTCTAGAATGAATAATGCTAATCTTAATATGGTTTTGCGTAGGAATTTTCCCACTTCGATTATTTTAGGGGTTTTACTTAATTTAGTTATTAATTTACAGTAATAAATGAATTTTAATCACGGTATTTCTTTCTTTCCACACTGCTTCATATCAGAACATTGGCCTCAACATCAGACCAACATAGCAGATAGCAAAAATAATGTTACATGGACAAAGTTATGTCTCTCTCTGCTTTAAACTAGAGTCTTGGCAGCCAAATTGTAAATACTTGAGTAGTTTCAGGGTATAAGATTGGAAAATGATTCATTCAAAATTGACTTTATTGAAGTAATGCAAGCCTACCCTTAGAAATATTTGTAAATATACTTGGTATATCAAAATAAAAGCTGCTGTCATTTCCATCAGGACAAATTTGTTACCCAAAAGAAAAGGATTTCCCTCAGAGTATTAGAAAATGGCACCACTAATTACCAAGTTTATTCTAGAAAGTTCATATTTGCTACCATATAGTATCAAATTTATGTTGCTGATTAAGTACAAAACTGCCAAATATTGTTTATTGGTTAATGGTGGTTTCCCAAAAGGAACTCTAAGTCAAATTACTAATAGCTGTAAGCTAGATTTCTGAAAAACCTGACTATTAAGGGTAATTATCTTTAGGAATAACTAAATAGCTATCTTTTTAAATGTTCATATTATCATATACATTTTCTCTTTAAATCAAACCTCTAAAATCCATAATCATCAACAAATCTCAAAATAATTAATGTTTAGAAAATTATGGTAGCTAAATGTGTATTTGATGTTACTTATAAATATATTTATATATATATAAAATATATAAATATATATATATAAATATATAATGTTTAAAAAAAATTCCACAAATAATTTTTAAGTATTTCCAATGGAAATCTTTCTTTATAAGGCAACATCTGTGAGTCATATATCCAGTTAGCTTCCAGATTGCTAATAGTAATATTTTCACTTCTAAACCAATCTCAATCAATTTATTTTACATCTGTGTCTCCAAAGTACCAGTCAACAGTTGCCGAGATCTTTATGCACTGTAGTAAATAATCATTCTAATAGTATTAGATAAAACTCTATAAATCATGAATTAGATTAGTTTCTTGGAGATATAGAGATTGTAAATAATACTGGCTTTGTATACCAGACAATAAATTATTATACTATACCTTGTTATACTGTATTAAGTGTTAGTAATAGAGAAACATGTTTTATAAGTAATCAATTAATAATTGATCAATTAAATATTTTAACTGAGAACAGCCTTGTCTCTCTGACACTGAAAACTATCAGAAAACACGTTCAAATAAGTGAGCAAAATAGTTTGACAAAAGATACAGAAGCCATGCCATTTGCAAAACTAACTGCAAAACCTCAGACAAATCATTTCATTCTTCCTGCATTAATCTCTTCATCATGCATTGATTACAAATTAACTGTGCCAGGAACTATGCTAGTTTCTGGGAACATAAAGATGAGTAATACTGATGCCCTTACCTTGAGGGGTTCACTGTGAGGTGGGGAAAGCAGATCAGTTTAATAATATTTACAATATAGGTAACACTCAGTATTTGAAAACCCACCATCTAAATATTTGCTATAGCCATTTACCAAAAACTGTTTACTCAAAATTTACTATCTAAATTGTAAACTTACTATAAGGACCTCAAGGTACTCCAACAAAAATGATTACCTTGCCCAGGAGTCCTGTCCAGAGGATATAGAATATACTACAACATTATTTAACCATTCTGATATTATTGTATCCTGTGTTTTACATGTTTGAATCTGCTGTGCATTACCATTGTCATTTTCCCCACTTGTTCTTAGAGGGCTTAGCCCTTTGTCAGTTCAGGTGTTTCCTTGTCCATTTTTCCTAGTACCTGTTGTTTTCATGTGATTAGTGTTGAATACTGCTCAATATCGTGGGATATTGCCTAAAACAGGTCCACTAATGAGCTCATCCAATATTAACTGATTATGTATTTGGTACTTTAACTGTTATGTGTTATGTAGAAATCCTCGGAGGATGGTAATTTAGGCATTTAAAAATGTTTTGGTGATACTTGGCAAAACTAGAATTTTGGAGAAGAGCTGAGAATGCATTACTAGCTTTCCTATCTACAGTAATGAAATATAGAATATTTCTGACACCACCTCCTCCCACAACAATAATGGTCACAAACTATTTTGGAGGTGATGGATATGTTTATGGCATTATTGTGGTGATGGTTTCAAAGGTGTGCAATTATCTCCAAACTCATTACGTTATATATGTTAAATACATAAACTTTGTATATGTCAATCATATCTCAATAAAGTGTTTTCTTTTTAAATAATAGCCTCCTGGACTTGGGTGGCTATTTCCTTTCCCATGTTAGGGAAGTTTTCTTATGTTAGGGAAATAATCTCTTCCAATATTTTCTCAGACCCTTTCTCTTTCTCTTCTTCTTCTGGGACCCCTATAATTCAAATGTTGGTGTATTCTATGTTGTCCCAGAGGTCTCTGAGACTGTCCTCATTTCTTTTCCTTCTTTTTTCTTTATTCTGCTCCTCAGCAATTATTTCCACCATTCTATCTTCCAGGCTCACTTATTCGTTCTTCTCAGTTATTCTGCTATTGATTCCTTCTAGTGTATTTTTCATTTCAGTTATTGTGTTGTTCATCACTGTTTGTTTGTTATTTAGTTCTTCTAGGTCCTTGTTAAACATTTCTTGTATTTTCTTTATCCATGCCTCCATTCTATTTCTGAGATTTGGGATCATCTTTACTATCATTACTCTGAATTCTTTTTCAGGTAATTTGCCTATTTCCTCTTCATTTATTTGGTCTTATAGATTTTTACCTTGCTCATTTGTCTGTAACATATTTTTTTGTCATCTCATTTTTTTTTTTGATGGGTAGGGCTGTGTTCCTGTTTTTCTGGTTGTTTGGCCTGAGGCATCCAGCACTGGAGTTTACTGGCAGTTGGGTGGAGCCAGGTCTTGGTGCCAAGATGAGGACCTCTGGGAGACCTCACACTGATTAATATTCCCTATGACCTGAAGTTTTCTGTTAGTCCAGTGGCTTGGACTTGGTGATCCAACCACAGGAGCTCACTCCCAACCCCTGGCCTGGGAACTAAGACCCTGAAAGCTGTGCAGCATGGCAAAAAAAAAAAAAAAAAAAAAAAAAAAACAAACAGAAAAAAACAGGCAAAAATGATTACCTTGCCCAGGAGTCCTGTCCAGAGGATATAGAATATACTACAACATTATTTAACCATTCTGATATTATTGTATCCTGTGTTTTACATGTTTGAATCTGCTGTGCATTACCATTGTCATTTTCCCCACTTGTTCTTAGAGGGCTTAGCCCTTTGTCAGTTCAGGTGTTTCCTTGTCCATTTTTCCTAGTACCTGTTGTTTTCATGTGATTAGTGTTGAATACTGCTCAATATCGTGGGATATTGCCTAAAACAGGTCCACTAATGAGCTCATCCAATATTAACTGATTATGTATTTGGTACTTTAACTGTTATGTGTTATGTAGAAATCCTCGGAGGATGGTAATTTAGGCATTTAAAAATGTTTTGGTGATACTTGGCAAAACTAGAATTTTGGAGAAGAGCTGAGAATGCATTACTAGCTTTCCTATCTACAGTAATGAAATATAGAATATTTCTGACACCACCTCCTCCCACAACAATAATGGTCACAAACTATTTTGGAGGTGATGGATATGTTTATGGCATTATTGTGGTGATGGTTTCAAAGGTGTGCAATTATCTCCAAACTCATTACGTTATATATGTTAAATACATAAACTTTGTATATGTCAATCATATCTCAATAAAGTGTTTTCTTTTTAAATAATAGCCTCCTGGACTTGGGTGGCTATTTCCTTTCCCATGTTAGGGAAGTTTTCTTATGTTAGGGAAATAATCTCTTCCAATATTTTCTCAGACCCTTTCTCTTTCTCTTCTTCTTCTGGGACCCCTATAATTCAAATGTTGGTGTATTCTATGTTGTCCCAGAGGTCTCTGAGACTGTCCTCATTTCTTTTCCTTCTTTTTTCTTTATTCTGCTCCTCAGCAATTATTTCCACCATTCTATCTTCCAGGCTCACTTATTCGTTCTTCTCAGTTATTCTGCTATTGATTCCTTCTAGTGTATTTTTCATTTCAGTTATTGTGTTGTTCATCACTGTTTGTTTGTTATTTAGTTCTTCTAGGTCCTTGTTAAACATTTCTTGTATTTTCTTTATCCATGCCTCCATTCTATTTCTGAGATTTGGGATCATCTTTACTATCATTACTCTGAATTCTTTTTCAGGTAATTTGCCTATTTCCTCTTCATTTATTTGGTCTTATAGATTTTTACCTTGCTCATTTGTCTGTAACATATTTTTTTGTCATCTCATTTTTTTTTTTGATGGGTAGGGCTGTGTTCCTGTTTTTCTGGTTGTTTGGCCTGAGGCATCCAGCACTGGAGTTTACTGGCAGTTGGGTGGAGCCAGGTCTTGGTGCCAAGATGAGGACCTCTGGGAGACCTCACACTGATTAATATTCCCTATGACCTGAAGTTTTCTGTTAGTCCAGTGGCTTGGACTTGGTGATCCAACCACAGGAGCTCACTCCCAACCCCTGGCCTGGGAACTAAGACCCTGAAAGCTGTGCAGCATGGCAAAAAAAAAAAAAAAAAAAAAAAAAAAACAAACAGAAAAAAACAGGCCAAAAAAAAAAAAGAAAAGAAAACAATAAAGAATAGAACAAACAAACAAAAGAACTCAAAAATGAAAAAAATCAATAAAGGCTAAAGTAAAAAAATAAAAAATGAGAAACAAAACAAAAACAGAAAGCAAACTAAAAAAAAAAGCAAAGAAAACATAAAAGAAGCACATAAAAATGATTAAAAGGGGAAACAAAAACAAGAAAAAAAGAATAATTACAAAACATCAAAACAGAAATGCAAGAAACAAAAAAATAAAATACCCTCGTGGTCAGAGGAGGCTTTGGTGGAGGCAGGGCTCGAAGCCAAGACCTGTGCAGCTGGAGGGGGCTCTGGGGGTTGGGTATTCAGGCCCAGGACCCCAGCAAGCTTTCTGGGGCCCGAGCAGCCAGGGGAGATGTTGGCCACCTTCCCCTCTGATCCCCTGATCCCCTGAAGGTCCCTCTCTGTTCCCACTGATCCCCTCGCTGTGAGTGGGTCCCTCTGAGCATGGGAACCTCTCCCCTCCCCCATCCCCACCTCAGGGGTGCCAGTCCTATCCCACCTCCACTTTTCTCCCCACCGCTTCCCTCCCACGTCCTACCTGGTCATGCAGGGATTCCTCCCGTCCCCTTGAAAATGGGTGGAAGACCTAAATAGACATTTCTCCAAAGAAGACATACAGCTGGCCAAGAGACACATGAAAAGATGTTCAACATCACTAATTATTAGAGAAATGCAGATCAAAACTACAATGAGGTATCGCCTCATGCTGGCCAGAATGGCCCTCATCAAAAAATCTATAAACAATAAATGCTGGAGAGGGTGTGGAGAAAAGGGAACCCTCTTGCACTGTTGGTAGGAATGTAAATTGATACAGCCACTATGGAGAACAGTATGGAGGTTCCTTACAAAACTAAAAATGGAATTACCATATGATCCAGCAATCCTACTACTGAGCATATACCCAGAGAAAAGAATAATTCAAAAAGACACATGCACCCCAGTGTTCATTGCAGCACTAGTTACAATAGCCAGGACATGGAAGCAACCTAAATGTCTGTTGACAGATGAATGGATCAAGATGTGGTACATATATACAATGGAATATTACTCAGTCATACAAAGGAACAAAATTGGGTCATTTGTAGAGATGTGGATGGACCTAGAGTCTGTCATACAGAGTGAAGTAAGTCAGAAAGAGAAAAACAAATACCATATATTAACGCATGTATGTGGAATCTAGAAAAATGGTACAAATGAATATATTTGCAGGGCAGGAATAGAGACACAGATGTAGAAAATGGACATGTGGACACAATGGGAGAGGGGGAGTGGGATGAATTGGGAAACTGAGGTTGACATATATACACTCCCACGTGTAAAATAGATAGCTAGTGGGAACTTGCTATATACCACAGGGAGCTCAGCTCGGTGCTCTGTGGTGACCTAGATGTGTGGGATGGCAGGGAGGAGGCGGGAGGTCCAAGAAGGAGGGGATACATGTATACATATAGATGATTCACTTCTTTGTACAGCAGAAACTATCAAAACACTGTAAAGCAACTATACCCCAATTTAAAAAAATAAACAATTAAAAAAACAAAGTCACTTTGTTAAATAAGCCCCAAATCAAGGTAAAAAGGAAAATGTAAATGATAAATTGTTTACAAAATGATAAAAATAGGGATACTTTATATCAATCTGTGGCATACATAGTCTGTTGAAATCAGAGAAAAGTATTTTCTTACCCCTTTAATTATTTAAAACAAAGATTGAGCACTATGAACTAAGTATTGAACTTCAGACACAGGGAGGGGGAGGGGTAAGCTGGGACGAAGTGAGAGAGTGGCATGGACTTATATATACTACCAAATGTAAAATAGATGGCTAGTGGGAAGCAGCCTCATAGCACAGGGAGATCAGCTCAGTGCTTTGTGACCACCTAGAGGGGTGGGATAGGGAGGGTGGGAGGGAGATGCAAGAGGGAGGAGATATGGGGATACATGTATATGTATAGCTGATTCACTTTGTTACAAAGCAGAAACTAACACACCATGGTAAAGCAATTATAATCCAATAAAGATGTTAAAAAAAAACTAGTTAAAGAATAATAAAATGAACTAAAAGAAATTAAGAGGAAGATAAAATCTTAAGTCAAGTATACAATAATATTAAATAGTGAAAAACAGCCATATAAGTAAATAATGCCAAAGTTATGCTTATATGAAGAGTGAATATGATGGCATAAGGAAATATTCACTTAGTAAAACTATGTTTCCCAGTTCAGTGTAACCAAAATTTATAATGGATATAATGGTTTCAAGCCATGACATTAATAAATTCTTTATTTCAGAGTACATGTACTGTTTCACTTAGAACATACATTTTTTTTTTTCATTCCTGTCATCAGTCAATCTGATATCCCAACCCCAGGTGGCCATGTTCCTCTTTAGGTAGTGTGAAAGTAGAACACAATTTTCATTTCAGAAACAAAACTCCAATTTCCGACACAGAGGCACACCATTGCAAATAGACAGCAGCCCTCATATGACCTCAACAGCTTAAGTTTCATGGAATAAGTTTGTTTTAGCTGCTTTTAAACTTAGACATACTGTATCCTTTCTTCTCACCTCTACTAAGAAAAAGAATAGATGAAATGAATAAGGTGAAACCTCCAACACCTTTTCAAAAGCCATGTCACTGAGAACATATTAGAAAAAAAGATTTTATATAAAATTAGTACTTTAAAAAATGTCTCATTTTGGCCTTATGTTTTCTCACTTTAATGAGGAACATGAGATAGGATTCTCACTCAGTATACAATTGGGTGCAGTACACAATTTATTTTGTTTTCAATGAATATTCATTCTTTAGTTCTAATTGAAGGGTCAACAAATGAGGTATGCCTCTTTGTAATCTTGAAACAGGATTTTCCCAGAACTTGATATTCAGTACTAGTTGTTGATTCAGTCCTAACTGGTGATTATTTCACATGTTGATCTCTCTATTTGAATCTCTAACACCTCCTCCATCATCTTCAGATCTTCCTATGAAGCCACCAGAAGAGAACCTTTATATGCTCCTTCTTTCACATCGACATATCTGCTTGCATTTGTGCTTATATACAGTACTCCATTTTCTCTTCTTTTAGCATAGATAAACTGTAAGTGCTTCTAGATAAGCTCAACTCCTCCATTTGCACACTAAATCTCATTCCCTCTTCCCTGTTTAGAGACATGATTCCAACACTTCTCACCTTCACCATCAATGTTTCCTTCTCTAATGGGTTACCCTCATCAGCATACAAACATTCTATATAATTATTATATAGTTGGCTACACATTGAGCATATAACTTGTGTCTAGTCCAGTGATAGAAGCTGTGAGAATATCTTTACCCAAGTAAAGGATGTACCTCTTCCCTTGGAAGATCTTATATACTGTTTGACAAATTATTACTGACCCTCCTTTACTTTTTGTAGAGTGCTCTCCACTTTCTAGTGGAGAAAGCAGGACAGGTAGTATCACCATCCTCATAATCATCTTTTCATCCTCTTTTATCCTCATCATAGAAGCAGCTAACATTAAGTGGACATTTATTATATGCTAAGTGCTACATGTATCACATACATTATCTCATTTAATCTTCAAAACACTCCACATGTAGTAGATATTATTAGGAACTGATGTTCATAGAAGTTATGTGATTCACCTAAAAAGGCAGAGACAAAATTTGAATTCAGGTCGATCTGACTCCAAAACCTTCTTTATTATTCATTTTGTTCAAAGGAAAAGACTGAGGCTCAAGCATTTAAGTAACTTGATCATGACTACTAAGCTTTCAACTCTTTTCACAACTGGTATAAAATGATGATCAGAGTGTCACAGAGAGACTAGTGTGGATAAAGAATCAGTGAAGGAATCAAATGGTAATGGTAAATCCAGGTTCTCATCCTTGTAAGAATTGTGCTTCATTATTTCTTTTTTTTTTTGAAGGTTGTAAAAGGGCATTTTTTTAACATCTTTATTGGAGTAAAATTGCTTTACAATGGTATGTTAGTTTCTGTTTTATAACAAAGTGAATCAGTTATCCATATACATATGTTCCCATATCTCTTCCCTCTTGCATCTCCCTCCCTCCCACCCTCCCTATCCCACCCCTCTAGGTGGTCACAAAGCAACAAGCTGATCTCCCTGTGCTATGCGGCTGCTTCCCACTAGCTATCTATTTTACGTTTGGTAGTGTATATATGTCCATACCACTCTCTCACTTTGTCACAGCTTACCCTTCCCCCTCCCCATATCCTCAAAAGTAATAGGTCAGAATAAGGTAAAACTTACTAGATGAAGTTTTGTCTTTAGGTACACATTATTCATCGCTAAATGCTTGCTACCACTTTGAGAAATTGGCATCGAACTTCAGTCATTTAAATAAAATTAATGCTTTTTCCTTTTAAGTGACAGTTTGACCTTTGGTAATGTCAGGCACTATTGTAGGTTGAAAAGAAAATCCCAGTTGCTACCTAGAGAAAGGCAGGTAGATTGTTGGTTGTTTCACACTTGCTCAAATATCATGGGTCTCCTAAGGCATGTCCAATGAATTTGTCCAGGCAATTGAGCTATGAAGTCCATATCTTAATGGAATCCATTATTGGAATGTTTAAATTCTTTAGAGAAGTATGCTGCCTTTTAACAATAGGCTCTACCTTCTTGTTGAAATTGCTAATAAATCTGAGATAAGTAATGTAATATATCTTTTCTATATCTTTAAGTTCCTTCCAACCCTTACTCCATTTTTCCAGCTTCCAAAAGGAACATGTTAGCAACAGCATCCACATCCCATGTCAGTGATTTTATTTTTAGCCCTAGGTGTTGGTGTTGTGTGTCCCCTCCTCCAGCCCTACCCTGTCCTGGCCATACATGCACAACAAATCCCTTGCTGATCTTAAAGCTTTCAGGTAAAGCAACTCCTACCACAGCCCCCCCAAAAGTAGGGGAACACTACCCTTTAATGTTAGGTATGACTTCCAAAAAGTAAAAGGGTTTTATGCTTCAAAACTGAGAAATCTTAGCACATAGAAAACATAAAAAGGGCCAGGAGCCTTGAGCTCTTTTCTTTCCTTTCAGTATTTTGACTTGTGTATTTTTATCCCCTAGGTATCCCCCATCCACTCCCAATATGTGACCATTTCCTCCACATTTTTTCTCATTTTAACCTATGCCAGGCTACTTTTGGTTGTTGGTAGGGGTGGGTGTCTAGCCATCCCATACACTTGGAGCAGCTGAAGAGGAGTGAAAAATATCATTTGCTAAAAATGAAAGAATGCTTAGAGATGTGTTAGAAGGAGTTAAATGTACGAAGGAACCTTTTTTCTCTGTGAGAATTTGTTCCCCATTATCAGTTACATAAATCTTCCCACTGCCTCCACTTTGGGAAGAAAATATTGAGTCAAAAGAAAGGGATATTATTTGCCCAAACTCTGGGTCACCAGTCTTAACCTAACCTAAGAGTTTTTGTGAACATAAATATGGAAAAGATAGTTATTGAATGTATTTTCAACAGTGCCACCCAAATGTTAGGTATTCATATAATTCTGACATTATGCCTGTTGGCCCATCTGTTCAGTGGACACTTGCCCACTGCAAAAAGATGTTTTAAGAATAAACGTGCTCTTTTGATGAATCTAACCAATTACTACTACTCTCCTCTCTTGCTTGATAGTATAAGAGCTGTGGAGAGAGATATAATTATTGTTACAAACCTAATGCTTTCCATTTTCTGAATTGAAGCAAAACCCATTGAAGCAAAAAGGTAACAGCTGGGCCCTCTTCGGTAATAGGTCTGCAGCACTGAAAAACCAAATCCAGCATTTAAATTGCATAAATGAGTGACTAATAGGGCTTGATGTCTCACAGAGTACAGAAGTCATTCATCAATAGTGAATTTTTTGTCATGATGAGAGTAGGATGTGAGAATTCCAGGGCTCTGTTTTAGAAATTGTGCCTTTTGTGTTCATTCACATGTCTTCAAGAAGCAAGGAAATAAGTAAAGAATAAGAAATGAGTTAAACATCTACATCATCTACCAGAAAGAATATCTATATTTGAATGCTTTAAAATGACTGACTTTCCAGGCATTTAGGTATTATTTTTAGGTGTGCATAAATGCAACTGGTGTCTTAAACAAACGTTTACAAAACCCTTGGCAAAAAAAAAATTTTTTTTGCAAACTACTGGTATACTTTGATTATTAAGTTCTCAAACTTGAGTAGGCATCAAAATTAGCTGGAGGGCTTGACACAGATTACTGGGCCTCAGCTTCAGAGTTTTTGATTTAATGGGTCTAAAGTGGGAACCAAGTATTTATATTTCTAATAAGTTCCCAAATGATTCTGTGGCTGCTGGACCAAGGACCTCCAAGGACCACACTTGGAAAATCACTGGATTAAAAGAAAACATCATTGATATTAATGGGTATAGTAATGATAATTTGTAATTATCTAATACAGCACCAGACTTTCAAATGGCTCATGGCCAAATATGTCTTCTCATGTGTCACCCTGAATACATCTGTGTGGTAGAAATAGGAAGAAATCATTATTCCCATTTTAGAGATGAGAAACTGAGGCCTGGTTTATTTGTGGGGAAATTATAGAATATGATAGTTTATCTCATCTAAGTCCCACCCCCTAAAAACCCCTCACCACCCTCAATACATGCAAGTTCAGACTTTTGTAAGGAAAGGCTTTATTAAGGGGGGCTATTGCAATAGGAGGTCACTCAAAGACCAAGCCAAGGAAAGCATATAAGCAGACACTGTTGGATAGATGGCTGGGAAAGAGGAAGGGGAGTTGCTAAAACCTGCTAGAGGAATCTTGAAGCTTAACAAATTACATCAAATATTGCAATAACAGGAAAACTGAAGCAGAAAATGCTTGCACATGAGGTGGAGGTCTGAGAGGGAATGAACAAGTTAAAGTGTGAGAAGTTCACATAAGTTTAGGGCCTAGATGTCCTTGTCAAAACTGCCTAAGGTTATGTCAAGCGCAAAGTTTGATTATTCTTGTCACTCCCCAACTGACTGGGATATCCTTGGAAGTAAAAGTTGCAATCTTCTATTTCATATGAAGACTTACTGTTGTTTCTACTTGTGAGTAAGGACTTAACTGAATCATAGAACTTGGAGAAAGAAATGTTATACTTGGAATGCTTTTCATTTTTCCTCCTGTTATATAAAGACAGTTTTCCAGGAGAAGAAAAATCTGTTGATTGGCTATCAACAAACCAAATTATCACCTGGCCTTTCCTTTAAGAACATTTTTCAACATAAAACAAGAAGGGAGGTAGTAGGAGAAAACCAGTTTTGGTTAAACCATATATTTGAGAAACTTTTCCTGTAGACCTAGACTTAATTATCTGGTAGTCATTATCACTTTTGGTAAAAGCTTTCAGGAAAAACAACTCCTACATATAAAATTATATGTATTTGCCTATTACCCTTTACATCAATTATTCTATGGCTATTTGCATGGAGTTTTGTAATCTAGAGAAGTCTCAAATTGGACAAATTAGAATGTTAGAGCCAAAAGAAGAGCTAAATTCTCTAAAACTACTGAAAAAAGTAAACATCCATGACCTCCAAATGGCCCAAATTCTGATGATTACTTCAGTTTGGCAGTTTTCCCAATGGATTTAACCATGGTCATCAGCATCCGTCATATCAACACTCTAAATGAACATACCAGTAATGTCACAGTCTGGTTTATGCACTATCTATAGACACAGCCTGAATACCTTTCCTCATCTAATGAACTAATCAGACACATAACATCTGTCATATTTGGACCTCAACCCTTTTGTGACATTGTCAAAAAGGGTAACAAAGAAAATGCAAAAGGAAACTGGAAAAGGCAAGTATATCCTCTGGTAAGATAACAATTCAATGCAATTCTGAAATAATGGCAACTATTTCCTTTGGGCTAGTTTTATTTACTTTTTAGAATTGATACCTCAAGTTGTTTTCTTGTACTTAATTATTGTTATATATTAAACATGTATGAGGTATCATTTTCCAGAACGATATCTATAAAGAAATAAATAGTGAGGTAGAAGAATTGTGTTCCTAGATGAGTTAGTACCTAAAGTGCTAAGGAAGCCAAGGTCCAATTAAATATTCTTTGATTGCCATAGTCATCAGCAAAGATAACTGAATAGTTACCTCTGTAAATCACTGGACTAGACATAGGGAATACAGAGTATTACAAGATGTGTACATACAATTATTACAAATAATCTGATAAATATCTGTATGTATAATGAGTGCTAAATTAGCAGTACAGACAATAAATGCTACCAGAATTCTGAACTCAGATTATTGGGTGGGTCCAATATTTCTGGGAAGAGGTAGGGCATATTTAAAGAACATATGTTACTTAGAAAAGTTGATTATAAGTAGGAGGTATAACAGATCAGAGCAATAGAGAGAACAAGGACGATGAGAGGCATGTTTTGAACCAATATATCTCAAGAGAAGGTTTAACATAAAAAAATTGTGGGAGAGGAGTTGAAAATATGTTAGCTTCTATAGTACTAGGCTATTGTCTATGCCCCTTATCCTGATCAACTTTCTGCCTCATTACAGCTTGATAGCATGATGTGTCAGGTAAGAGCACAAGCATTAAACTTAAGGTCTGGTTCTTCAATTACTAGATGAGTGACCCAACATTTGTCTGCCTCTATTTTCTAAAACAAAACACACACACATACTAACTGACAACAACAACAAGTAAATAATAGCACCTATCACTTAGAGCTATTGTGAAGATTAAATGATACATACATACATACCATATCATACATACCCTAGCGCATAATGAACTTAACTTAATTCAATGTACCTTCCCCTGAAAATACTTGTCGTTGGCTACTAATGGTAGAGATAATAGATTCATCAAATATATCTCACCATAGGAAAAAAAACTCAAAATACCTAATTTATATAACAGTAGTTCAGTAGTCATTGTTTTTGCTTCTAAAGGGTAGCCTTATACCATTGGAGAAGGAGAAATGCCATTTTCAATTGTGATTTAAGTTTTGCAATTTAATTCTCATTTCTCTTAACCATTATTCTTTTTTTAAGTTCATAAAATTCCATTTCATAACATACAGAATCTCAGGGCTAAAAGAAGACTTAAGTTTTATTTATATACTATCCATCTTTGTTTGTACAGTTTTACCCACTTATTTCCATTTTGACAGATATGGCAGTGCCAGTGCACCTGTGGAAAGTAAACATCAGTAGTCTGAGTTGTCTTAGTTCTGAAAGTCATTAAAATTCCTCCTCATCTGCAGCTGGATTTCATTTGAACCAAACCTAATTTTATAAAAGAAGCATGCCAGAGTCACTCCACATGGCTGACAGTGTGTGTGTGTGTGTGTGTGTGTGTGTGTGTGTGTGTGTGTGTGTGACTTATCTGGTGAGAGCACGGACTATGTGATACTATGGGAATAGAAAACTAGATGAAATTTCATATATACACTGTTTTCTTGGGCCACCCTGCCTCTGCACATTCTGTTTTACCTCTGTGAAAATTATCTATTCCTCCAACCTCTCCCAGCTATTCACCTGACAATTCTCTATTCTTTTAAGCCCCATCTGATTATTTCAGACCAACTTAGATTCTGTTCCTTCTGAACTTCCATTGCACTTTCTATATATTTAGGTATATTGATGTTGTGTTTAGACCTAGTAGACTGCATAAGAAACTGATTAAATGGCTATAACCTCCTTAAGAAATGATCTCTTGGGGTTCCAAGTCATCTTTGTATGCTAACACCTAATATAATGCGTAAGACATAATAAATACTTAATACAAGTTTAATGAGTGAATGAATGAATAGAATCAAAGTCACTGTACTTCTCAGAGGTTGTCACTTTGTTCTCTGCCATTGCCATCACCCCTAATTCTGGAATCTGACAAATTCATTAAAGTAAGGAATAAAGTTGGCGACAGAGCAGGTAGGTGACTTAATAACCCCATGTCACAACTAAAATTAGAGCTCAAACTGCATATCCTAGTGTTACTGAGTTAGAGCATCTCCATATATGGACCTCATATTAAAAGTGGGGTGAAGAGATCCTCTGGCACTTTCCATGGCAATTCTTAGCAGTAAAGCTGTTTATCATGGATATGAGAATTGTTCCTATTTGAATACCTCATTGGAATGGGAACCAAACATCCACTGTCCTCTTGCTATAGTCCTGTTACGACAATATATGCAGAGAAACAGAGGACAAAGCAAACACTGTTGTTTTCTTCCTTATTAAAGATATTTTCACTGTGGTTTCATTTTATCCAGAATCAGAATTTGCTCTGTGTAATGAGGAGCTTGCTATTAAGTTCCTGCAAAGCTGCCAAAGGGTTTCTTACTTCAATGACTGCTTCAGTAATCACTAGCTGCTGATAGTGAATACAACCAAAATGGGCTATATAGAAACACAATGAAAGGGACATTTAATGTGGCAAGCTAGAAAGATAATTTTAATTGCTATGGGGCTTCACACTTATTGTCAGAAAAATAAAGTTTCCCAGTTGATTGAAGAGCAGATCCTTCCATTTAAATAGTAATTTTTCTCTACTCCTGGAAGTTATTAAAAGTTTCACTTCTATTACCTTTTTTATCCTCACAGCTCTCTTATAAGGTAGGGAGAACAGGTAGCATTATTCCTTGTGAAAATATGTTTCTCTTTCCAAAAGGACTGATGTTCAATTTTTGTAGAGAGGTTCTGGAATGTTTCTTTTATTTCACAATTTTAAAATGGCCCTCAAGGATTTTAAAAGGAAAATAGAAATCCACAGGGCTGCTTTTAAAAATACCAGTGTGTATTAAAGTGATGGACAGTACAGGTATAGGTTAAAGTGGTCTATAGGAGTCACGGTTAAGCCAGGAATGTTTTTTTTTACATCTTTATTGGAGTATAATTGCTTTACAATGGTGTGTTAGTTTCTGCTTTATAACAAAGTGAATCAGTTATACATATACATATGTTCCCATATCTCTTCCCTCTTGCGTCTCCCTCCCTCCCACCCTCCCTATCCCACCCCTCTAGGTGATCACAAAGCACCGAGCTGATCTCCCTGTGCTATGCAAGCCAGGAATGTTTTAAAGAGAAGCCTGAGATAGAAGAGAAGGGCTTGGAGGAGTCAAATAGTAATAGCTTTAAATAGGGTATCCTGAAACAAGATCCAAGCACCTGAAACAAGAGAAATGGAAATATCACTCAGGGAGGGCCTATCAAGTACCAAGGCCTGTGCTAAGTATTTTACATACCCGTGAACTGGGTCTTAGTATACCCATTTTACAGATAGGGAACAGAGCCAGAGAGGTGAAATAACTTACCAAAGCTTGCACAGCTTACATGTCATTCATTGATCCAAGACTCAAACTCAGATCTGTACGAAATTAAGAGGGCCTTATAATAAGCTGATGGAAATCCCTGGGACACTAGGAATGTTATAACAATTAGTTCTGAGCAAAAATATTTAATAATGGTTATTCTTATTGCTAAATATATTATTGCTGAATATAATGTATTAATTGCTAAACTTCATGTGGTTAGCATAAGCCTTTAGCCCTCTGATACATAGTTTGGTTGCTGATGTTCCTTTAGCTTTTAATTAAGTCTTATTATTTTCCCAATCTGTGTATATTATAGTGTAGTGTAGTATAGTACATTATAGTAGACAAGGAAAGAGAAATGGATACTGCTGAAGGAGATAAAAGAGTTAGTGGGTGCCTATATAAGTGGAACCAGATCTCTTTTTATTGGGAAACCGTCTTCTCTTCTTACACTTAGGCTGTGACACTGAGCAGTCTACCAGTGCCTGAGATCAGGTGTTGGGGGGTCACTAGGTGATAAAGAAACTGAGACACAGAGAAATGAAGCAATTTGCCTGAGATGAGATTCATTGGGGATACTAAATCCAGAGTTTCTTTTCTCCCAGTCCTGTGATTGTTTCAGGACATGACTTCTTCCCTCCCCTCCACTGATTTGTAGAGATATTAAAAAGAAATCTGGGCTTCCCTGGTGGCGCAGTGGTTGAGAGTCCACCTGCCGCTGCAGGGGACACGGGTTCGTGCCCCCGTATGGGAGGATCCCACATGCCGCGGAGCGGCTGGGCCCATGAGCCGTGGCCGCTGAGCCTGCGTGTCCGGAACCTGTGCTCCGCAGCGGGAGAGGCCACAGGAGTGAGAGGCCCATGTACCGCAAAAAAAAAAAAAAAAAAAAAAAAAGGAAATCTATCTTTCATTCATAGGCAGGGACCTAGCTTTTCATCTGAGCTTGTTGCCTTGCTTTGCATCTGAGCCTCTTTAACGTAAAGTTAATCAGTATATTATTTTTCATTAAAGTTTTTGAAAAGGGCAGTTCCTGACCCCCTGCTCCTGCCAGCAGAATGTCTTATGATGTATTATGGGGATGACAGTCCATTCACTGGGCAGCAGACTCTCACTGGACCTCTTTGCAGAGAAGCACAAATGTTAAGAAGCCTTGAAGGAAAATATGGCAGAAATAATCTATTCTTTCAAAAGAACAGATATCAGTATTTGCTGTTCATTGGTATTTTTATATGATATGTTTGTTTGGCAGAGGAGAGATGAGAGAGAGGACACAATATGAAAGGTCATTTTAAAACATTAATGAATATTTTTGCAAGGATTACATTCAGAACCTGGATATAAAACACAGTAGAGGCCAAGTTATTGCCCTCAAGGAGCTAAACATCTAGGAGAAGAGAAAATTCGTTCCAAGAATAATATTTACTTAAATAAGGATTTCAGGCCTAGAAGGGAATTTCTTTTCCAAATATCTTATACTGATTCCTGTCTGATTTGGGAATATTATTACATCACGAGCCATCCTATTTCTATTTTTGAGCCATTCTAGTTATTAAGTGCTCATTCTATTCATGTGAAATCTATTTATAATTTTAATCTATTCCTGACCTCTTTCCTCTAGATGTACACAAAACACATCTTCTATCTTTATTTATTCATACTTATGAAGATACCAGCCATATACTCTTCTAAGCTTCTCTTTCCAAAGCTAATCTCCCTCAGTTCTTCTCCAGTGGCATGATTTATCATTCACCATTCTATTTATTCTTCTCTGAATATACCTCTAGTATATCAAGAGGATTTTTTAAATATATAACTCAGAACTTAAAACCATGTTTCTGACCCATTCTGACCAGTTAAAGGAAACTCATTACTGCCATGGTTCTGGATATTATCTTTCTATTGATTCAGGCTTACATAATTATTTTTTGCAAGCCACTGCCTACTGCTATTTTATATGAGCTTAGAGTCGTTTCAGTATCTGATCTTTTACCCACATAGATTGGTAAAATAACATGTCTTACACATTTCATTATTCAAACCTAAATGCAGGACTTCATATTTAGATCTTGTATTTCATTGTCGTGATTTCAGAAAGTGTTAGTTATACTCTTTACAGATGCAAGAATATAGTCAAACTGAAGTAATAAAGACCTATATAGGTTACCTTCATTATGGTGGTGTTTTGTGAGTTTCCATGAGTCAGTAAGGGAAAAGAAAACTGTCTAGTTGTTGCAGTGTCATTAGTACCTGAAGGCCAGTGGGCATCTCCTCAGATGTGAGATGCTCTCTATAGTAAGCTGCTCTTTATACTAGTGTTTCAATATAATGGTGACTTAACTATTTTCTGTCTCTGCTTCTGCTGATCCTGTAGCTCCTGACTAGCTTTTCCTCTGTTCTCATGTTTAGATTCTTCCACATTAAGGTATTATTGGTTTAGCCAATTATCATACAATATAGAGAATCTTTATTGCTTCATATTGTAATCCAAGCTACCCCATAGATTGCTGTCCAGTTTTCAGATTGTTGTCATTGTTTCAGAGATCAGTATCAAATCAAAACAGCTGTGGCTCTGTGTTGCAAGCCTATGGGGCAACATATTGTACCAAGGAATGCTCAGAAAGGAGCTGTGGGCCTGGCAGCCTTCAATACTTTGATGCATTTTTGTCTAATAAACAATTCATCACATGTAAAACTTGAAATCCTTTGAATTTTAAGTATTCTCCTTTTTTATTCATTCATAAATATATTTTTGTTATTTTAGCCAAGGACTATTTGGTGGCAAGGGAAAGAAATATTATAGAACAAAGCTAATCTAAGCTTGCTTAACTGAAAGGGGAAATTTATGGGAAGGTTATAAGTTTATCTCACAGGAATCAGTGATTCTAGGCCTCATGAGATATTTTCCAAAACTGGAAAGCTACCAGAAACCATCTCTCTCTCTCTCTCTCTCGCCACATAGTTTCAGATATGATTTTCTCTCTGCAGCTGTTTTTTTTTCTCTCGCTCTTCAGAGTGTCTCCATTTATACACGGACACTATAACAGTATATGGTCAAAATAATGTAGTTAGCACCCTTACAAATATCTGTCATAAGAGAAGAGTGAGTGAGCACCCTTCCAAATATCTGTCACATAATACAAATATGGGTGCCAGGACCCATCCCAGGGGGAGAGTAGTTCTCAGAGAAGAGGAGATTAGGCTACACAGGAATCCCAACATGTACCAAATTCATTTTTCCCTTTTCATTTAAAGAGTATTTTCCTTGATAAGGCACTTCATCATAGCAGAGATACAAATAGCAAATAAGCACATGAAAAGATTATCAACATCCTTAGCGATTAGAGAAATGCAAATTTAAAACACAAACTGACACCTATTAGAATGGGGGAGAACATGGTGGCAAGAATATTGAGCAACTAAAACTGAATGCAAAATGATAAAGTCACTTTGGAAAACAGTTTGGTAGTTTCTGATAAAGTTAAACATACACTTATCATATGACTCAGCAATCCCACTCTTAAATATTGCCCAACAGAAAATGAAAACCCATGTCCTCACATAAACTTGTACATAAATATATATAGCAGATTAATTCATAATCACAAAAAACTAGAAATAACCCAAAATATGCATTAGCTAGTGACTAGATGAGCAATGTGTGATACATCTATAAAAGGAATACTACTCAGCAATAAAAAGGAATAACCTACTGAAATAAACAGTAACATGGATCAATCCCAAAAGCATTATGCTAAGTGAAAGAAACCAGACTCAAAAAGGCTATATATTCTATGATTCCATTTTTATGATGATCTGAATAAAAGCAAAACTATGGAATGGAGAACAGATCAATTGTTACTAGGGGCTTAGGATGGGACGTATATTTGACTACAAACGTAGAAAAGAAATATATATCCTACATCTTGATTGTGGTTGTGGTTTATTTGACTTTATCCATTTTTCACAGTTCACGAAGCTGTGCACCTAAAAATGTTGAATTTTACAAACCTTATTTAAGTAAAAATTTTATTTTCTTTGAGAAAGAAGGCAGAGTAAAACAAAAATACAGTGGTTGAGATGTGTGCAGCTTAATAGAATGTCAGTTCATCTAATACTATTACACAAAGGGGATTAAAATCAGGCTTCACAATTTCAACTGTGATCTCTCTGATGGCCTTAAAGATGTAGACAACTCACTCAATACGCAACTTTAGGACCTCCACCACAAAACATTCAACAAACACTTATTAAGCACATACTAGAAATATCATGAGTATTCAGTTGTTTACTAAATTGAAATTGGACAAGGTCTGTAGCTTGTCTCTATCTCTTCTAATGCTGACCTTGTATCTATCTACCCCTTTATCTACTCTTAGCAACCCACTTTTCCTTTACCCATCTTTTCCCATCTATGAATAGGATGTAGAAAGAATCCTACTTTAAGGTTATAGCAAAGGGGCAGTGTAAATATGAAGGTTAGGGAAATAATGAATGTAGGTTTTGTCGTGTACTTCATTTACCTAATAAGATAAGTGTAATTGAAGCTTATTTTTATCAACTATGTTTTCATGTTTAATAATATCATAGTCACCATTAATGAAGAACAGTTTTTTTTTACTGTCTATGGAATGCAATACAAATAACATTGCTCTAAATTCTATAACCAAGCACTATTAATACATTTGCTGTTGATAATGTTTACTTTCTCTTTAATACTTGTTAATGTCGGAGATAGTATGCATTAGGATACATTTACCTTTTTTAAATGTTTGGGTCTTCTCTTTCTGATTTGCAGTTTCACAATTTATAATAAATGGGAACAGCCCCTTGTAGCTTATTCCTTCTTTTGGAAAAAAAAAAGCTATATGTGCAAGAGCTATTTTTAAAATCCATTAAAATGTCATTAGGTGAATATTTTTATGTTTATGAACTAAAATGACATTTGTTTATTTTCTATTCACTGAATTGACATTTAGCATTGTTGAGTTTGATGGTATTGAGTCTATTTACTTTTGAAACTCCATTATAAACAAAGGGACAGGAAAATGGAATAGTAAATATAATGTAATTTATAGGTACTATCCTATTGACAATAACCTACTTGTCTTTTGATATAGTTTCTCCTAGGAGAGCAAACATCTGGATACTTAAAACAAGCAGAGGGCTGGGTTATAGCTAAGGAAAGAATTTTGACAAAATAGAAGGTAATAACTAGTAGAAACATGAATTATAATCTATTTATAATTCAAATAAACAAGTTGATTATTTAGCTATCACATTATACCTATATTAGCATTGTTAAGAAGAGTCATTGATAAATACTAATTTAAAAATCAGTGCATTTTCACAAATGTGGTGCTATTTCATGCCTCTTTTATTTTATAAGAAGATAACATAATTCATAGGAAACTCATGTTTGCAAAAATAGAGTGCCAAATCTGTCACCATTAATAAAATAGGAAATTTCTAAATATGTTCTTATGATGGAGATTAATAAAGTAGAACAATGAGATAATGACCTTGGAAAATGAAAAGTAAATCAAAAGTTTATTTGGGAATTTACTAGTTGTTCTATGCGTGTTGCAGATATTCCTCTTTCTCACGAACAAGTTTATCAGTAACTTGAGTATCATAGCAACATCCACTAGCTGGATGCTGAACACAGAATGGGTGCTCAGTTCATTCATTCATTCATGTTTTTATCCCAAAATATTTATTGAGTACTCATTATGTGCTAGATGCTAGAGATAAAGCACTGAAGAAGAGAAATATTTTTGTTCAGTCCATATTTCCATGGAACTTACATTGAGCAAATACACACATTGATTGAACCTGTATTTTCAGCTTCATTGTTATAAAGTGAACACCCATGTCACCACTACCCAAATCAAACAAAGTATCACCAAAACTCTCAACCCCTCTTCAATCACAACCCCTTCTATCTCTATCCTCCAAAATAGCCATAAAGTTGACTTTTATAGAATAAATCACCATCTTGCCTTTCTTTATACTTTGATCACCCAGTTTTGTATTGCTAAATGTTATGGTTAATTTTTACCTAGTTTTGAAATTTATACAAATTGAATCATTCAGGATTTATGATTTTGTGTTTGACCTCTTTAACTCAATATTATGTTTGTTGTATGTGTAGGTGTTGCATTATTTTCATTGCTATCTAGTATGATTCAGTATTTTTGAATGAATATACATTTCTAGGCTTAAGTTTTCTCAACATAAAATTAATTCATGCATTTTTCTTATTTTTTCCACAATACATGTGTTTTGCTTATTGTGAAACTTCAAAAAAGTGGAATCATACAGCATCTACTCTTTTGTGTCTGGCTTTTTTTCCCCTCAAAATAATGTTGTTAGAATTTATCTGTGATGTTGTGTGTATTAGTTCATAATTTTAAAATTTCTTACAATACTTAATAGTATCTCAGAGGTCACTGAGGCTCTGTTTATTTTTTTTCAATCTTTATTTTCTCTCTGTTCTTCAGATTGAATAACGTACTTATTTGTTTTATGATTGAGTAATTGATAATTCATGATCAGATTTGTGCTAAAAGTATCATTCTGGACACAGTGTAAATACTGCATTGAGTATTACAAGAATGGAGACCAGGACAATGGTCAGAACTGGGTTCTAGTGAAAGATGATATTGGCCTAAGCTAAGTTTCAGTAGGAGTGGGAAAAAATTAGACAGTTTATGAAACATTAAGGAGATAAAATGACACACTTTGACAACGGATTGAATATTGGTAACCAAGGATGAAACTCGGGTTTCTTTTTCTGTGTTAGTCCTTGTCCTCTGAGAAGCAAATTGCCAGAATAAGAAATGATATTTGGTTTTGATCTAGATTTCATTAGAGAGATCTGGCCTGGAGGTAGAGATGTCAAAGTCATCAATATATCAATGATAATTGGAGTCAGAGAATTGTGTGAAATTACCCAAGAGGAGTGTGTGATGTGGGAAGAGGGTCAAACATAGAATTTCTAACTTAAAAGAGTGAGCAAAGGAAGAAGCTCACACAGAGAAGATAAAAAGAAGTTGCTAGAGAAGTAGGAATTAAACCAGAAAAATGGTGCATTAAACATTATCATCAGTGTTAAAAAATGGAAGCAAGGTCAAACAAGAATAAAAGGTGTTATTGTATAATGTAAAAGTATAAGAACCTTGATAGCCATGGTGTTAGAAATTGCAGTGAAGAGATGTGGGAATCTCAGTAGATTGTTGCGGGAGTAAACCAGGTTAGAATTCATTGATGTGGAAAGAAGAAACTTTCAATTTTTTTTTAGTTTGTTTTTTTAATTGTTTTAATTTATTTTTAAATATTTTTTATATATTTTATTTTTAATTGAAGTATAGTTGATTTACAATGTTGTGGCAATCTCTGCTGTACAGCAAACTGACTCAGTTTTGCACACAGAGACATTCTTTTTTAAATATTCTTTTCCATTATGGTTTATCCCAGAGACTGGATATAGTTCCCTGTTGCTATACAGGAGGACCTTGTTTATCCATTCAAAATGTAATAGTTTGCATCTACCAACCCCAAATTCCCAGTTCATCCCTCTCCCCCACACACCTTGTGGCAACCTCAAGTGTGATCTCTATGTCTGTAAGTCTGTTTCCATTTTGTAGATAGGTCCATTTGTGCCATCTAAAGAAAAAAAAATGGTTCTGAAGAACCTAGGGGCAGGACAGGAATAAAGACGCAGATGTAGAGAATGGACTTCAGGACATGGGAAGGGGATAGGGTAAGCTGGGACGAAGTGAGAGAGTGACATGGACATATATACACTACCAAATGTAAAATAGATAGCTAGTGGGAAGCAGCCACATAGCACAGGGAGATCAGCTTGGTGCTTTGTGACCACCTAGAGGGCTGGGGTGAGGGGTGGGGGAGGGAGATGCAAGAGGAAGAGGATATGGGGGTATATATATATATATATATATATATATATATATATATATATATTGATTCACTTTGTTATACAGCAGAAACTAACAAAACATTGTAAAGCAATTATACTCCAATAAAGATGTTAAAAAAAAAAAAAGAAGAAGGATAAATAGGATAACCGAGAAGGAAAATAACTGGACTAGGAATTGCTTGGTCCTTTCATTTCTAGCACCTCTCCTGGGTACTCTGGAATGAAATCACCTAAATTAAACCTACCATTTTCAGATTTCTTATCTATAGAATGGAGGTAATGATATATTTTGCTTACCTTGAGGTGGTTAATCATGTATCTGATTAGAAGTTGGTTCTTTTTGGGTGAAAGACGTAAGATGGGTAGAGTAATAGGAAGGTGTACTGAGCTTTCTAGCCTTCTTGCCAGAGTAACACAGCTTAGTTGCCCCCTTATGAAGGGTAAGGCAATGTCCTAACAATGGCTGTCAAGGTTCTGACATATCCGTGGTAAACACTGCCTGGTTCATAGCAACCAAACCCACATCTCCCTACCTTGTCTGATTACAGCTAATTACTAAATGAACTTTTAGTCATCATGGTTTTTTTTTTAAGTTTACAAAGTATTTATATAGAACTTACTATGTGCCAGCACTCTTTTAAGCACTTTATACATATTAATCTCACTTAATCCTTATTATAACAAAAAGTAGGGGCTATCATTCTTTTTAAGAGATGAAGTTCAGTATATTAATGCATATATGTGGAATCTAGAAAAATGGTACAGATGAACCAGTTTGCAAGGCAGAAATAGAGACACAGATGTAGAGAACAAACGTATTGACACCAAGAGGGGAAAGTGGGGTGGGGGTGGGATAAAACCCATGTCTCTTGCATCGGCAGGCGGACTCTCAACCACTGCGCCACCAGGGAAGCCCGGGGCTATCATTCTTTTTAAGAGATTGTACATGCTAGGAACTGTCCCTGCATTTGGCTTGTACCCAATCACTCTACCAATCCTGCTGAGGTTTCACAGATTTAAATAGAAGCCAGCTTGTTTCCCTGATACATGGAGGTGAAGAAAGCAGCCACTGAACAAGTGGGAAAAAATGGATCTTTTCCTAATCGAAGAAAGGTCAGGAACCAACATGGTCATTAACAGTCAATATCAAGACACTTGATCTTGATTTGCCACGACCTCTATTGTTCATCCAAATACCCAATCGTGACTCAAATTTATAAGTAATAATAAAATAAGTGCATCTGCCTGGATAGGGTTTATATTTTATAAAGAAGTTTCACATTCCTCATTTCCTCTGGTGCTCAACAACAAAACCTGTGAGCACAAGTATACAGAAAAAAGCTAATCTAGCCAGTCATTTAAGCAAGAAAATAAAATAATAGGCATCTAAATTGGAAAAGAAGAAATAAAACTATCTCCATTTGCAGATGACACTATTTTATATATAGAAGATCCTAAGGAATCCACTAAAATACTGTTAGAGCTAATAAACACTTTCAGTAAGACAGTAAGATACAAGATCAATATGCAAAACACAATTGTATTTCTATATACGTGAACAATACAAAAAATGTTAAGAAAATAATTCCATTTACAGTAGCATCAAAAAGTACAAAATACTTAGGGATAAATTTAACAAAGTGCAAAATTAATACTGTGAAAGCTACAGAATATTTCTGAAAGAAATTTAAGTGGAAAGACATTCCTTTTTTTTCCCCGTTTTATTTATTTATTTATTTAACATCTTTATTGGGGTATAATTGCTTTATAATGGTGTGTTAGTTTCTGCTTTATAACAAAGTGAATCAGCTACACATATACATATGTTCCCATATCTCCTCCCTCTTCATCTCCCTCCCTCCCACACTCCTTCTCCCACCCCTCCAGGCAGTCACAAAGCACCGAGCCGGTATCCCTATGCCATGCGGCTGCTTCCCACTGGCTATCTACCTTACGTTTGTTAGTATATATATGTCCATGTCTCTCTCTCGCCCTATCACAGCTCACCCTTCCCCCACGCCATATTCTCAAGTCTGTTCTCCAGTAGTCTGTGTCTTTATTCCTGTTTTACCCCCAGGTTCTTCATAACATTTTTTTTTCTTAAATTCCATATATATGTGTTAGCATATGGTATTTGTCCTTCTCTTTCTGACTTACTTCACTCTGTATGACAGACTCCAGGTCTATCCACCTCATTACAAATAGCTCAATTTCGTTTCTTTTTATGGCTGAGTAATATTCCATTGTATATATGTGCCACATCTTCTTTATCCATTCATCCGACGACGGGCACTTAGGTTGTTTCCATCTCCAGGCTATTGTAAATAGAGCTGCAATGAACATTATGGTACATGACTCTTAAGACATTCCTTTTTAATTGATTGGTATACTTAATATTGTTAGGATTGCAGTACTCCCCAAATCAATCCACAGATTCACCACAATCCCCATAAAAATCCTTGCTGGCTTATTTTTACAGAAATTGACAAGCTGATCCTAAAATTCGTATGGAAATTAAGGGATCTAGAACAGCCAAGCTGATATTGGAAAAGAAGAACAAAGTTGGAGGACTTGCCCTTCCCAATTTCAAAATTTGACATAAAACTCAGTAACAAAGAGAATGCAATATTGACACAAGTATAGACATATGGATCAATGGCATAGAATTGAGAGTCCAGAAATAAACACTTGCATTTATGAGCAATAGATGTTTGACAAGAGTGACACAAAAATTCAATGTGGAAAGAATAGGCTTTTCAACAGCTGGTGTTGGGATAACTGAATATTCACATGCAAAAGAGTGAAGTTGAACCTCTTCCTCAGATCATACACAAAAATTAACTCAGAATGAATCATCGACCTAAATGTAGGAGCTAACCTTTTTTTAATTCTTAGAAGAAAACATGGGAGTAAATTTTTATGACTTTGGGTTAGGCAAAACATAAATGACATCTTAGACATGACACTAAAAGCATAGTTTATCTAAAAAATTAGATAAATTGAACTTCATCAAAGTTAAAAACTTCTTTGTGATGCAAAGGATAGCATGAAATGAAAAAGCCATTCACTGAATGGGAAAAAACATTTATAAATCATATATCTGATAAGAGACTTGTATCTAAAATATAAAAAAACACTTATAACTCAATATTAAGAAGACAACCTAAACTTTTAAAAGGTCAAGAGAACTGAATAGACAGTTCTCCAAAGAAGATATAAAAATGGCCAATAACCACATGAAAAGATGCTCAGCATCAGTAGTCATTAGTGAAAGGCAAATCAAAACCACAAAGAGATACCCCTTAATGCCCATTAGAATGGCTGTTAAAAAAAAAAAAAGTTGGGGGAAACAGCAAGTGTTGGCAAGGATGTGGAGAAATTTGAACCTTCATGCATTGCTGGTGAGATAAAATGGTGAAGTTGCTGTGAAAAGCAGTTTGGTGGTTTCTCAAAATCTTAAATCCAGATATGGCCCAGCAATTCCATTCTTAGATATACACCCAAAAGAACTAAAAACAGGTGTTCAAACAAAGGTATTTTACAGGGATGTTCTTAGTAACACTATAGCCAAAAAATTGGAAACAACCCAAATGTTCATCAACTAATGAACCTATTTTTGAAACGTGGTATATGCATACAGTGGAATATTATTCAGCCATAAAAAATAATGAAGTTCTGATAACATGCTAGAACATGATCAACCTTGAAAACATTGTGCTAATTTAAAGAAGCCAGACACAGAAGGCCATATATTGTATGGCTGAGTTTATATGAAATGTCAAGAATAGGCAAATCTGTAAATATAGAAACTAGATTAGTGCTTGCCTAGGGCTAGAGGTTGGGAGGAGTGGGGAATGACTGCTTAATGGGTACAGGGTTTCTTTTGAGGGACTATGAAAATATTCTAAAATTGATTTTGATGATGGTTGTAGTACTCTGTGAATATACTAAAAACCAATGTATTGTACGTTTTAAATGGGTGAATTATATGGTATGTGAATTATAACTCAAGAAAGGAAGGGAGGAAGGAAGGAAGGGCAGAAGGCAGGAAGGAAGGAAAGAAAAGAAGAAGTTAACATAAGGTTGACGCTTGGTTGGTTTCTGAGATTTGACTGGTAAACTGTCCCTTATACTGATAAAAATAATTCCCTAAATAAGTGTGGTTTGCTATACCTAGAACGTTTGTGCAAGTGATAAGATTTTCTTCTGGGAGTCTGGAATTTTAATACGTGCTAGGCAGGGGGTACCTAAGTGATCAGCGCTCAGTAAAAATCTGAGCACTGGGTTTGTTTCTCTGGGCAGAAACATCACACACGTACTGCTACATTTTCATTGCTGGGGGTAGCACTATGTGTGGCCACTCAGGAGGGACAAAGAATAAGGAAGCATATACTTGGCTTCCCCCAGACTCCTCTTTTGCCTTTTTTTCCTTATGATCTGGCTGTGTAACTTTACTACATCACTTCAGTGTGTTTTAGCTGTGAGGAAATCTATATACTGTGTCCCATGAGTCCTTTTAGTGAATCTGGGAATGTGGGAGTGGTTTTGGGGACCCCTGACACACCATTGACTGAGGTAGAATTCACTAGAATGACCCTGACTCATTGAAATATGACTATAGTGCTCTTTGGGGAAAAGCAAGTGAGAGGGGTGGAGGATGGCAAGACCCTGGTCTCTGGGTGATTATGGAGTCATACATGGTATGAAACAGCAGCTGAGGGGCTCTCTTTGGTGAGAGATGAGAGTTACCTATGAAATTCAAAATGATAGATCCAATTCCATAAGAGTTGTCTACCTGGATCCCCCAGATGCTTTTGGCTTTGCTAGCTAAAGTGGGGAGAAAAGTTAGCCCAGGTGATGCCTTTGGTTTTTGGTTTCTGCCAGGTGGGAGGAGAGAAGACCCAAACATTCCCCAAAATGGGCTTTGGATGGGAAAAAGTCAATAAAACGTAGTTTGTAATTGTTCTCTTCTCCAAGTGGCAGGAAACATAATCCCCCAAATCCTAAATTAGAGCTTTGAGTGGAGCAAAAATGTTAAAGATCCACATTGCTCTGTCCTCCAAGTAGGATGAAAAAAGGTTAAATGAGTTCACAGGGCTGGAGCAAAGCTTTAGATAAACCAGAGGAGAAAAGAATGAGACCACTCCAGCCTTGCTGCTGTCACTGCTGCAGCAGCAACTCCACCCCCATCTTAATTCTTTATTTGCTAAATTTACTGCTAGGTGTTTGCATATAGACTTGCAATGAGATCAAAGGGAGAGGGTGATTTTAACAAATGGCTTTGTATTTTTTGGCTATAGCATCTCAGTGCATGATCAAAATGCATGTAAAATGTGATATGTTTGCAATTTCATGAATTTTAAAGGGAAAGGTGTTCACACACCTACACAATTTAGTGGAATACAACTTCCTTGCTGGTGGGTGCACTGAAATTTAAACGCTTTGAGTTTTGGAAACAAAACAGTTCTCTATAAGTGATGATTTTTTTCTTTGTTTTTCTTTTTGTTGTTGTTGTTTTTGTTTTTGCCTATTGGAGCCCCTGGAAAAAAGGAAAATAAGATAAAAAGAGAGGCAATTATCACATGGAGAAGTATTTTTTGGTTTATTAATAATAAACTCTTATAAAAATTAAATATCTGACCCCTAGAGACTGATGATTTTCCTGCCTGAGGTACATGTTATAAAGGGGGTCAATTTGGACTCTAAGACTTACAAGATAAAATGGGCTTTGGGAAACCTTGCTTCAGCTCTTGGATTTGGAACACAGAGGCTGGCCCTACTGTATCTAGACTTTGGGGTTCCCAAAGCAAAGCCACTAGCTTTTTGGAATCCTGAATTCTCAGACCTTGATTTTTTGGATCTGACTCTAAACTGAAACCTTTTACTGTCTGCTATGAGCTGTTTTCATCTCAGTAAGATCTGTGCTGAAATGAAAGCAGGCATGTGAAAAAAAAAAAAAAAGCAGGCATGTACACAATGAATAGAACCCAGGCCCTTGGACCCTTACAGATTTAAGATACCCTTCCGTGAGCCCATACTTGATGACAACATTACTGATGCTGGCATGACTGTCTGGGTCACTCGCAGATGCCCATGAGATAGAGCTAGTTTTCTGATGGGGTCATCTGAAATCGAGCAGCTAATAGGCTCTATATTTCTGACACAGACTAACTACATTTGTACTGTGCCTGAGTGGATACCTCAGACCAAGTAAAAAAGGTTAATATAGAAACTTGAGGAAGCTACCAGCCTTCAAAGATAGATCCTTATGGCTAATGGGATTTATTTTAACTGCCTAAATCTAGGACAGTGGAGGGCATAACTGAAGCAAGGCTAGTGTACCTATGTGACCAGCCTCCAATTAAAACCTTGGGTGCTGAGTCTGTAATGAGTTTCCCTGGTAGACAACTCTTCACACTGTGTCTTGGAAACCACCCAAACAATAGGCAAATAAAATCATTCTCCACATTTTTATAGATGACAAAATGGACGTTCAGCTCTACTGGTCAAAATGATAATTTTACTTTTAACCAAGTAACTCTACACAAGAGAAAATATCAGATGTGCACATGGCTATGTACACAAGGTCATTGATTAAAATGGGAAATTTTTCTGCAAATGAAAACAGCAAAGAGATGTCACTTCACATCTGTCAGAATGGCTATCATCAAAAAGTCTACAAGGGCTTCCCTGGTGGCGCAATGGTTGAGAGTCCGCCTGCTGATGCAGGGGACATGGGTTCGTGCCCCGGTCTGGGAAGATCCCACATGCCACGGAGTGGCTGTGCCCGTGAGCCATGGCCGCTGAGCCTGCGCGTCCGGAGCCTGTGCTCCGCAAAGGGAGAGTCCACAACAGTAAGAGGCCCGCGTACCGCAAAAAAAAAAAAAGTCTACAAATATAATACAGAGAAAAAAGTGATGTGACCAGGGAGGCTGAGACTGGAGTGAGTGATTCGTCTAGAAGCCAAGGAACACCAAGGATTGCCAGCAACAAACAGAAACTAGGAGCGATCCACAACAGTAAGAGGCCCGCGTACCGCAAAAAAAAAAAAAAGTCTACAAATATAATACAGAGAAAAAAGTGATGTGACCAGGGAGGCTGAGACTGGAGTGAGTGATTCGTCTAGAAGCCAAGGAACACCAAGGATTGCCAGCAACAAACAGAAACTAGGAGCGAGACATTGGGCAATTTCTCCTCTAGAACCTCCAGAAGGAGTTGGCTTGCTGTTGCTTGATTTTGGACGTCTGGTCACCAGAAATTTTTGTGACATCATAGCCTGGACCTGACTCTTCCCCAGAGAAATATAGAAAGTGAGAGACCCACTGAGTGCCCTCAGCTTTAGTGATGGAGCCAGGAGAGATCCCAGAATTAAAATCTGGTTGTATTCCAAGGATTTCTGTTGGACTAAAGATGCAGGAGTCTCCCCAGGGGAGCAGAGATGTGCCATGAGAAAGAGATCAAAGCCAGAGACATAGAAAGTGTACTAGCAAATTGCATGGAGTCCTCACAGGCCCTATCAAATATGGCTCCTAGAGAAGTAGAAGAATGACAACAATGAAAAGCTCCAAGTTAAGCATCAGTAACAAAGAAAGAGAAATACATGCACCAGCACAGAGGAGAGGATCCCAGCTGTGAACTTTTTCAAAACAGCCCCTTACACAAAAGTCCTTTTTAAAGCTTTCTCACATCAAAAGAGCATGGAGCTGGATTACTGTGGTACCAAAGAGGACACATTTCTTTCGTTGCCTTCTGTCCTTACAGCCAACCTGGAGAAAATGGCCAGAAAACTGCTAAAATTTGAGTGGTGATGGTCCTTGGGTTTTGTTGACATTTACAAAGACAGAGTTCCTTTTAGAATTGTATACCAGACAGTCCAGACTCTGCAAGGAGGCTTGATTTGCACTTCAATTTTGTTTTTACATAAAAATGAGAAGATTTACCTGAGGATGAGAAAAATGAAATGTCACAGGCTGGAGGGAACTTTATCTAAGGGTATTGTGAGAGATTATTCTCAAAAGGGAAACAGTGAGAGGAAAAGCTGGAAAATTAAAACCATTTATAGTGCAATGTGTGTGTATGTACATATGTATACATACATGTATATACATATTTATGTATATACATATATGTCTATACATAAAAAATGAGAATGCACCGTGTGAGATATATATATATATATATATATTTGTATTTATGTATATATGTATGTATGTAGAGAGAGAGAATTCTCCCAATATTAGCACATTTACATTTATCTCATACTAAATTTTTGTATAGTTATTACATAACAAATATATTACTTCACAACCATTATAGAAACTGTTTCAAACAGAATGGATTAAAAATAAAGCCATGCTTGGCACTTCCGTGGTGGTCCAGTGGTTAAGACTCCACACTTCCACTGCAGGGGGCAGGGTTTTGATCCCTGCTTGTGGAACAAAGATCCCACATGCTGTGTGGTGGGCCCAAAAAAATAAAAAATAAAATAAAATAAAGCCACCCTTGACTAACTACAAAAAAAAAAGTATACAAATAACAAATGTTGACGAGGATGTGGTGAAAAGGGAATCGTTGTACACTGTTGGTGGGAATGTAAATTGGTGCAGCCACTATGGAAAACAGTATGGAGGTTCCTCAAAAACTAAAAATAGAACTACCATATGATCCAGCAATTCCACTCCTGGGTATATATCCAGAAAATATGAAAATGCTAATTTGAAAAGATACATGTACCCCAATATTCATAGCAACATTATTTACAATAGCCAAGCTATGGAACTATGGAAGCAACCAAAGTACCCATCAACAGACAAATGGATAAAGAAGAAGTGGCATATGTGCATATATATATATATATATATATATGCATATATATATGCATATATATATACACACACACACACACACACACACACAATGGAATATTACTTAGCTATTAAAAAGAATGAAATTCTGCCATTTGCAGCAACATGGATAGACCTGGAGAATATTATGCTTAGTGAAATAAGTCAGACAGAGAAAGATAAATATTGTATGATATCACTTTTATATGGAATCTAAAAAATAAAACAAATGAATGTGTATAGCAAAACAGACACAGACTCACAGATACAGAAAGCAAACTAGTGGTTGGTTGCCAAAGGCAAGAGGGAAGGGAGTGGGGCAAATCAGGGGCATGGGATTAAGAGGTACAAACAGTTATGTATAAAACAGATAAGGAACAAAGATATGTTTTATAAAGCAGGGAATTCTAGCCACTATCTTGTAATAGCTTTTAATGGAGTATAATCTGTAAAAATACTGAATTACTATGCTGTATACCTGCAACTAATATAATACTGTAAATCAACTATGCTTCAAAAAAAAAAGGTTACTGCATGACAGAAAAGCTTGGACCAGTATTCCTTCCAAAAAAGATGGAAGGACGATATCAAGAGACAAAAGTCATCCTAACCACCATGCACACCTCCAGCCAAGCACCCAGAAAGGCCACCAGGCACTAGCATTTTTCCCAGCATTGGTTTCTCACTTCTTTGGCTGCAGCCTGTAGCCCTGCTTCAGGTACCTGTTGGTTCCTGGCTGAGGATCGCTGCACAGCACCCCTGTAAAGTTTATCAGCGCCACCATTCGTCCCCAGATGGCGAGTATCTCCTGCAACATTGGCGCCACCAGCTTGAAGTGGTTCTGGGAGAAACCACAGTAGCAGTTCATAAACAGCTGGTTGAATTACTGTGGGCAGCCACAGAGCACCTCGCACTGACTTAAAGAGTGGACAGTGTGCGTGACTTGGTGGCTGGATCCCAGGCCCTATCTTGACACATCTGCTGTGGTTCAGCTATGCTTACTGGTTTAATTTTTCATATGAAGTTTAGAATCAACTCTCTAGTCTCAAGGTGGGATTTTCTTTTGTTGTCTGATTTATTTGTGTTGGATAAAGAGTTCAGTACAAGGTTTATAAGGATGGTGATCGACAAATGACTTTAGTGTATCTTAATTAAGGATGAAGTTTGCCTTTTCAACTGTGGCCATATAAAATTACAGTAAGGAAGTAACCGTCAATTCATACTTCATTGAGTGTATTTTTTTTTTTAATTTCAAGCATGGTATTGAATTTTGCCAAGTGCTTTTTCACCTTTCTATGAAAGTGATATCTAATCTTTTCTATCTTTAAAATTACTGATGCGATGAACTACATTAAGAGATTTTCCTCATTTATTTTGTTGTTTGTATTTTTAACTTTGGAACTATATTTTCATGCTTTCTTCCTCATTGTTATATAATATTTAAATCTCTGAATTTTCTCCAATCTCTATTTTACCTGTATTGCATAGATTCTTTTTTTTTAACATCTTTATTGGAGTAAAATTGCTTTAAAATGCTGTGCTAGTTTCTGCTGTATAACAAAGAGAATCAGCTATTTGTATACATATATCCCCATAAACCCTCCCTCTTGTGTCTCCCTCCCACCCTCCCTATCCCACCCCTCTAGGTGGTCACAAAGCACTCAGCTGATCTACCTGTGCTATGGGGCTGCTACCCACTAGCTATTTTACATTTGGTAGTGTATATATGTCCATGATACTCTCTCATTTCGTCCCAGCTTACCCTTCCCAATCCCCATGTCCTGAAGTCAATTCTCTCCATCTGCATCTTTATTCCTGTCCTGCCCCTAGGTTCATTGGAACCATTTTTTTTAGATTCCATATATATGTGTTAGAATATGGTATTTGTTTTTCTCTTTCTGACTTAATTCACTCTGTATGACAGACTCTAGGTCCACTGACCTCACTACAAATAACTCAATTCCATTTCTTTTTATGGCTGAGTAATATTCCATTGTATATATGTGCCACATCTTCTTTATCCATTCATCTGTCAGTGAACACTAAGGTTGGTTCCATGTCCTGGCTATTGTAAATAGTGCTGCAGTGAACACTGTGGTACATGACTCTTTTTGAATTATGGTATTCTCAGGGTATATGCCCAGTAGTGGGATTGCTGGGTCATATGGTAGTTCTAGTTTTAGTTTCTAAAGGAAACTCCATACTGTTCTCCATAGTAGCTGTATCAATTTACATTCCCACCAACAGTTCAAGAGAGCACCGTTTCTCCACACCCTCTCCAGCATTTATTGTTTGTAGATATTTTGATGATGGCCATTCTGACCAGTGTGAGGTGATACCACATTGTAGTTTGGATTTGCATTTCTCTAATGATGAGTGATATTGAGCATCATTTCATGTGTTTGTTGGCAATCTGTATATCTTCTTTGGAGAAATGTCTGGTTAGGTATTTTGCCCATTTTTGGATGGGGTTGTTTTTTGATATTGAGATGTATGAGCTGCTTGTATATTTTGGAGATTAATCCTTTGTCAGTTGCTTCATTTGAAAATATTTTCTTCCATTCTGAGGTTTGTCTTTTTGTCTTGTTTATGGTTTCCATTGCTGTGCAAAAGGTTTAAGTTTCATTAGGTCCCATTTCTTTATTTTTGTTTTTATTTGATTTCTCTAAGAGGTGGACCAAAAAGGATCTTGCTGTGATTTATGTCATAGAGTGTTCTCCCTATGTTTTCCTCTAAGAGTTTTATAGTGTCTGACCTTACATTTAGGTCTTTAATTCACTTTGAGTTTATTCTTGTGTATGATGTTAGGGAGTGTTTAATTTCTTTATTTTCCATGTACCTGTCCAGTTTTCCCAGCACCACTTATTGAAGAGGCTGTCTTCTCTCCATTGTATATTCTGGCCTCCTTTATCAAAGATAAGGTAACCATATGTGTGTGGGTTTATCCCTGGGCTTTCTATCCTGTTCCATTGGTCTATATTTCTGTTTCTGTGCCAGTACCATACTGTCTTGATTACTGTAGCTTTGTAGTATAGTCTGAAGTCAGAGAGCGTGAATCCTCCAGCTCCATTATTCTTTCTGAAGATTGCTTTGGCTATATGGGGTCGTTTGTAATTCCATACAAATTGTGAAAATTTTTGTTCTAGTTCTGTGAAAAATGCCATTGGTAGTTTGATAGGGATTGCATTGAATCTGTAGATTGCTTTGGGTACTATAGTGATTTTCACAATGTTGATTCTTCCAGTACAAGAACATGGTATATCTCTCCACCTGTTTGTATCATCTTTAATTTCTTTCATCAGTGTCATAAATTTCTGCATGCAGCTCTTTTGTTTCCTTAGGTAGGTTTATCCCTAGGTAATTTTTTTGTTACAATGGTAAATGGGAGTGTTTCCTTAATTTCTATTTCAGATTTTTTGTCCTTATTGTATAGGAATGCAAGAGATTTCTGTGCATTAATTTTGTATCCTGCTACTTTTACAAATTCATTGATTAGCTCCAGTTTTACTTCTTCTTTTCCAATTTGGATTCCTTTTTTTTTTTTTTTGCGGGGGTACGCAGGCCTCTCACCGCTGCGGCCTCTCCCGCTGCAGAGCACAGGCTCCGGACGCGCAGGCCCAGCGGCCACGGCCCACGGGCCCAGCCGCTCCACGGCACGTGGGATCCTCCCGGACCGGGACCCGAACCCACGCCCCGTGCATCGGCAGGCGGCCTCCCAACCACCGCGCCACCAGGGAAGCCCTGGATTCCTTTTATTTTATTTCTTTTTCTTCTCTGACTGCAATGGCTAAATCTTCCAAAAGTATGTTGAATAATAGTGGCGAGAGTGGGCAACCTTGTCTTGTTCCTGATCTTACAAGAAAAAGGGTTTCAGTTTTTCACCATTGAGAATGATGTTTGCTGTGGGTTTGTCATATGTGGCCTTCAGCTAAGAGCACAGACCATTTGAAACCTTGATTCTGGCCTGTGAAACCTGGAGATGAGAAACCATCCAAGCCCAGCCAGACTTTGACTTACAGAACTGTGAGATAATAAACTTATGTTGTTTTAAGCCACTGCATTTTTGGTAATTTGTTACACAGCAATAGAAAACTAATAGTTATTTGCATCTTTCCTGCCGTGGCTATCTCTTTGATTAAAATGCCTTACCTTCCAGATTTATTTAACGGTTATGATACAGGTAGAATTTTCCTTAAAACAGAGTTCTGTGATGTAATAGAAGAAAAGGACTGTGAAATATAATCAGAACATTTTCCATTTAACAAGAAAATAAATATCTCACATATACCATCCTTTCCCTCCCTAACCTTCAATTTGATGCTCCTCTTATCGAGGCTTAAGAAAAATATGATGAGAGCTAATTTGTAGGAGAGAGACTTTTTTACTGATCCTAGAATTTGGAAAATAAATTATGTCATAACAGTTGTCCAATTATACCTAAGGCTGAAAACTTATTATTTTCATTAAATTAAATGAAAATCTATTTTCACATCTGTGAGTAGAATATAGCATATGTTTTGAACGTCTTATATTAATTTCCTTTCAATTGTGGTATAGATGAATTTGTTGGTCATTGCACTGGTGAAAGAAGGTCCCCAAAGATGGAGTATAGTAGAAGGAAATTGAGAAGTAAAAAAAAAAACGATTGAAACTTTCACTTCCTGGGAATTGGAATAATAAAATAGGCTTCACAGAACAATAACAGTGAGAAAACATGAAGACTGCTTTCAGCCAGTTTAGGTAAATCAGAAAACACAGATATCATACCTTGGAGCTGCCTATATCTCCTGTTAATTTAGGGGAAAAAAAGAATTTCCCCTATTCCTAAATCTCTATAGAATAAAACTATCTTCACTCACCATAAGTTCAAATTCTGATGAATCTTATTGTATCTGTTGCTTCTTGTAACATTATTATGCAGGTTCGTGTCTCTTTATTGGAACTTCTCTTTTATTACCTGTCACAGCTGTCACACAGATCACAGAGCCTAATTCCCAGCTCAGAATAATCAGGAGTTTCATTTTGGAGTTGTGCTTACTTGGATCACCTTCAGTGACCATTATAAACATTTGGATTTGCACATACAGTCTGGTCTATTTGGTTTTCAACCAATTAAATGTGCTTGTTTTTTATATTGTTATGGTTCTGTCAGCTGCATAAAATATTCTTGTGTGCAGTGGTTGATACTGTACAAGAAGAATATTGTTTTTCTGGTATGTGAATGAATTTCATGACAAATTTGATTTTGTTATTTTTGTAATTGCCCTGGTTGCTTTCAGCTACATCTGCCTTCAAAATTACAGTTCACAGGGCTTCCCTGGTGGCGTAATTGTTGAGAGTACGCCTGCCGAAGCAGGGGACACGGGTTCATGCCCCGGTCCGGGAAGATCCCACATGCCACAGAGCGGCTTGGCCCGTGAGCCATGGCCGCTGAGCCTGCGCGTCTGGAGCCTGTGCTCCACAATGGGAGAGGCCACAACAGTGAGAGGCCTGCGTACCACAAAAAAAAAAATTAAATTAAATTAAAAAATTACAGTTCACAGAAGAGCATCTTTCCATGATGGAAATTTGGCCAGGGTATTCCACATCAGGAAGTTTGATTATTTTCTATTATTCTAAAATGTATTTGTGTTTATCTGGGCTATTGGTGAACTTCATAGTTTTTATAAAGTACTGCTTCAAGAGACCTGGACTGGTCCTGGAACCAGTTGGTTCTGTGATTTTAAAGTATTCACTTAGCCTCTCTGTGTTTTTTTCCTCATCTGGATCATAGAGGTGAAAATATCTCCCACATTCATTGGCCTTAAAACTGTAATTTATTTTCCCTGGCAGTGCAAAAGTGTTTCTTGCAATCTATTTCCCTGCAAGAGAGAGAATGAGGGCAAAACTTGACTGACTTGTACCATGTTTGGCAAACTCTCCCCTTGTCTCTCAAGATCACAGTGATAATACACTGGTCATCAGCAAACATTAGGGATTGCAAAAGGAACAAGAACAGAGCCCATAATCCAATTTCATTCATAGCTGACTATAACCATAAAGCAAGCCAGGAAATCCCCATGATTCCAGGTACTGGGCAAAGTTCCCAGGGACAACTAGCTTCTTCCTTATGGATTCAAAAAGTATACATGCATAATATGTCAACTCAAGGCCACTAGGCAAATGATCAAATAGTATTTTGTGCATAGTATAATACTGACTAATAGTGAAATTTAAGGAAAGAAATGCAACTGTATATCTAGTGAACTTCTTAGAAATGCAAATACCAGAATAAGAATGTTCACTGATATGGTTCTTAAAAAACAAGAAATTTGTTTTCCATTAATTTTGTTTTATAAAGGAGCAAAGATGCCTGGTGTAAATAAACAAGGATACATTAAGCAAAAATTTTCAGGAACTGCTATGTAATGGACGCAGTACTCTGCTGTGCAATATTGGGATCCAGGAATGAAAGACTTAGCTGGCAATTCGGCTAGAAAGGCAAGATTTGTTAGAGTACTTCATATAAAAAAACAACTAGAGAACACTATGAGATGATATATAACGCTGTGCTTGATGACTTAGCATTTTAGCAAAGAGATTACTTTTGGCTTCCAAAAGGAAAATAAAATTTCTTTACCAAGAATCCAAGACCCTTCACAGTCTGACTTTAACTTACTCTTCTAGTCTTATCTACCTCTCTCTACTACATACCCTACACTTTCCAGTCACAATTCCCTATAAAAGAATTTTATGGCTTTTTGAGTTTGTCGTTATTTCTCTTTAAATGAAATATACTTCTCTGATTGGTAAAGTTCTACTTCCACTCAAGACTCATCTCTTCCATTTTGCTTCTCTATAAGTTATCTATATATGTTATGTTATTTTCTCCATTCTACTTTATTACTTATAACACTTAGAATTATTTAAATTTATGTTTATAAGTCAAGGGCAGGTATAACATCTTAATACTCTCTATAGCACCAAACACCCAGTAGAATATTTGACCCATAGTTTGTGCTTAATAAGCCATTGTTATTCCATTCCAATTGACATTTGTTCATACATTCAGTTTATATATACATAAGTTTAGAAAGGTAAGGTAAGAATCAGTTGATGAAGGAAACTTGCATATCTACCTGAGGGGTTTGGGATTTCTCCTACAGAAACAGGGAGCCACAGTAGGATTTTGAGCAGAGAAGTAGAATAATGAAAGCATTTTTGTAGGGAGATGATTCTGTATATTATACAAATGGACAGGATGGAGATGCTCTCTAAGGAGCTAAAGACACAACAGTAAGATAGGTCATAGCAAAACCCCCATGCAGTTTAATGGAGGTTATATATATCCTTTGAATCACTTTTTATATTTCCTAAACTTTTTATTTAGAATTAATTTTGGGTTTACAGAAAAATCGCAAAGAGAGTACAGGGAGTTCCTGTATACATCTCACCCAATTTCCCCCAATTATAAATATTTTATTTTCATAATGTATTTGTCAAGTCTAAGAAACAAACATTGGTACATTGCTACTAACAAAATTTCATACTTAATTTGTATTTCATTAGTTTTTCCATCAAGGTCCTCTTTCTACTCTAAGGTCCAATCCAGAGTATCACCTTGCATTTAGATATCATGTCTTCCCAGTTTCCTCTGGTTTGTGACTTTTTTTAGTCTTTATGTGTTTTTCATGACCTTGAACATCTGTAGGGGTATTGATCAAGTATCCTGTAGAATGTCCCCTGATCTGAGTTTGTCTGGTGTTTTTCTCATGATTAGACTGGAGTTATAGGTTTCCAGGAAGAGTACCACAGAGATGAAGTTTCCCTTCTCATCACATCTATCAAAGGTTACAAGATATCCATATGACATCACTGATGTTAACCTGCATCACTTTCTTAATGTAATGTTTGCCAGGTTTATTTGTTAAATTACCATTTTTCCTTTCCCTCCTTTATTCTTTGGATATAAGTCATTAATTCCAGCCTATCCTAAGGGGGTTAGGGGAGGATTAAGGTCTACCCCCTTGAGGGGAAAGCATCTACATATGTTATTTGGAATTTATTTGAAAGATTTTTCTCCACTCCCCCATTTATTTATTTATTCAATAATATATTAATATCACTATGTACTCATGTGTATTTATTTCATACTTTGAGTTATAATCCAATCATACTTACTTTGTTGCTCAAATTGTTCCAGATTTGGCCATTGAGAGATTTTTCAGTTGATCCCCGTATCCTTTTGACATATCCCCATCACTGTGAATTTTTCTTGGGAAAGGGAAGCACTTTTGTAATTTCTGGCCCTATGAGAATCTCCATGCTTATTTTATATATTCCTTATTCCAGCCCTAGTATCAGCCATTAATCTAAGGAGCCCTGGTTCCTGGCTATGCTTGTTACTGGAGTGTCATTGTTTTCTAGGTCCTTTCAGTGGACAGAGCAAGAAAATACACACATGTATACTAAACTATGTACATAAACATCATTAATACCATTAATATACATAAATATCATATTTCTTTATGTACTCATTTTATCTATATTAAGCAAATTATGAGTTCATGGACATTTCTCCAACTCTAATCCAGTATCACATGTTTCATTCTAATCTTCCTCTTTTGCTTATCAGTAACTCCAGCATTAAGATACCTGACTGTCACTATTTACCATACATTTACTTATTTGCTCAGTAGCAATATACATGCAAAATAGTTTCAGAATTGTAACTTGTGTCCTCATGTAAAACAAATTTACCAACTAGAGTAGTGTTTACAAACAGTTCTGTTTGTCTTTAGTTTACAAGTTCCACTCAAAACATTATTTTCCAAAGTTACTTATGTGAGGTCATTTTCCCCACCTCCTTCAGTGTCATTATATTGTATATTTGTAATAGAGATAGATTTGTTTGTCACAGTCTGCATTCTATCTTGAGATACCTCAACATCCTGATCAATTTTATATTTTAGTTTGCATATATTAAAATTCACTCTGTGTAATATACGGTTCTATAGGTTTTGCCAAATGTATGTAAAGATGCTTCTACTGCCCCAATACAGTATAGGTTCTTCATTCTAAAATTAAAGAACAGTTCTTTCACCCCCAAAGTTCTCCTGTGCATCCTCTTTGTGGTCAATTATTCCTCCAACCTGTGGCAACTGTTGATTTGTTTTCCTTCCACTTATTACATTTTAATGAGATAATTTTTTAGCTAATTGGTTGTTGCTGCTGTCTCTACCATGTGACTATAAGCTCTGTGAGGGCAAGAACCATCTGTCGTGTTAATCACTGTATGTCTTCTGACTAGGAGATTGCCTTGTGCATTACATGTGCTTAATAAATATTTGTTGAACAAACAAATCAATAGTGAAATAAGGAATAAGAATGGAATTATTTATTTTAAACCTGATAATACTTTTTGAGTGGAGAGAGACTCTAGTAGGCATTAGGGATTCAAAGATAGAATATAGCATCTTCCTTCAAGAAACATTCACTTTAGTCAAAGGACAAAACGTGTACACCAACTGCCATAATACATAGTAGACTATGATACAGGTACCAGAAGGGTAGTAGAAAAAATGTTTAAGGAAGGAAGAACTCATTTCTAGCTGGGCTCTGCTATTGTCTGAATGTTAGTTTTCCCCCAAAGTTCATACGTTGAAACTCTGAACCCCAAGGTGGTAGAGCCCTTGAGAGGTGATTAGGTCATGAGGGCAATGCCCTCATGAATGGTATTAGTTCCTTATAAAAGAGGTCCTAGAAATATCTCTTGCCTGTCCCACTATGTGAGATTATAGCTAAAAGGTGCTATGAATCAGAAAGCGGGCCCTCAGCAGATATCAAATATGTCAGTACCTTGATCTTGGGCTTCCCAGCCTCCAGAATTATAAGAAATAAATTTCCATTGTCTAAAAGGTACCCAGTCCATGTTATTTTGTTATAACAGCCCAAATGGACTAAGACAGGCTGTCTGGTGAAGGGAATGTAACAAATGAGCTCATTTAAAAGGATTCTATTATAATTTATGTATTTGGATTTTTATGGAAATGTGTTACTAAGGTGTATTTGCTGCAAATAGAACCCTGATTCTATAATCTTCATGGGGAATGTTGAGAGGGCTTGGATTATGAGGTGGAAGCAGAGGGTATGGGTAGAGGAGATGGCAATATTTTTTTTGTTTTTGCATATTTTTAAGCAGTTGAAACTTAATGGTTCCAAGATAGTTTTGTTCTAATTTGCAAGGTTGCATTAGGGTCTACATTAGCCTTGACGAAGACTCTTTTTTCTTTTCATTCTCTATCTGTAATAGGGTCCTCAATCCCCTTTATCTTTTTGTTTAATTTTATATTGCATTGATTTCCTTTCACAATATGAACAGTTTTTATCTTTGGTGAATAGACTCCATTCAAACATGATAATTGCATTTGGGAACTATAACTGAACTGTACAGAGAAAATTATATCCAATATACATTCAATGTCAAACACATTTCAAGATAAAGAGTAAATGTGTGCTGGAGTCTTTGTGTATAAATACACATTCTCAGGAGATAATTCTTCAAAAACAATACAGAAATTTGGTGGCTGCAATATCAACTGCATGATATGTTTTGAAGGGTGTTTCAAAGATAATCCCAACCCACAATATATCAATAGCTCCCTTACCAGCCATATTTATTTGGAGTTAAATCATGAAAAGCCAAGGAAAATTAAAATTTTATTTCTCGGTAGGAATTGTACCTTAACTTAGAATCAATGATTAATACCTAAACCAGATTTTATCTATTGGGTTAACCTTACTAAAGATCTGGGCCCTGAAAAAATGGATCAGGGTATAGAGAAATTTTGATGGAAGCAGATGGTAGGAAATGTCTGAAGAGGAGGGCCTTGCACATGATGCTGAGATTGAGTAGAGGATGCTGGGAAGTAGATCTAAACAATTTAGACACCTCATGTGTGAAGAATGCTAAGAAGGCGGAAAAGAATATTAAAAAGAAAGATATGTAAAGGCATCTTGGACATCTAACAACAAAATTCATAGAAATTATTGGACTAGGAGTTAAGTGGCAAGAAAAGAGGAAAAGTCCATAAAGTGAATAAGACTATGACTTTGACTGAAAGTAGGGGGATGCCAAAGTAGGAATCAGACAAAGAGATGAGTTGACAAGTCCAAGTAAGTCAATTGGCCGGGAGGAATGGATAGGTACTCTATGGTTCAAATTTCAGGTACTCATAATGGTTTATAAAGGAAATATATGCAGACAATTTATATAGAAAATATCCTGAAACTCAGATACTAGTAAGGCACAACAGCAACAAAGATTCTATTTCTAGCTTGCATTCTACTCAGTGCCAGCACTGATGCCCCATTTCAGGTGGGTAAACATCTACAGATGGGTAGGAAGAATCACACCTGGCTAAAGGGAAAGATGGATGTGGCAAGTAGAGAAAAGACACCTCTTGCTAATAATTTTTAATTCTTTTTAGTTGGTCTAGGTCTATTTTTGTGTGTGCTATAATTCAGATTCCCAAAACAAAGCAATTTTTTTAAATGTGTAAAAGTTCAAATATACAGCCTAGCACTGCTTTAAACCTCCAGTATTGCTACAATTTGCTGATTTCTATAGCCTCTTAGAGTCACATTCTGGACCTGTCAAATTACAAAGCAGTTTTGAAACTGTGTCCAATTCTATGATGGATTTATACTTGATCAGTACTTAGAAAGAGGTGTATGCTTGTAGTCCTGAGATAGAAACTGAAAGAATAATGCTGAATTTGTCAACTGATGAACAGTAGTATTTTAGATCAAGAAAATATAAACAGCAGAATTTTTCCAAAAGATGGTTATTACATATATAATCTATATATATTATATATATATATAATATATATACACAGTTATCTTAATGATGATTTGAATGAGGATAACAGTTGACATTCCAAGTGACAAATGCATTAAAATGCATATTCACTGACAAGACAGAGTATGCCCTGGGAGATGAACTTTTTCAGTAGGATGAGCTCTCATTTTTTTTCTAGACATGAAAAATTTAATGATGAAGGAGTAAATGAAGGAAGGAGGAAACTAATGTAACATGTAATTAAGAATATGCCAAACACTAGACTAGGTTTTCACATTTATTTTCTAATTTTTACATGTGAGGAAACTGGGATTCAAGGAGGTTATGTTATCAAACCCCAGTTCATGTGCCTGCTGCACAGTAAGGCCGTACAAACCGAAAAATCAATTTGGAGCAGGGAAATGTTTATTGCAAGGGCCAAGCAAGGAGAATTGGTGGCTTGTGCTCCCAAGACCTGAACTCCCTGATGGGTTTCAGAGAAGGGTTTTTAAAGGCAAATAAGGGGAGGGCTGCAGGATGTGTGACTTTCTTCTGATTGGTTGGTGGTAAGGTACCAGGGTGGTGTTCCAGGAATTGCAATCATCAGCCTTCTGGTTCCAACTAGTCTGGGTTCCATGTGCTTGTGCTTAGCCTGAAGTTACCATCCTCCACCTGGGTGGAGGCCTTAGTCCCTGTAGAAGAACTCAGAGATGTGTACCAGATTGTTATGTATAGTCCTTGAGGAGGAATTAGGTGTCTTGTAACTCTATAGTTCTAATCATTAACTGTTTGAATCTGCCCTTTGGAACTCAGGGAAGGTATAGGATGCTGAATCCTTTTTCCTACAAAGAAGAAATAGGGGACATGGAAAGGCATTTGTACCCAGGAGGGTGCCAAAGGGTCCTGCTCAGTTTCAATCATTGCCAAAGCTTACAAATCCACTGATAGAGCCAGGATTCAAACCCAGGTCTGTCTGATCAGCTGACTTTTATCTGCATACTCTCTAAGGTTCATCGCATGTAAATATGGATGTTTTGTTGGGAAAATATGGCCAATTAGTAAACAAAATATTTTTTAGCAAATTTAGGCCCAATACACATAGAGTCAGTTGCTCTGGATTGGATTTCTGATTCCATTGTATGTCCTTCACAAATCACTTAACATCTCTGAAACTTGTCTTTCTCAGATATATAAAGAAGATTATTAAAATCTATTTGAAGTTCATCAGAAGAATTACATGTGCCAATGCAGATAAAATGCCTAACAGAATATCTAACAAACAATAAGTACTCAGGGAAAATAGACTGATTATAACCCCTTACTGTGGCATATTTCCAAAATTATAGAAAATTAGCAACTGTTAGGAAAAGGTTTTCAACTGGCCAGGAGCAAAAGTTCTTCTCTGACCTGTCTATTTAATCTCTTTTTGGTAACTTTAGTATCAAGTCTTCAACCACTGCCTCTCGGGAAGACTCTCAATCTAATTCAGCAACTCTGACCACAGACAAGGATCTTGCACTTCAATAGGATGATATATCAAAAACCTAACCAATCTTCCTCGCTCAAAATACCTCTTCTCCTGATTATTTCTTGTCTTTATTAATTGGGCTACTATTATAATAATTAGCATAGTCTATTTCTCAGTAAATGTTTGTACACATGAAGTCTTCAAGTTAGGCTTTGATGCATAACTTTTCTTTAACCTTAGATCATTTGTCTAAATAGCAAGTAAAGAAAGAAGAAAGGAAGAAATTATCCTTTGAGGAAATATGTGTCAGGTACTTTGCTATGCACTTTACATGATTTGCCTCACATATTCTTCTTTTTCTGTTTGTTTGTTTTTTAATTTTTAAATTTTATTTATTTTTTTATACAGCAGGTTCTTATTAGTCATCAATTTTATACACATCAGTGTATACATGTCAATCCCAATCGCCCAATTCATCACACCACAAGCCCCAGCCCCCCTCATCTTTCCTCCGTTGGTGTCCATACATTTGTTCTCTACATCTGTGTCTCAACTTCTGCCCTGCAAACTGGTTCATCTGTACCATTGTTCTAGGTTCCACATACATGCGTTAATGTATGATATTTGTTTTTCTCTTTATGACTTACTTCACTCTGTATGACAGTCTCTAGATCCATCCACGTCTCAACAAATGACTCAATTTTGTTCCTTTTTATGGCTGAGTAATACTCCATTGTATGTATGTACCACATCTTCTTTATGCATTCGTCTGTCGATGGGCATTTAGGTTGCTTTCATGACCTGGCTATTGTAAATAGTGATGCAATGAACATTGGGGTGCATGTGTCTTTTTGAATTATGGTTTTCTCTAGGTATATGCCCAGTAGTGGGATTGCTGGATCATATGGTAATTCTATTTTTACTTTTTTAAGGAAGCTCCATACCGTTCTCCATAGTGGCTGTAACAATTTACATTCCCACCAACAGTGCAAGAGGATTCCCTTTTCTCCACACCCTCTCCAGCATTTGTTGTTTGTAGATTTTCTGATGATGCCCATTCTAACTGGTGTGAGGCAACACCTCATTGTAGTTTTGATTTGCATTTCTCTAATAATTAGTGACGTTGAACAAATTTTCATCTGCTTCTTGGCCATCAGTATGTCTTCTTTGGAGAAATGTCTATTTAGGTCTTTTTTCCCATTTTTGGATTGGGTTGTTTGTTTCTTTAATATTGAGCTGCATGAGCTGTTTATATATTTTGGAAATTAATCCTTCGTCCCTTGATTCATTTGCAAATATTTTCACCCATTCTGAGGGTTGTCTTTTCATCTTGTTTATGGTTTCCTTTGCTGTGCAAAAGCTTTTCAGTTTCATTAGATCCATTTGTTTATTTTTGTTTTTATCTCCATTACACAAGGAGGTGGAACAAAAAAGATCTTGCTGGGCTTCCCTGGTGGCACAGTGGTTGAGAATCTGCCTGCCAATGCAAGGGACACGGGTTTGTGCCCTGGTCTGGGAAGATCCCACATGCCGCGGAGCAGCTGGGCCCGTGAGCCATGGCTGCTGAGCCTGCGGGTCTGGAACCTGTGCTCCGCAATGTGAGAGGACACAACAGTGAGATGCCCACGTAACACACACACACAAAAAGATCTTGCTGTGATTTATGTCAGAGTGTTCTTCCTATGTTTTCCTCTAAGAGTTTGATAGTGTCCGGTCTTACATTTACGTCTCAAATCCATTTTGAGTTTATTTTTGTGTATGGTGTTAGGGAGTGTTCTAATTTCATTCTTTTACGTATAGCTGTCCAGTTTTCCCAGCACCACTTATTGAAGAGACTGTCTTTTCTCCATTGTATATCCTTGCCTCCTTTGTCATAGATTAGTTGACCACAGGTGCAGGGGTTTATCTCTGGGCTTTCTATCTTGTTCCAATGATCTATGTTTCTGTTTTTGTGCCAGTACCAAATTGTTTTGATTACCGTAGCTTTGTAGTATAGCCTGAAGTCAGGGAGCCTGATTCCTCCAGCTCCCTTTTTTTCCCTCAAGATTGCTTTGGCTATTCGGGGTCTTTTTTGTCTCCATAAAAATTTTAAGATTTTTTTGTTCTAGTTCCATAAAAAATGCCATTGGTAATTTGATAGGGATTGCAATGAATCTGTGGATTGCATTGAATCTCTAGATTGCTTTGGGTAGTATAGTCATCTTCACAATATTGATTCTTCCAATCCAAGAACATGGTATATCTCTCCATCTGTTGGTGTCATCTTTAATTAATTTCATCAGTGTCTTATAGTTTTCTGCGTACAGGTCTTTTGTCTCCCTAGGTAGATTTATTCATAGGTATTTTATTCTTTTTGTGGCAATGGTAAATGGGAGTGTTTCCTTAATTTCATCATTAGAGTATAGGAATGCAAGAGATTTCTGTGCATTAATTTTGTATCCTGCAACTTTACCAAATTCATTGATTAGATCTAGAATTTTTCTGGTGGCATTTTTAGGATTCTCTATGTATAGTATCATGTCATCTGCAAACAGTGACAGTTTTACTTCTTCTTTTCCCATTTGTGTTCCTGTTATTTCTTTTTCTTCTCTGATTGCTGTGGCTAGGGCTTCCAAAACTATGTTGAATAATACTGGTGAGAGTGGACATCGTTGTCTTCTTCCTGATCTTAGAGGAATGCTTTCAGTTTTTCACCATTGAGAATGATGTTTGCTGTGGGTTTATCGTATATGGCCTTTATTATGTTGAGGTAGGTTCTCTCTATGCCCACTTTCTGGAGGGTTTTTATCAAAAATTCATGTTGAATTTTGTCAAAAGCTTTTTCTACATCTATTGAGATGATCATATGGATTTTATTCTTCAATTTTTTAATATGGTGTATCACATTGATTGATTTGTGTGTATTGAAGAATCCTTGCATCTCTGGGATAAATCCCACTTGATCATGGTGTATGATCCTTTTAATGTGTTGTTGGATTCTGTTTGCTAGTATTTTGTTGAGGATTTTTGCATCTGTATTCATCAGTGATATTGGTCTGTAATTTTCTTTTTTGTAGTATCTTTGTCTGGTTTTGGTATCAGGGTGATGGTGGCCTCATAGAATGAGTTTAGGAGTGTTCCTTCCTCTGCAAATTTTTGGAAGTGTTTGAGAAGGGTGGGTGTTAGCTCTTCTCTAAATGTTTGATAGAATTCACCTGTGAAGCCATCTGGTCCTGGACTTTTGTTTGTTGGAAGAGTTTTAATCACAGTTTCAAATTCATTACTTGTGATTGGTCTGTTCATATTTTCTGTTTCTTCCTGGTTCAGTCTTGGAAGGTTATACCTTTCTAATAATTTGTCCATTTCTTCCAGGTTGTCCATTTTATTGGCATAGAGTTGCTTGTAGTATTCTCTTAGGATGCTTTGTATTTCTGTGGTGTCTGTTGTAACTTCTCCTTTTTCATTTCTAAATTTATTGATTTGAGTCCTCTTCCTCTTTTTCTTGGTGAGTCTGGCTAATGGTTTATCAATTTTGTTTATCTTCTCAAAGAACCAGCTTTTAGTTTTATTGATCTTTGCTATTGTTTTCTTTGTTTCTATTTCATTTATTTCTGCTCTGATCTTTATGATTTCTTTCCTTCTGCTAAATTTGGGTTTCATTTGTTCTTCTTTCTCTAGTTCCTTTAGGTGTAAGTTTACATTGTTTATTTGAGATTTTTCCTGTTTTTTGAGGTAGGCTTGAATAGCTATAAACTTCCCTGTTAGAACTGCTTTTGCTGCATCCCATAGGTTTTGGATTGTCGTGATTTCATTATCATTTGTCTCTAGGTAATTTTTGATTTCCTCTTTGATTTCTTCAGTGATCTCTTGGTTGTTTAGTAACGTATTGTTTCGCCTCCATGTGTTTGTGTTTTTTTACTTTTTTTCCCTGTAATTCATTTCTAATCTCATAGCATTGTGGTCAGAAAAGATGCTTGATATGATTTCAGCTTTCTTGCATTTACCGAGGCTTGATTTGTGACCCAAGATGTGATCTATCCTGGAGAATGTTCTGTGCACACTTGAGAAGAAAGTGTAATCTGCAGTTTTTGGATGGAATGTCCTATAAATATCAATGAAATCTATCTGGTCTATTGTGTCACTTAAAGCTTCTGTTTCCTTATTTATTTTCATTTTGAATGATCTGTCCATTGGTGTAAGTGAGGTGTTAAAATTCCTCACTATTATTTTGTTCCTGTTGATTTCCTCTGTTATACCTGTTAGCAGTTGCCTTATGTATTGAGGTGCTCTTATGTTGGGTGCATATATAATTATAATTGTTATATATACTTCTTGGATTGATCCCTTGATCATTATGTAGTGTCCTTCCTTGTCTCTTGTAACATTCTTTACTTTAAAGTCTATTTTATCTGATATGAGTATTGTTACTCCAGCTTTTTTTTTGATTTCCATTTGCATGGAATATCTTTTTTCCTCCTCTCACTTTCAGTCTGTATGTGTCCCTAGGTCTGAAATGGGTCTCTTGTGGACAGCATATATATGGGTCTTGTTTTTGTATCCGTTCAGCAAGCCTGTGTCTTTTGGTTGGAGCTTTTAATCCATTCATGCTTAAGGTAATTATCGATATGTATGTTCCTGTGACCATTTTCTTAATTGTTTTGGATTTGTTTTTGTAGGTCCTTTTCTTCTCTTTTTTTCCCACTTAGAGAAGTTCCTTTAGCATTTATTGTAGATTTGGTTTGGTGATGCTGAATTCTCTTAGCTTTTGCTTGTCTGTAAAGCTTTTGATTTCTCCATCGAATCTGAATGAGATCCTTGCCAGGTAGAGTAATGTTGGCTGTAGGTTCTTCCCTTTCATCACTTTAAATATATCGTGGAACTCCCTTCTGGCTTGTAGAGTTTCTGCTGAGAAATCGGCTGTTAACCTTATGGGAGTTCTCTTGTATGTTATTTGTCGTTTTTCCCTTGCTGCTTTCAATAATTTTTCTTTTTCTTTAATTTTTGTCAATTTGATTACTATGTGCCTCGGCGTGTTTCTCCTTGGGTTTATCCTGTATGCAACTTTCTGTGCTTCCTGGACTTGGGTGGCTATTTCCTTTCCCATGTTAGGGAAGTTTTTGACTATAATATCTTCAAATATTTTCTCTGGTCCTTTCTCTCTCTCTTCTCTTTCTTGGACCCCTATAATGTGAATGTTGTTGCATTTAATGTTGTCCTAGAGGTCTCTTAGGTTGTCTCCATTTCTTTTCATTCTTTTCTCTTTATTCTGTTCTGCAGCAGTGAATTCCACCATTCTGTCTTCCAGGTCACTTATCCGTTCTTCTGCCTCAGTTATTCTGCTATTGATTCCTTCTAGTGTAGTTTTCATTTCAGTTATTGTATTATTCATCTCTGTTTGTTTGTTCTTTAATTCTTGTAGGTCTTTTTTAAACATGTCTTGCATCTTCTCAATCTTTGCCTCCATTCTTTTTCCAAGGTCCTGGATCATCTTCACTACCATTATTCTGAATTCTTTTTCTGGAAGGTTGCCTATCTCCATTTCATTTAGGGTTTTTTTCTTGTTCCTTCATCTGGTACATAGCCGTCTGCCTTTTTGTCTTGTCTGTCTTCTGTGAATGTGGTTTTTCTTCCACAGGCTGCAGGATTGTATTTCTTCTTGCTTCTGCAGTCTGCTCTCTGACGTATTCTTCTTAACAATGACAAAATACATTGTCATTTCATAAGAGTTAATTGAAGCTCAAAAGTGTTATATAGCTTTCCCAAGCCCTTTAAGACTATCATAGCAGAATTTTCCCATTTTCACTATCATGTAGCTAATTCAAAAGAATATCTCATTCATAATCCAATTTTTTATTGAGGAATGGATGGATAGATGGATGGATAGATGGATTTTAGGACTAGGCACATGTACCTGGAATATTGTGGTAACTTGCTGATTGACCTCCCTGCCTTCAGACTCTTTTCTCATCATTTCTCTTCACCACTGCTAGATTAATCTTCCTAAACTACCGCTTTGATTTAATTTCCTGTTAGAAAGGATTGTTAGCTTCCCATTGCCCAGAAGATAAAATTAAAACTACCTATCTGCATGTGCAGAGACTTTCACAATTTGGCACTAGTCTATTATATCAGTATTAACCCTACCCTTAAAAAAAACCTGTCTACTCTAGTTAAGTTGTTCCATTTACTGCTCCCTAGGCACTGTTTTAAAATTTTATATTCCCATGCACTTTTTCATTCTTTTTCCCCTATCACATTCCTCTCTCTATCTATCAAAGAGTGTTTCTCTTTAAGACCAGAGCAAGTATTTCACATGAATCCATGCCTGACCACTCCAACCATAATGGAATGCATTTGTCATTTGGAACATCAAATGTGATACTTTTTCAAATCTTCATGAAACTAAATTTTTACGTACATATGTAATGACTACTTTCTTTCACTTCTTTAGTTATCCAAGTCATGACTACCTACTACCTAGATTACTATAATATCCTCCTATAATTGGTTTTACTGCCTTCATTCTCCTCCCTTTCATTCACAATGCACACAGTGATTCTTTTTTTAAAAAAATCAAGTTGAATCATGTAGCAACCATTTTAAAATCCTTGAGCATTACTAATCATGTGACCAACATGGTAGTAGCCAAAGTTTTCTCTGACTACATACTTTCTGGAAGTCAAGATGACTAGAGCTGTAGAAGTAGCTAGAGTAGCATCCTGATGTTGATAGCTGAGTATAGCCACTCCAGAGCCTAGATGAGGTTCAGCTGCCACTTTGGCCCTGTGGCCCCATTTTTCTTTATGACACTGAGCTTGCAGGTGATCATGAATGGTATCATATCAGAGCACCTGGACACATGGGGTTCCTTCATTTGTTTAGATGATACCATCTGGGCTTGAGACTGAGCCCAGAGCTGATTCAGAAAACCCACAGTTTCCATGGCTTCATGAATTGGACATATAACCTGCTGAGAGTGAGTAGTAGCTTCTAGCAACTATGTTGGTAACAAATCTCTCTTAAGTTCAGAGAAGTCAGTGGAAATTCATAATGCACTGAGCTAATCTATCTTTATATATCTGAATGACATGGCGAGCAGCATGCTGTTGAGACCTTGCATTTTAGGAGGCCATATACAGGTAGAACTATTGGCTACCTGTTACTATGCAGCCATCTGTAAGCTGGGCAAAGATAATCTGTGCTATCATCTAGGGGAAAGCAAATAGGTTTCTCTAAACTACCTGTCTGGAAGGGATGACCAGGAAAGATGTGTTAGGCTTCATCATTGGAGGCCTGAGCAGAGACAAGATCAAGGACCACTTCTAGAAGATAGTAGTGTCAAGCATGTTCAAGAACAAGCCCTGATACCTCACTGGGGTGGATACATATCTTTCCCCATGAGGACTATGTATTTTGGCTTATCCCTGGCCCCCACAAGTAACCTCTGGCTAAAGAGAAAGAAATTTCAGAAGAATATTGGCCTCATTAACCTAGAGTGTATCTGTACCATCTGCAGTATCACAGGTAGCCCTTTCCTATATGTTGCTTTGTGCAGTGACAAGATGGCAGTCTTGTAGCATTTCATCATTCATGTCCACTATCAGGTGCAGCTGATGAACACCATGTGGATAAGCATCATGAAGAAACACTTTTCTGACTTGGTTCCAGACACAATGTACAGTGACCCTACTTTCTGTCCTTTAATCTGGACCACAAACACCTTGACATTTGTGGGTGGCACACTGGACTGTGTAGCCTGGCTGACCTTGCAATGGCTACAGCTTGGTAGTAGGGAGACTAAGCCAGTGGAGTTAGATGATACTGAAATTTTAAAAATAAACTTGTATCTCTGTGCTTTCTTGTGGAAGAAAATGGTAATCATCTAATACCTGGTCTGGCAATTATTGCTGCTAATGTTCTCTCCCTCCTCACATATCTATCAGTAATAATAACAATAGTAATAGTTGTAATATTAACCAGTCTCTGTAAGCACTTAATATAACTTGGCAGATAGAAAGTGCCCACAAAGTGGGAGCTATCATTATTATTGTATGGCACAGTATCTCAAAACCACCCCAGCTATAAGCACTCTAGGTATCCACATTTACAGTAAGGAAGCAGAGGCTTAGAAAGGGGCATTGACCTGATAAAAGTCATATGATGTAGCAGAAACAGATTTTGAACTCAGTTCTGACTCTACAGCTCAAGTTCTTAACTACTGTGCTCTGCTGATCTGTGTGGTTTAAACTGACTTTGATATGAAGGCAAAAGTAATGGAAATATGGAAAATATAGTGAATGCTTACTATGTGTCAGGCTCTGTCTTAAACCCTTCTCATTAGTGTATTTAATCCTTACAACCATATGCATGCATGATTGTCATCCTCATTTACATAGGGGAAACAGTTTGAGAGAGCAGTCACTTGTCCAATGTCACACAGTGAGTAAGCAGGCCAAGATTCTAACCTATCTTTGTTTGATAACAAAATTCATGATTAATTAAAAGTTTATTTTTAGAAGTAATCATGTACCTGATCAAAAACACAAATAATATAAAAGGATATAACTACAATCCTAGGCTGTAAGTCCCTGTTGCCAGAGGAAATAAACACTGTCAGTTTATTATATGTTTTTCAGAAATTTTCTATTTATAAATATATGTATCTCATTTAAAAATAAATGTTAGCTTCTGTGTACTGTGTTCTGCACTTTGATTTTTTTATGTAATATATCTTAGAGATTTTCTTATAATTAAAAAAAAAAATCCTTCAGCAACATCTCATTGCACTAAAAGTAAAGGCCAAACTACATACAAAGCCAATAAGGCTCTACATGATCTTGGACTGTCTACTTCTCCAGCCTCATGTTGAAATTTTCACCTTCTTTCTCTCTGTACTTACCCACATTCTTTCTACATTTATCTCTTTCTGTGTTCACTTATTATTTCTGGATATACACAAATCTGAGGCTCTAAGCCTCTCTCTGTGTTCTCAGCGACTAGGTTTATGAATCCTACAATTAACCTACAATTGTCACAATGCCAATGGGAGAAGAGAGAGATAATGACTTTTAGAATCTGACAAACATTTGACTCCAATATGTTATCGTGCTGTGATAGAACCAAGTCAACAGTGCTAGATTTACACTGAAGAGGGATACCTAATCTGGTTTTGAACAATTAGGGAAGACTTTATAAGGAAGTAATATCTGAACTAGAAGAATGATATGATGATTAGGTGGGAAGAGAGAGAGGAATGGTCTAGAAAGCATAAATTACAAGTGCAAAGGTCAAGTGCAAATTGGTGGCAAGGGGAGGCAATCATTAGCTCCTCATAATCTCTATTAGCGCCACCATCAAGCTACAAAACATACAGGCAAAATGGTTCATTTGTTATGGAAATGCAGCTTTAAGACAACATTTTTAGCATCATCTTCCAACAACACTGCTGCCCTGAAGCCTTTCAGCACAGAACTCTGGAATCTTGACTAGCCAAAAGCATATTTTTGTAATGGAAAGAAAGAGCACAGCATATTTTTGTAGTGCAAATTATTCAGTCTAGATGGAGCACATTTTGAAAGCACTGGGTGGGAAGAGGGGATAAACAGTGAAGGCAAGAGATGAGGCAGGAGAAGTAAGCAGGAGCCTGATCACTAAACATTTTATGAATTACATTATATGCAATAGACTTTATCATGAGAAAAAAGTGGGAAATAAATGTTTTTTTAACAGGGAAGTTATATGACCAGTTTTGTGATTTGTGCTTTAGAAAATCAATTTTGACTGCACCCTAGAAAAGGGTTTTGGAAAGGACAAAAAATGAAGGCAAGGGGATGATTTGGGAGGAAGGCATTGCAGTAATCCAGACAAGAGATAATGATGGCTTAAGATAAAGTAATGGAACAGAGTAAAGAAAAGTAGATGGATTCTAGAGATATTTAGTATATGGAAAAAACATAAAGTGGCTGATTAGAAAGATTGAACAATCAAAAATGGCTGCTTACCTTGAGTTGGCAGGCAGTGGAGAAGAAGCAAATTTAAGAGAAAGAAGGTAATTTCATCTTTGATAAATTTAATTTTTAAAATATTAATTGAACATGAATAATGATCACATAAGTATAGAGTTTGGTGAATCACCACAAAATAAACAACATATAACAATTACCTACAGTTAAGAAATAGAACATTACCAGCATTCCAAAGTGTCCACATGCCCTCTAATCAGTCACTACCCTGACCCATTGACCCAAAGTTAAGTAATACATGACTGGTGTTATCATAGCTTGGTTTTGCCCTCTTTTAATTCTATAAAGAAACTTGCTAAGGTTCACTCATTCTAATAGTTTATTTGTAGTTTTTTTTTTTGGATTTTCTATACAACCATATCTCCTGAAGTGAATGAGTTTTCTTTCTTTCTTTACATTTTTTATATCTTTAAAACATGTTTCTCTTTTATTAAAGTATTTTCTAGGACTTCCAAGTCAACATTTTATAGAAATTGTCTCATTCCTCAAAGGAAAGGCTTTCAACATTTTGCTATTAAATGTGGTAATTGTTCTAGAGTTTCAGTGGATTACTCTCTCTGAAATTAAGGAAATTTTCTTCTATTCCTAACTTTCTAAGATTTCTTTTGTCCTTTATCATTAAAGGTTCTTGAATTTTATGAAATACTTTTATTGTATCTGTTGAGATCATCATATGATTTTTCTCCTTTATTCTGTTAATATAGTGAATTTCAATGATTGTTTTTCAAATGTTAAACATCTTGTATTCCTAAGAAAATATGACTTTATCATGTATTATATTTATTATACATTGTTTCAGTTTATGATTTTTGTACCTATGTTTATAAGTACAAACATGCCATTCCATGGGGGGAAATGGAACGGGGAAGTCAGCATTTTTTCTGGTTTAGCTTCTTGCTAAATGATTAAAGACAAGTGTAATTTTCATTTTGGACTTATTGATTTAATTGGCTACTCCAACACCTGACAGTTCTCTCTAGTTCAGCTGGGCTCATGATAATTTTTTTTTTTTTTGCGGTATGCGGGCCTCTCACTGTTGTGGCCTCTCCCGTTGTGGAGCACAGGCTCCAGACGCACAGGCTCAGCGACCATGGCTCACGGGCACAGCTGCTCCGCGGCATGTGGGATCTTCCCGGACCGGGGCACGAACCCGTGTCCCCTGCATCGGCAGGCGGATTCTCAACCACTTTGCCACCAGGGAAGCCCCATGATAATTTTTTAAGATATTTTTAACTTGGTGCAAAATTCTAAATTGGGAATTATTATCTATCATCATTTTAAAATGGAATTCCATGGTTATATAACTTCCACTGTTTCTGTTGAAGAATCAGCTGTTAGCATAGTGTTGCTCCTTTTGTAATAATATGCTTAATTTTTTATATGGTTGTATTAAAGATTTTCTCTCTATTTTTATCTTTTAGTATTATTACTATGATATACCTAGATGTGACTCTCACTGAGCTAGGGCATATTAGATAGTGGAATAGGGAATATATGAACTAGAAATTTATCCTCATTAGGGGATATAGAGTTTCTTAAAATTATGACTTTTGAGGGTTTTGGACAAATTCTTGATTATTATACTTCAAATATTTCTTCTATGTCATTCTTTCTTCTGCTTCTGGTCCACCATATTAAACATATATTAGACCTATGTACCATATGACTTGCATATTCTTTTATATTATCTGAACTCTTTTTCTCTATACTTCAGTTTGGATATTTTATTCTGATCTACCTTCTAGTTCATATATTCCCTCCTCCACTATGTCTAATATGCCCTAGCTGCATCTACACCTTTTTTTTTTTTTTTTTTTTTAAC
>NW_006793272.1:3516143-3523971 GCF_000442215.2 Lipotes vexillifer
GTGTGTTAGTTTCTGCTTTATAACAGAGTGAGTCAGTTATACATATATATATGTTCCCATATCTCTTCCCTCTTTGTCTCCCTCCCTCCCACCCTCCCTATCCCACCCCTCCAGACAGCCACAAAGAACCGAGCCGGTTTCCCTGTGCCATGCGGCTGCTTCCCACTGGCTATCTACCTTACGTTTGTTAGTATATATATGTCCATGTCTCTCTCTCGCCCTAACACACCTCACCCTTCCCCCTCCCCATATCCTCAAGTCTGTTCTCCAGTAGGTCTCTGTCTTTATTCCTGTTTTACCCCTAGGTTCTTCATAACATTTTTTTTTTCTTAAATTCCATATATATGTGTTAGCATACGGTATTTGTCCTTCTCTTTCTGACTTACTTCACTCTGTATGACAGACTCTAGATCTATCCACCTCATTACAAATAGCTCAATTTCGTTTCTTTTTATGGCTGAGTAATATTCCATTGTATATATGTGCCACATCTTCTTTATCCATTCATCCGACGACGGGCACTTAGGTTGTTTCCATCTCCGGGCTATTGTAAATAGAGCTGCAATGAACATTTTGGTACATGACTCTTTCTGAATTCTGGTTTCCTCAGGGTATATACCTAGTAGTGGGATTGCTGGGTCATATGGTAGTTCTATTTGTAGTTTTTTAAGGAACCTCCATACTGTTCTCCATAGTGGCTGAACCAATTCACATTCCCACCAGCAGTGCAAGAGTGTTCCCTTTTCTCCACACCCTCTCCAGCATTTATTGTTTCTAGATTTTTTGATGATGGCCATTCTGACTGGTGTGAGATGATATCTCATTGTAGTTTTGATTTGCATTTCTCTAATGATTAATGATGTTGAGCATTCTTTCATGTGTTTGTTGGCAGTCTGTATATCTTCTTTGGAGAAATGTCTATTTAGGTCTTCTGCCCATTTTTGGATTGGGTTGTTTATTTTTTTGTTATTGAGCTGCATGAGCTGCCTGTAAATTTTAGAGATTAATCCTTTGTCAGTTGATTCATTTGCAAATATTTTCTCCCATTCTGAGGGCTGTCTTTTGGTCTTGTTTATGGTTTCCTTTGCTGTGCAAAAGCTTTGAAGTTTCATTAGGTCCCATTTGTTTATTTTTGTTTTTATCTCCATTACTCTAGGAGATGGGTCAAGAAGGATCTTGCTGTGATTTATGTCATAGAGTGTTCTGCCTATGTTTTCCTCTAAGAGTTTGATAGTTTCTGGCCTTACATTTAGGTCTTTAATCCATTTTGAGCTTATTTTTGTGTATGGTGTTAGGGAGTGATCTAATCTCATACTTTTACATGTACCTGTCCAATTTTCCCAGCACCACTTATTGAAGAGGCTGTCCTTTCTCCACTGTATATTCCTGCCACCTTTATCAAAGATAAGGTGACCATATGTGCATGGGTTTATCTCTGGGCTTTCTATCCTATTCCATTGATCTATCTTTCTGTTTTTGTGCCAGTACCATACTGTCTTGATTACTGTAGCTTTGTAGTATAGTCTGAAGTCAGGCAGCCTGATTCCTCCAGCTCCATTTTTTGTTCTCAAGATTGCTTTGGCTATTCGGGGTCTTTTGTGTTTCCATACAAATTGTGAAATTTTTTGTTCTAGTTCTGTGAAAAATGCCAGTGGTAGTTTGATAGGGATTGCATTGAATCTATAGATTGCTTTGGGGAGTAGAGTCATTTTCACAATGTTGATTCTTCCAATCCAAGAACATGGTATATCTCTCCATCTGTTTGTATCATCTTTAATTTCTTTCATCAGTGTCTTATAATTTTCTGCATACAGGTCTTTTGTCTCCTTAGGTAGGTTTATTCCTAGATATTTTATTCTTTTTGTTGCAATGGTAAATGGGAGTGTTTTCTTGATTTCACTTTCAGATTTTTCATCGTTAGTATATAGGAATGCCAGAGATTTCTGTGCATTAATTTTGTATCCTGCTACTTTACCAAATTCATTGATTAGCTCTAGTAGTTTTCTGGTAGCATCTTTAGGATTCTCTATGTATAGTATCATGTCATCTGCAAACAGTGACAGCTTTACTTCTTCTTTTCCGATTTGGATTCCTTTTATTTCCTTTTCTTCTCTGATTCATCTACACCTTTTTTTAACAGCTATAATGAGTTATCATTAACACAAATGAACTGCATGTATTTAAACTATACAGTTTATAATTTCTGACTTCATAATAAGCATACACTCAAGAAATTATCACCACAAACATGATAATGGACATCTCTAACTCTCCCAAGTTTTCTTGTACTCCTTTGTAATTCCTCCTTTAAACCCTGTCCATAACTATTTCCAGACAATCACTGATATGATTTGCATCATGCTTACGTTTCCTAGAATTGTATATAAAGAGAATAATCAATTATGTATTTTTTGTTTTTTTATATTCTTTAACTCAGCATTATTATTTTGAGATTCATCCATATTACTGTGTGTATCAATTTCTCCTCATTCTGAGTTTTCCTCTCCATATATTGTACTATAGCCTGAAAACTCTCTCCTTCAAGTAAACTGGCACAGTCACAGGGCTCACTTGTTTGTTTCCCATTTCCCTGGGAACACTTCCTGTGCTACCAGATATCCAATGTCTAAAACACATTATTTCATGTGTTCTGTCTGCTTTTTAATTTTTTAGGCAGAGGATAAATCTGGTTTCTGAAGTTCAGTCTTGGACAGAAGCAGAAATCTAATCTTCTGACTTCTAATTTTAGTTGTGTTTTTCAAGTCTAAACTTATTATTTAAGTTTTATAAATACTAATTCTCTGATAATATTTAATATTTTTAAATCATTTTTTGAATATTTTCATGAGAGTCATGGTAAAGTCTCCATTTAATTATTGCAAAATCTTTATCTCTTTGTTGGTCTCTTTCTACTGTCTATTTTTTTAAATTTTAGATTCATTCAATTATTTCTTAATGATTTTTATATTTTCAGATTATGAAGAATTTTAAACATATGCAAAGCAAACAGAAAAATATACTTAATCCTAATATACTCATCAACAATCCCCAATGATCATTATCACATAGTACATCTGGCACACCCACTTCCCTTATATTATTTTTTTTAATTACAGATATTATGTTATTTTTAATTCATATTTTGGAACTTATCTCTAAAATATAAGGACACTTTAGAAAACAATCACAGTATGATTATTATACCTAAATATTAACTATAATTACTTTATATCATAAAATATCCAGTCAGTATTCAAAATCTTTTCATGATAAGTATATAATTTTACCATTAAAAAAATTAAAGTTGGGGCTTCCCTGGTGGCGCAGTGGTTGCGAGTCCGCCTGCCGATGCAGGGGACACGGGTTCGCCCCCCGGGCCGGGAGGATCCCACATGCCGCGGAGCGGCTGGGCCCGTGAGCCATGGCCGCTGAGCCTGCGCATCCGGAGCCTGTGCTCCGCAACGGGAGAGGCCACAACAGTGAGAGGCCTGCGTACTGCAAAAAAAAAAAAAAAAAAAAAAAAAAATTAAAGTTAATGCCACTGATGGATATGTATTTTAAATGGTTTTAATGTATAGTTTCACTATTTTTTCATGCAACTTATTTATTTCAAAGACAAAAGAAACTTGGTTGTTTGTTCTGGATAATTTTCCATAGACTAGCTTTTGCAGGTTGCTTCTGAGTGGTATAGATTAATATTTACCCCTGTCCTCTATATTTTGTGTGAATCAGAGGTTGGTAAACTACAGTCCTTGAGCCAAATTTGACCGACATGCTTTTGTATACTGTGCAAGCTAAAAATGTTTTGTCATTTTAAATGGCTGAAATAAAATTTAAAAAAAAAGAATATGCAACAGAGACCGATCTGGACAACAAAACTTAAAATATTTAACTCTTTGAACCTTTATAAAAAATTTTTTTTAGATCCCTGCTCTTAATGAATAGCTGATCCAAACTTGCATTGATTCATGTTACTTTTTTTGTTTTTCAAGGTAAGGCTTTTTCATAGGTTGTCATATGGCATATGATATCTGCTTAACTCTTAACTGGCTAGATTTGATTGACTGTCAGACATTGCAAATGAAAAAAATTAGAGATTCATAATCTGAACAACATTATCTTCCTCCAGAGAAGACTTAGTGTTCATTTTACAAGTTATTTAGGTTAGGGGCAGATTATCGTAAATCAAGCAAGGAATGTACTTATTCAGAGCTATGCTTTAGTTCTTGTAGGGCTAATCTATTTTTATTTCACCAGTGCTCCTTAAGGTGTATTCGTTTCAGGTACTAAATGAAAGCTTGGAGTGTTTATCAGGGCCTATCCTCCTTTTGGGGCCTTGAACTTCAATCAATTTCCTCAACCACATGAGAATGCTGAAAATTCTCCATGTGGATCTCTCAGGGAAAAGTTGTACCAAATTTCAGATCTTCTCTTGTTACCTTTTCTCTGGGATATTAGTCCCACAAGTCCATCCTGTGTCTGTAGCTTGCCAGTGTCTTCAAGTAGGTTTGTCTAGCTTTTCCTCATGTTCTCAGCAGGAGGTTTGGTGCAAAACAAAGTAGTATACTATACCATGAGGGGAAACTACATATTTTATTTGAGATGTCTGTAAAATATCTAAAAAGGAAATGTCTTGAGGAAAATTACATATAAGGATCTGGAACATTTCCTCTGCCTGCCTCTTAAATATTTGTTTATTCCTCAATCTCTTCTCATCTCCCTGTCCTTAAGTGGCCTCATAAACTCCTATGGCTTCATTTACCATTTTTATGCTTATGCCTCCTCTTTCTAATATCTTTGGTCCAGGGCTTTCTCCTAAGATCTAGACTTGAATTTCCAGTCCTCTACTAGTTATCCATTTTGATGCCCCACATCCACTTCAAAACCAGATCTATTGATTTCTCGCCAACTCCATCAATGAATGTATTCTTTGTTCTGAGATTAAATTTTCCTTCTCCTTTAACACAGTCATCCAGTTCTTCATCAAGTCCTGACTACTCTACCTCCCAAATATCTCGATTCCATTCATTTTACTCCATCCTCATTGTTACCATACTTTTTATGGAATCATATTAGTCTTTTCAATGGCAGGTAACATAAATTTTTATTCACCATATTACCTCTAGTGTCCAGTAGAATGCCAAACACTCAAAAACATTTAATTAAGCACAATGTATTTTTATTGAAACTTGTGACACATTACTTTCACATATGTGAACTCAATTCAGCATCTTAAAACTGGAAAACAAGAGCCTTTGGAATCTGAGTTCTGTTTTCTCACACATGGTAAGGAGCACAAGTTCTAGAGTCAGATTCTGTGGATTGAAGTCTTGTCTTTTTGGTTTACAGTGTGAACTTGAGTAAGGTTTTTAATTTCTTGGTCACTTTCTTCACCTGAAAAATGGAAATTCTTCATAAGATTATAAAGATGGAATTAAATAATGGATGTAGAGAGCTTAAAGCATTGTCTGAGACATAAGTGTTCAATAAAGTTTAGCTATTATTGTAGTAATAGAATTATGTATCTTATTTTACTTTGTACAATATAAAATTTTGATAAGCATAACTTCTGTGCTGTTATCCATGTACTGAACACGGTCTTTTAAACTGGAAAGATTTTATAAATACTACCAAGAAGGAGAAAATATATTACTTCCCATAATTTACTGCTAACACATGGTATTTAAAACTAATGGTATTTTGATATAATTTATCTGGAAGCTTTAAAATATCAAATTCATAGACTCAGGAAAAATACAGCTTTTTTAATTACCAAAATTACAATAATACCTAGTTAATTTGTTATTACAGATTCATTGCTTTGGGGAAACAGAAGTTTACTTATGGTACTATAAAGTTCTTCATCCTGGATATTTTTATACTTGACATTTACTTTTTTTTAAGCTACATTTTTCTTTAACTCTATCAATTTTTAAGCCTCTTATATGTTCTAGATTTTCTGACATTTTGGAAAAAATTTTGTGTGCTTTACATGAATATCATATGCTACCAGAAATGTATATGACCTCAAGAAAAAACTAGAAAAGTAATTTTTTTTCTCTTGCGGTATGCGGGCCTCTCACAGTTGTGGTCCCTCCCGTTGTGGAGCACAGGCTCTGGATGCACAGGCTCAGCGGCCATGGCTCACGGGCCCAGCCGCTCCGCAGCATGTGGGAACTTCCTGGACCGGGGCATGAACCTGTGTCTCCTGCATCGGCAGGAGGACTCTCAACCACTGCGCCACCAGGGAAGCCCTAGAAAAGTAATTTCTGAAGCTCAAGTTTTTAAAGTCTCATTTTAGTTTTTACTAGTGATTTTAATAGTAAGTTTAATAAATTATATTAAAACTATAATCTTAAGATTCACACAATTACCTAACTAATGACTACAGCTCTGACATCTGAGTAGTACAGCTGTCTGTATTTTACAGATTGGTTAAAATTGACCACATCTTCATCAAATGGTTCTCAGTTATTCCTGTGTTTATACTCACCTAGTCATAAAATATTCAAATACATATCATATATAATGTATGAACCATAACTTCACCTTTTCTACAGTAAAATTATATATGTCCATTATAGTTATAATAACTATAACTATAGATGTGGGCATTGATTAATTCTTTTGAGAATTAGGACAGCAATATGAGTCACTGCAACCTAAGCTTTTAAAAACTGAACATATCAGTCAACAGCAGGGGGGAAAAACAATCTATACATTCATTGAAGCTTGACCTAGAAATAAATGAGAGAGTTACATTGTAATATCAATGTCTAGCTTAACATTGTAACCCTTCAATAATAAATGGGAGAAGGGCTGTAAAGCTGAGCTGTTGGAGGGGGGAAACCGACTCTTTTGATGGTTAGGTGCTTTATTAGTGTTGTTTAAATTATTTTTTCTGTTTCTGTTTCCTCCCCCTAGTTTGATGTGAGTGTGGTGGTGATGGAAGCATACACAGGGTAGAATGAAGGTGTCTGGGATGTAAGTGAAGTTGGTAACCTGAGTTGGGAGAGGCTTGAATGTTAATGTGCTCTGGGTATATTCATCACCTGAAAAATAGTGACATTCTTTACATAAGAAAGAAAACTGTAGGAAGTAGTTTGACTAAAGGTATGGACTTTATAAAAAGGAAAACACAGAACTCATTGGGGAGATGACTATGATGGAGAGCTTCTTGAAGGTGCAGACATTTTCTGTCTTATTTAATTATGTATTATTATGTATTAATTATTATTATCTTTAGTATTATGTATTAATTATGTATTATTATTATCTTTAGTACTTAGCACATAGCAGTGCAAAAGCCTATTTGTTGCATAAAATATGAGCATCCCAAATGTAGAGAAGTTTCATGTTAGTATGACTACCTGAATCCTAAGAGTCCCAGGAATTAGAGATTTCAAACAAGGCAAGGGGGTGGAAATTTGGGGTATTAGACACTTATGAGGAGAGTAGATATGGATGCACTAGTGAGGAGACTTGGTTATCTAAAGAGAAGAAAGACAGCTGTGAGTGCTTGGTGAAAAAGTAGTGAGAGTTCAGGAAATAAGATAAGAAGCATAAAAATGGTTAGATTGTCTTCAATTCAATTTAAACTTTGTCCAGACTCTGATGACAATGAACTATCACCCTAATATTGTTGAAAATTAGCAAAGGCTATTTAGTCTACCAATTAAACATCTTTCCAATCTAGCTCTTCCTTATCCCCACCACTGCAAATCTAGCAAAATTTCTCATTATCTCTTACCTGGATATTTGCAACAATCCTCCATGAGCATAGGTTTCACAAAAGCAAGGATTTTATAAGTACTGCTCACTGCTGAAC
>NW_006793272.1:3524189-3538743 GCF_000442215.2 Lipotes vexillifer
TGCTGAACCCTTAGAACTTGGAATAATGCCAAACACATACCGTGCTTTCAATTACTATCTCATCCATTCATTTTGAAGTATTTGTTTAGCACCTACCATGTGCCAGGCACTGAGGTAAAGTGATGGAGGAACAGTTGAAAACAAGGTAGGCAGTATCCCTGCCCACATTAAACTTACATTTTAGTAGGTGTATAAATGGTAATAAATAATTAGTAAGAAGCATATTTTTAAATAGCAGATAAGTTCTATGAAAAAAAAGAGAGAGGGAGCAGAGTATGTAAATAGAATATTATGGAGTTGTAGGTCATTTTAGATAGGGGTTTCTGAGGCCTATCTGAGGAGGTGATCTCCTCAGAGACCTGAACAAAATAAGAAAGCAAGTCATGGGAATATCTGGCGAAAGATCCTTTCAGAGAAAAGGAACAGCTAGTGTAAATGCCTTGGAGTGCAAACAAACTTGATATGCCTAGAACAGAGTAAAAAAAAAAAAAAGGCAAAGGATATTAAGGATTGTGGTTTAGCTTTGTTGAATAAATGCTTGAGTACAGGCACATAAGCAGCTTATTTAACTCAACCCTCTCTATCAAGGCTACACAGCTGCCAGATGTTAACCTAGGTGAAGGTGCTAGGATTCATTATAGGAAAATGTGTTTCATCGTAATTTGATCAGACTAGCAAAAAAAAAAAATTAGCAGCCTCTGTTCTTGCTAAGCAGTGCCAAATAAATCAATCTGTATCTCTGGACCTCTCTCTGCTGACTTAAGCAAAAAAAAAAAAAAAAAAAAAAAAAAAAGAGTTGTCAAGGGAAGATTAGCCAGGGCACTGAAAGGGCCCCTTGAAATATTGTACAATCCAGCTAAAGTACCAAAGAAGAGGTTGCAGAACTAGCAAAGAAATTAAAGTGAAATCTTAGGGTTAAGAAAGTCATGGATGAAAAATTGTCCTTGTTTGTCACATCTGTTCCTTTAATTTACAAAAGCTCCAAAGAGCACTGGTAAGGCCTGTGTGACAAAAGTAGCAATCTGGAGATACTTGGAGTCATAGAGAATTTTGCTTCTCCTGTTGACTAATACTGAGCTCCACATCAAGGTAAATGGTGAAGTTCAAGGGACTCCGAGGTTAAAGTAGATACTGTAAATTAGCTAGAAGTTTAACTAATAGTCTCTGTAAACCAGTAAGCTTACAGAAAGAAGTACAAACCACAAGATATGATTATAGTCAGAATCTTATGAACCACAGCAAGAACTGTGTATTCAGATAAGAAGTAATCACTGTTCCATATTCTGTGATCACTCAAGCAAGACTCTTATTTTCAGGGGAAATTGTAGCCTTGCACTACAGAATCAGGTTCAATACATGACAAAATAGTATAGCAGTTAGCCTCCCAGATTAGAACTTATTTATTAAAAATAATAATAAAGTATTTAAATTTTGAAAGCTTCCCACCCTCATCACTCCACCCCCAACAGTTGAGAGAAACATTAGCAAATTCAGAAAATGCATATTGCAATAAGGCCAGTCTTGTTAATTCTAAAGCTTTATCCAACTGATTAAAACTAACATTAAAAAGGCTTATTTTGAAGGAAATTTTTGAGTCAACTCTGTGTTTTTTTAAATTCAATAAGGGTACCTCTCCTTAAATTCATTTGGTGGAAGGGTTCAACATGCTTAGAAAAAGGCAGTTCTTTTGTTTTTCAATCATAGACAATGAAATTTACCATCGCCATCACCAACATCAGTGTCATCAAGGTTAACCAATTATTTAGTACATCAAACTGCATGACTGTGATGTGTTATCCATATGTCAAATTGGGAAGCAGGGTTTGGTAATCCAGATTTTTTACAGACCTTTTTGAGATCATACCCATCATATCATTCACTTGTTCATCAAATATATAAGCCTCTGCTCTGTGCCAAGCATACTGTGTATATTATATATATATATATATATATATATATACACACGCACACACATACATAAATTTTTATATAAATATATATATTTTTAATTGTTGTTTGTTTGGTTATTAGTTTTGTCCCAGGGAGCTCACCTTGATCTGATTCTAGATGTTCAAGATCTGGTACACAATAGTTGCTAAATAAATATTGGTTGAGTAAATGAGTGAAAGAAAAGGTCCTTCTCATCTAATAGTTTACAGTCTAAGATATCATTCATCATTAATATGAAGACAAAGGTGTAGAATAGGGCATAGATAGTAGAATAATAATATCAATACCTCTCTTTCTACAATTCTATGATTTTATGTCAAAATACAATATAAGCATATATTTCATCTGCTGGTCGGGAGTAAATAAATTCTAAGAATGGGGCAAGAATTAATTCATACTAGGGACAAATTCTAAAAATAAAGGAGGGAGCCAAAAGCTCTTTCTGACAATTTGATTAACATATGAGTTCTTCATGAAGAAGTAGAGTCCTAAGAACTGTGAAAAGATGAGAGTATGACATTGGTCATTGATTTTTTGTGCCACCACCCCTCTTTATAGTGATGGTATTGGAGCCTTAGAATTATCCATAACTTTAGGTGTATGAGTCTAGTACTCAAGAAATATTTTCTTTCTAGGTACTTTGCCTCAAATAAGGTATGCTAATAATAGATGACAGATAACATTACAAGAAGGAGGTAGCTAGCCTTTCTATAATCATGGGTAACTGAGAAAATGTAATCAATTTATTTTTGCTTAACCATTACTATTTAAAGTAGAATGATAATGTCACTAACTAGCTAAGTGTGATCACTTAACTTTGGGGGCTTTAGTTTCCTCATTGTGAAAACTGAGGTTCTTGAAAGCTGTTGCCTGAAGTCCTGCCCTGGTCTCTAATATGACTCCACCTATGTTTTCCTCTAAGAGTTTGATAGTTTCTGGCCTTACATTTGCCAAGCTCAACCTTTATACCTTTGTACTTTAAAAGCAGAAACTGTATGGTTCCTCGTTTACTTTGAATTGCCTCCCTATAAACATCACTCCACCACCACCACCCAGGAAACTCCTTTTGTTGTTGAGATAATAAATTACTTTTAATACAGAGATTAGATTTCTAAAATCAAGCTTACTGGAAAATTACTTAGCCACTTCTAACCTTTTCTGGAAGAGAGTGGCATATAAATAATAAATAAATGACATGAAAATGAAACAGCATACTTAAAAGCCCATTTAAACAAAACTTAACAGGATTTTTAAGGACATGAAGCAGAGACATCAAAATCTCTCACCCCAGGAAGTTCATTTAGTGGGCAGGGGCAAAGGGTATTCCAGGAATAAAGCACTGCAGAAAAAAAAACTTGGAGGTGAGAAGACAACTTATACCCAGAGATATCTTTAGCTTGACCAGAATGGTAAGGATGTTTAGGGTCACAGAAACTAATCAAGAAATAATGCAACTTAGTTTACCATGTAAACAAAGTGGAGTGATGGCTTGTATTGTAGTTAAAAGTTGGGAGAAAGCTAGGCAGTCTAGTAGTTATAGTCATAGTAAAAGTAATGATGCTATTACCATTTAAGTCAAGCATACTATAAACCAGGCCCTGCACAAAGCATTTACATGTATTTTTATATTTATTTCTCACATAATTCTATGCAGTTAGTACTTTTAACCTCATTTATAAATTGAGGAAACTGAGGCTTATAAAGTTAATGAAATGTTCCAATGTCATACAGTCTATGTGTGTCAGAACCTATCTAAAGGATTTGCCTCACTCCAAGGTTTATGTTCTTAAATACTATATAGAGTGTCTGTACTTTATTGTGGCTCTGATACTTCCAGGGGTTTGGTCTCCAGCTTTGCTTAAGAACTCTGTTGCTGACATATGAGTGTATACTTTTCTTTGACACTCCTTTACTTGAGCTCCATGTTCGCACCTTCTTCTATTTAGCAAACATGGCTTGTGACATGTTACAATTAACTAAAGCTCATTTTACAGTTGCTCCATTTTGTTTTCTTAATGTAGTTTTGAGTGACACATTCTGTTCCCTTGATGATATTTAGCTCAGAAAGTTGCCTAGGTTGTCAATAACATGCTTCTTAGATTGCATCCATTTTAAAAATCTGATCAGTGTCCATTTCAAAAATAACAGGGTTTCCCATTTTAGCATCAACATTAGCACTCATGATATCAAAATGAATTATAGCCATTTAGCTGAAAGATCAAGCTTGTTTACAAAATAGCAATGCAAATAGGTGTTTTGAAGAAAAACATTCCGAATTTCTTACTATTCTGTTTGAATATGCCAGTGTTCTTTTATGGGCCTATGTTTAAAATTTTCTTGTTGGGCTGCTTTTGTGAGAGTGCCTATTTCTCCCTTTCAATTCTGCTTGTAGCCATTGGGTATACAGAAAGGTACAGATTTGTCCCTCTGAACTTAAAAGTTATGTTATATACTTAAGAGTATATGAACCAGAATGAATTCATGCATTGTGCTAGGAAATAAAGATGGAGTGTATTAGAAATCCTTCTTACCTTCAGAGAAGCTGACTGTCTACTCTAGCATTACCTAAAATGTGTTTCTTGAAATTTTAATATCCATTGAAACATTAGATCTTTGAAATCATGAATATTCCCAGTATAATTAATATATTTTAAAGTATTGAAAGGTTTTAGATTTATTGGATGGGGAGGAGCTTGTTTAACTTTCTTTAACCCAGAAAAACCCAAACTTACTTGACAACAGATATTTTCCTTCCTTCATATCTCTCTCTCTCTCTCTCTCTCTCTCTCTCTCTCTCTCTCTCTCTCTCACACACACACACACACACACATTTTTATTAACATTTACAGGATGCGTATTCCAATAAAACAGGTTGTAAATGCCAGTCTACTCCATTGGGAAAAAAAGGAGGAAAAACAAACAGATGTGGTTTCTTTCTTACCTGGCATCATACCTAGGGAAAATCTTAACTTAACACCTGCATCCTTCTTAGAGGATTGCTGGGGAAAGGCATGGACTGTCTGTTGTTTATGAGACAATATTTTTATGGAGTAATTCTGTTTTTCAACTTTTTAAGGAATATTTACATTTAAAAGTAAGCTTACTGTAACTCATCCTATTATCAAAATTCTGGTCTAGACCTCTTTCATCTATCTACTGTATATTACCAGTATTAACAAAGCAAGAGGCAGTTCTAGTTCGAAAGTTCTAATTCAAAACTCATGAATCATATTTGTGCTAATCCAGAATTCCTAAACCAAATTATTGGTCAATTTTAACTCTCTGATATTTTTCTTAAATATGACATGGTTATTAGGGTAACTTGATTTCCAAGTTAACTGAGTCATTACAATTTATTCACAATAGTTAAATAATGTTTGAGCATTGCACAGTGTGAATAATGTAAATAGTTTGAATGTTGTCTTAAAGCACCAGACTGGAACAGTGATATACATACTCATCTTAAAGGATTTTGTCAACTCTGCTATACCACTTTGAGGTAGTTTTTTCTTTGCTTTGGCAAGAAACAGGGTATTTGCACTGTTCTAAATAGTTAGACAGCCAGTATTTCTCCTGTTGGTAGTTTAAATATAATTTCTAATTTCAGCTGAATTCTCTAAACAGAAGGCACCATGGCACTTTTCCAATTATGATTTTATCAATCCAAGTTACCAAAATGAGTTAGCTATTTTGTATAAATCAACAGTCTCTCAGAGGAATGTAATTTCTAGTTTCAGAACCTCAAAAGAAAGAATGTATTACAATCTATTACATTTTCAGAGGTATCACATTACAACTTGATATCATATTCTGCTTTTTTGTTGGTATTCATAATTATGTGGGTCAATAAAAAATTAGCATGAAATAGCAATGCTAATCATATCAGTAGGCATGTGCTCAAAGTCAGTTTAAATAATTTATGACAGAAAATTAGTTTAGATTTTATTATTTGTTTATATAGATGTCTTTCATGTGCAGAGACTAAGAATTCCTCAGGTTTTCCATGGTACTCAGTATTCTAATTGCCAGAAATATTACCCCTTGAAAGTGATTTACAATGACAGGAAAAGTTGCAGTGACATATATTCTGTCTTTATATATCCATTTGTTCATTTATTCATTCTGTCAACATGTGCTGAGTTCCTATTTGGTACCAAGCACTGAAATGGGTACGGAGATATACAGCTGAATAGAACACAGAGCCTGATCTCATGTTTAGTGGATAAGAAGAACCTACAATATATAAAAATGATGAGATATCTTAAGAACTTTACTAGAGATGAAAAAATGCTATAGAAACTCAGAGGCAGGAGCAAAAAGGAACTTGTATCAAAGTAGAGATAATTCTAGGAACCAGGCATCAACAAAGTTGAAGTAGAATTAGAGTATTCTTTGGGATCTATACAGAGCATAGAAATCTTTTGTTTTTGTTTTTGTTTTGTTTTGTTTTTGCGGTACGCGGGCCTCTCACTGCTGTAGCCCCTCCCGCTGAGGAGCACAGGCTCCGGACGCGCAGGCTCAGCGGCCATGGCTCACGAGCCCAGCCACTCCACGGCATGGGGGATCCTCCCGGACCGGGGCACGAACCCGTGTCCCCTGCATCGGCAGGCGGACTCTCAACCACTGCACCACCAGGGAAGCCCAGAAATCCTTTGTTTTTATTACCGCCATTATGTGAAAGTCATTTCATCAGTCATGTTAAGACTGTGCTCTAAAAATTGAAATGTTAAGTGTAACTGAATTGCTTAGTATCCAAATACTTTGAGGACCTCAGTCCCTACACTCTAACAAAATAAAATTATGTTAAACCAACATGAAGACTGACTCATAATAATGTTAGTTTTAATATCTCAGGTGTATTCAGATTTTACAACTATTGGAAAGAGTAGAAATTTGCCCTATACAAAATTAAAGACATGAATTAATTTAAATTGAGTTCAAAACAATGCAGCTTAATTTAACTTTTAATTTCTCACCTACATACACAATTATGAGAGAACCACACTTCCACTGGGTCAGGAATAACAGATGGAATAAAATGTGTAATACCCATTCTGAAATTACTGTTTGAACTCATTTAGGAATAATCTGTCTTTATAAACTGCTATTTGATTAAATAGCAATGTATAATAAAAGCATTATAAATCCTTGGTTCTTTACTTCTAAAGATTAGATCGACTTCAGAATTTAGAATCCATATGTATTTTTGTAGTTGTCAGTTCTTTAAAAAATAAAATTTTATGGCAACTTAATGAGATCATTCAAATTAATTACTACAACTACAGTTCCCTTATAGAACCCTAAATCTTCAATGCAAATGCTTTGGGTATTACACCTGACTGAAGCAAGTGTGTTATGTGCATGTGCTATGTGATAATTGAATTTGGGAGTACTTGCCCAGGATTCTGTTCGGCCATAATTGCAAGTAACCAGGGGCAGAGCCATGGAAAATTCATAATCAACAGGAGGTGTTTTGACACAGAATGGCCAAATGAGATATTTTAGCAACAGAAAGAATGGTGTGTTTCACACAAAATAGAGGTGGTGGTCCTGGCATCAGGATCAATGGAGAGGAGGAAGAAAAGAAACATTGGAAAAGAAGTTCAGGGAAAAGAAGTTGAAAAGAAGGGTAACGTGTGCATAGGTTTACTTTTTTTAGCAGAAGATAAACTTTTGAGCTCAAGTACTAATAGCTTAAGCAATTAGTATGAAAGGAGATCAGATGTGGCAAGACTCACTCTGTCACTCTTCATAATCTTTATGGATTAAAAGTAACTGTCACTGGCAGTCAAGACAATGTGTCTTTATACAATGGAGCATAAAAAAAATTGCTTTGACCAGTCAATTTAAAATCCCTCAGGCCCTTTGGGGAGAAAAAACATGTTTCATTGAAGAGTCTAGCTGTTTGAAGAACAGTAGGGATTAGATCCAGCAGGTGCAAAGAGGAGGAAAGCTTTCAAAAGAAATTAAATGTTGCTCCTACTATGATCTTTACAAACCACCATCTTGTGGGGCCTGCAGAGTTTTAAGGTTACGAGGGATATTCATAAAAACTGAAGTTTACAATGGTCTTATTATGGTCCTTAGAGGATGCCAAGGATCTAATGCAATCATTTACTAATAGTCAATCAGTTTGTTCCTTCTACCTGGAACTCTCTTACCTCACGTGACTTCCTTCCCACACCATTTAGGTCTCTGCTCAAATATAAACTCAGAGAGATGCCTCCCTGAGCTCCTCCTCTAACTGGCAATTATTTTTTATTCCTTTATCCTGTTTTATTTTTCTTCATAAGGATTTTACTACCTGATATTATATTGCATGTTTGTTTATCTTCTGCCTCCCCTATTAACATGTATGATTCTTGAAAGCATGGAACTTATCTATTTTGTTCATTGCTATAACCACATTGCCTGGAATATGCCATATGCAAGATAAGTCCTCGATAACTGTTAGTGCAAAAAACTAATTTAGAATTTAATAGTTAATGAGATTCTTTTTAGTGTGACATGCCATATTTTGTTTTTGTTTGGATGAGACACAGGATGGTTAAATTTTGTTGGGTGAAGAATGGAGAGAAAGGACCTAACCATAAGATTAATGTCCATATCAGGATAATCAGAGTGGAAAACCACAGTATGGAGTCTTGGATACCTAGGGCCTATGAAGACACTTTGGATTATCCCTCCTAAATGGAGAATGACAATCAGGAGATGGGTTAAAGAGGAGATAATGATAAGGACATCTTCTGAAGGAAGCAGTTTAGATGCAGAGGATCATAAAGGAACAGAGATAAATGAAAGAAGGAGAAGAAAACAGCAGGGTCAAGCACAGGTAAACAGAGCACCACACATTTATATTTGAGTTCTCACAAGGATCCAGCCTATTCAATGTCCAGCATTGTTATAGCTTGGGCAACACTGTCCTCCTTAGGTATCTATTTTTTAAATTGAAGTATAGTTGATTTACAATGTTGTGTTAGTTTCAGGTGTACAGAAAAGTGATTCAGCTGTGTGTGTGTGTGTGTGTGTGTGTGTGTGTGTGTGTGTATATATATGTATGTATATATCTTTATTATTTTTTGATTATTTTCCATTATAGTTTATTACAAGATATTGAATAAACTTCCCTGTGCTACACAGTAAATCCTTGTTGTTTATCTTTTTTTATATGGTAGTGTGTATCTATTAATCCCATACTCCCAATTTATCCCTCCCCACCTCCTTCCTCTTTGGTAACCATAAGTTTGTTTTCTATGTCTGTGAGTCTGTTTCTGTTTTGTAAATAAGTTTGTTTGTACTATTTTTTTAAGATTCCACATATTAGTGATGTTATATAATATTTGTCTTTGACTTACTTCACTTAGTATGATGATCTCTAAGTCCATCCATGTTGCTGCAAATGGCATTATTTCATTCTTTTTTTAATGGCTGAGTAATATTCCATTGTATATATGTATATATATTTATACACACCACATCTTTATCCATTCATCTGTTGATGGACACTTAGGCTGCTTCCATGTCTTGGCTATTATATTGTAAATAGTGCTGCAATGAACATTGGGGTGCATGTATCTTTTTGAGTTTTCTCCAGATTTATCCCCAGGAGTGGGATTGATGGATCATATGGTAACTCTATTTTTAGCTTTTTAAGGAACTTCCACACTGTTCTCCACAGTGGGTGCACCAATTTACATTCCTACCAACAGTGTAGGAGGGTTCCCTTTTTTCCACATGCTCAACAGCATCTGTTATTTGTAGACTTTTTAATGATAGCCATTCTGACTGGTGAGAGGTGGTGCCTCATTGTAGTTTTGATTTACATTTCTCTAATAATTAGTGATGCTGAGCATCTTTTCATGTGCCTGTTGGCCATCTGTATACCTTCTTTGGAGAAATGTCTGTTTAGGTCTTCTAACCAGTTTTGATTGGATTGTTATTGAGTTGTTTGAGCTGTTTGGAAATTAATCCCTTGTTGGTCGTATCATTTGCAAATATTTTCTCCCAGTCCATAGGTTGTCTTCATTTTGTTTATGGTTTCCTTTGCTGTGCAAAAGCTTATAAGTTTGATCAGGTCCCATTTGTTTATTTTTGCTTTTTTTTGTCACGTTAATCTCTTTAAATATTAAATTCAAATCTCAGTTGAATAAAACCTAATACAACTGCTTTTAAATAAAGAAAAATGAATTAGGTACCAAATAGCATAGGATTGTGGTGTGTGATGCTATCTTTTTAACTTTTTGTCTTGAGATAATAATTATTTACATGAAGTTTCAAAAAATGTACAGGGACATCCCATGCATCATTCACCTAGTTTTCTTCAATGGTAACAATTCACATAGCTGTGATATAATAGCAAAACCAGGAAAACGTACAATGCTATTTTCAGATGATCTTGTTCCCCTACACCTAACAGTTTTAGTGTAAGAAACTAAGAAACTAAGTTAGGTCTTCACTATGGGAAGTCTCATTGTTATTTATAAGCCTTACCTAAGAGAGTCAACCATAATACCCTCATTCCTACTTCTGGATTGCATTTTAACATGATCCATCTGGCATGGAATGACCTGAGATTCAGCCAGGTTATACATGCTTGGCGCACAACTGGCATTAGGGTCCTTAAACCTCCGAAGTTCAAAACCTTGAATTAGTTATGGAATATTCAAAGCTCTCTCTTTGAATTGCAACAACCAACTCAGTTTTAGCTGATTAGCCCCCATGATTTCAGTGAGTCACTTAACCTATCTATGCCTAAATTTCCTCATAATTAATCAATTTGCCTCAGAATTTTTGAAAATGTAGAAAAGGCAATCTAAGAAAAGACATTTTGAGTTGTATAAAAGTATTATATGTATGCTAAATCATCTTGTTATATATATTATTTATATATTATTTTGGATACTGAATCAACCACTTTCTGAAGTTCTCACTAGTTGTTTCATGATATCAGCCTGCCACCATTGTTGTCCTACAGGTTCAAAATACCAAGTAAGAAGGCAGACTGTGTAAGTAACATTGTATGTGTGCTTAGCATATGCCAGGAACTTTCTTGGATGTTTTAGTATATACCATCTCATTTAATCTTCACAATAACACTGTGAGTTAAATAGTAAGATCCCCTGGTCTTGTTTGATTGGAAGCTGAAACTCATAGGCTTTAATGTCTTTTTGCCCGAGGTCACTTTGGTGTTAAGAATGAAACTCACATGTCCAACTAAGTCTGACTTCTTTCAGAGCTTATTCTATCTTCTCCCAGAACTGTGCTGCTTTGTAAGGAGCAGCTAAGGTATCTCTAGGAAGTAACTTGTTGGCACATCTCAAAGGGTATAGATATAGTTTGACTGGAGTAGGCAGTTACTAAATTTTGTAGAAATGAATTTGAAGTATTTGTTTTATAAATTGACATGTATGCAAATATAGATAGCATGTATAGATACAAATCATTTCTGTTCACAACTGTGTTTTCTTTATAAGCCCACTCTGTTTCCTAAGAGCCTGAGGAAAAATGTGTTAGAAGAACATACAGTTCCATTCTCAGAGTCCTGCTTTTTAAATATTGCTTTTATGTCAAAAAGAGAGACTTTTCATATGACTTAAATATTTTGGGAAAAAAACCATTCATTTAATAAACTAATATACAGAGTGACCTAGCTGAATTTAACATTCAGACACTGGTCACCAGATCTACCTGCCCATAAACCCGATGTTACAGAGAGTGCTTTAAGCAGAAAGTAGAGCCTCATGAGCCATGTGCTGAAGAACAGTGTGGAGGGAGTAAAGGTTGATGTGAGAAAAACAGAAGACATAAATGAGCTATAATAAATGATGAATTTCAAATCACTGTCAGGGGCAGATCTTAGAAACACTGTCTTATTTTCTTAGTCCATTCAGGCTACTATAACAAAATATCACAGACTGAGTACCTTATCAACAACAGAAATTTATTTCTCACAAGTCTAGAGACTGGGAAGTCCAAGATCATGGCAACAGCATGGCTGTGTTCTGGTGAAGGTCTTCTCCCAGATTGCCGACTTCTAACTGTGTCCTCACATGGTAGAAGGGGGAGAGAGATGTCTTTGGAGCCTCTCTTATAATGGCACTAATTCCATTTGTGAGGTCTCCACCCTCATGACCTAATCACCTCTCAAATGTCCCACCTCCTAATACCATCACCTTAGGCATTAGATTTTCAACATATGAACTTTGGGGAAACACAAATATTCAGACCATTCCACTTATGAAATAGAAACATCAAGAATAGGTTTAAAGTCTAAATCTAAGGTCATTTTGGTTGTGGGGTGTGGAATATGGTAGAAGAATATGTGTTAAAGCAATCATACAAATTCTGATATGAGGACATATTCCATGTGTTGGGTTAAACCAAGCAAGAACTAGTATAAGACAGAACTTTAAGCTCTTGAGAAGAGAGATGTAAAAGCATGTTAGGTAGAGCATTGAAGTGGTAGGAGGATAGTTTTTTGGATTCGAACAGATAGGTATAAGTTCTGATTCTGCAACTTACTGGCTATGAGAACTTGGAAAATTACTTAACGTTGTGCCTCAAGTTTCTTCAGCCTCAAATGAACATAAAAAATAATACCAATTTCACAAGATTGTTGCGAAGATTAAATGAGACAGGCAATATTAAGTATGTAATACAGTGCCTAGTACATAATAAACACTGATAAGTATTAGGTGGTTTCATTGTCTTCTGGCATTTAATGACTAACTCTGAGGCCTGCCTGACTTTTTTTCCTTTAAGGTAATCTGTTTGGGAGCAGGGGTGCTGGATCCATTTAGATGCTTTCTTTTTTCCTAAAATTTAAAACTTTCAAAATGAGTAGTTTAGATTTTAATCTATTTTCTTCATTTTTCTATTCTCTGATAAATCCTTTCAATTTTTCTAGTTCTCCATTCAACTTATTAATATTTAATTCTATTGTGCTTTGTCAATTATTATTTTCCATTTGTTCTGGTCTATTTTTACCAGCTATGTGATATTGGGCAAGTTACTTAACCTGTCTGAACTTCAGTTTACTTATCAATAAAGTGGATATAATGATAATACTAACTTCATAGTGTTGTTCTGAAAGGTCAGTAAAAATAAAAAATAAAAAAAAGTAAAGCACTTATTACAATGCCTGGTATATCAATATATATTGTTGTTTTTATTGTTATTGGCATAATAATAGCTCCCTTATATCTGCTATGACGATTACTGTTATAATGTATAAAGTTCCTAGCACATAATTGGCATTCAATGAGCAGGACTGTAAAGGGCTAAAAAGGATTAGTTATTACAATGATTATTAACCACAGTCATAATAATAAAACACACAGGATTATCTCACAGTAGACCACAAACTTCCTCCACTCTGACCAATAAAGAGCTTAGCCTCTTGTGCTGAGCCGTGCCAACAAAGCAAACATGAGATAGAGCAAGTACTGGTATTTGACCAAATATGTTAACAGAAAGCAATGATGAAGGAGAGCAAAATAATAGCTATTTCAAGAAACAGGTACTGCTATGTCTCAGTGTCAGCCAAATCGCATCACTCAATGTAAATCACTACCACTTTATAAAATACTTTCTGTATTCACAACACTGTGTTATATACTGAGAAATGACTAGGATGTGGCCCCTACCCTCTAGCAAATCACAGAGATAAGGACATTCACTTAGCTAGACAGTTATAGATGAAAATAATGCAAAAGCAGACTGTGGTTAGTGCTAAAACAGAGGTGCAGATAAAGATGTCTAGGAGCATTAAAGAATGAGATAAAAGCAATTTGTTTGTTTCCACAATGGCACTGGGAAAAATAAAAATCTAGTTTCAAGGAATTGGGATTAACTAACAAGTAATAATTTAATTAAGGACAATAATTTCACACAAGCTAATTCAAGATAGAACTTATATAAATTATAAAAGCATCAATATGTTTAAATTGATTTAGTTTACAGAAATCAAGAAGGTGTATATGTGCAGGTCGGATTTGGAAAAGGGACATGATTTGTTGTCTGGAGTGATTTTGGATCTTAGTCTGAGAGATGTCCAATTGAGTAAACTTTATTGCTTTTCTGAAAACAAGGGCAAATAATGGACTGGAACCCAATTATAGCACTGAAATTGAGGAACAAAGGTAATATCTTTGTAACAAGCAATCAGTGAGAGAACAAATATGAGTGCACAATCAAAGAGTAATTATTCAGAACTATCTGGGTGTGGGGAAGCAGAGTCTTCTTTGACATAGGGGGAGATTTTACACTTCATGGTTTCAATCTTTGATAATGAACATGGGGATGAGTTATATCTCTGGCCAGCCTCCAGATATTCAAGTAATTGATATTAAGCAAAATCTGTTGTGGGGAATGTTATTTAAGGAATGTCTACAATACTCTGACAGTTGAAGAAAGGGATTTGTGCTCCTGATACCCTTTTTTTGTTTACACTAAGAAGTAGGGCCATTTGCTAGTGTGCTTTCTGACAAAGATAGAAGAGACACAATTACAGCATTTCAAAAGATTGAGTGCACTGGCACCTGACAATACATAGATGAGTCTGCAAAAATAATGGACATTCCCTCAGCAGGGAATTAGTCCGAAA
>NW_006793272.1:3538869-3540791 GCF_000442215.2 Lipotes vexillifer
AGTCCGAAAGAGATAATAACCATCAGCCAACTGAAGGATTTAAACCTACTTGAAGGATATGATTACCACTTGAAACTGGGATATAAGAGCCAAGGCTCCTGCAATTACCCAGTGAAGTGGGAAATGAAATCAAAGTTACTGAACTACATTAGTGACCTGAAGTATAAGATGAATGCAGTAAAGCTTTATATCCATGACCTCTGTAATGTGCCGTCATACTTTCCAAAATACGTTGTTCTCCTGCTGATGTATTTTGAATCTTTTGTGTAGACATGATGTTTAAGACTGAGTTGTATAAGATCTGGGGCTTTGAAATATTAATAATGGTACTAACTCAGAGGAATATTGTAATGCCTGAGTGGATATGAATGTGTAAGTGCTAAGGGTAATGTCTGGCTCAGTAAGGGCTCAAGAATAGTATCATGTGGCCATGTGATCCAGGGCTACTTTATCCCTGCTGCAATTTTCATGGATAAGCTCCCCATCCAGAGCTCTCAGCTATATTCTACAACTCTTCACAAGAAACAGCAACTTCGCTTATCTTTCACAACACAGGGAAGTTCTCAGAGAGACTCTGGTGAAGGAGTAACCTCTGAGGACTTCTCATTTCAGAAACTTCCAGAATCCCAAAAAAGAAGTGAAACAGATAGGTATACATCTGCCTGCCTATTTTCTCAACTTCTCCTTTCTAATCCCCATAATTCACTGGGGCTGATAGGATCAGAATTTCCCTTTTTATGTGAACATGACTACTTCCTTTGTGTAAAACTCTAGACCAAGTGCCTTTGCCTCTTGTTGTTAATTGTGAATAAAAGAAACTTAGGAAATCAATATCCCTCTCACTCTTTCTCTCCATCACAAGAGTGCAAATTTCTCCATATGCTTGCCAACACTTGTTATTTTCTTCTTTTCTTTTTTCTTTTTTCTTTTTTATAAATGTAGTAGCCATCCTAATGAGTGTGAAGTCATATCTTATTGTGGTTTTGATTTGCATTTCCCTAACAATTAGTGATGTTGAACACTGTCACATGTGCTTATTAGCCATCTGTATATCTTCTTTGGAGAAATGTCTATTCAAGTTCTTGGCCCATTTTTTTATTGGGTGGTTTTTGTCATTGTTGTTGGGTTGTAGGAGCTCTTTTTATATTCTGGATATTAATCCCTTATCAGTTATATGGTTTGTAAATATTTTCTACCATTCCATAGGTTACCCTTTCACTCTGTTGATAATGTCCTTTGATGCACAGTTTTTAATTTGGTTGAAATTTAATGTATCTATTTTTTTTTCCTGTGCCTTTGGTGTCATGTACAAGAAGTCATTGCCAAATCCAATGCCAGGAAGCTTTTCCCATATATTTTCTTTCTTTCTTTTTTTAAACCAGAGGTGTAATTGACATACAGTGTTGTGGAAGTTTAAGGTGTACAAGGTGATGATTTGATACATTTATATATTGCAATATGCTTACCATCATACAATTAGCTAACACCTCTATCACGTCATATGATTATAATTTTTTATGGCGGGAACATTTAAGATCTGGTTTCCTAGCAACTTTGAAGTATATAATATGGTATTAATGACTGTAATCATAGTGCTGTGCATTAGAGCTTCAGAACTTATTCATCTTCTAACTGGAAGTTTGTACCATTTGACCAAAATCTCTCCAATTCTGCCACCCTACAGCCCCTGGTAACCACCATTCTACTCTGTTTCCAGTTTGGCTTTTTTAGATTTCATATGTAAATGAAATCATACAGTATTCGTCTTTCTCTGTGTGGCTTATCTTATGTAATATAATGCCCTCAAGGCCCATCCATGTTATTCCAAATAGCAGGATTTCCTTCTTTCTCATGGCTGAATATATATATATATATATATATATATATATATATATATATATCACATCTTCTTTATCTATTCA
>NW_006793272.1:3540801-3568972 GCF_000442215.2 Lipotes vexillifer
TATATATATATATATATATATATATATATCACATCTTCTTTATCCATTCACCCATTATTGGACACAAGTCATTTCCGTACCTTGGCTATTTTGAATAATGCTGCAATACACATGGGAGTGCAGATATCTTTTCAGTGTCCTGTTTTCATTTCCTTTGGATATATACCAAGAAGTGGAATTGCTGGATGGTACAGTAATCCTAGGTTTAATATTTTGAGGAACATCCATACTGTTTTCCATAGGGGCTGCACCAATTTATATTCCCACCAACAGTGCACAAGGGTTTCTTTTTCTCCACATCCTCACCAACACTTGTTATCTCTTGTCTTTTTGATGACAACCATTCTAACAATTGTAAGGTGATATCTCATCAAGGTTTTCATTTGAGTTGCCTTGATGATCAATGATGGTGATCATCTCTTCATGTACCTGTTGGTCATTTGGATGTCTTATTTAGAAAATGGCTGTTCAGTTCCCTTGCCCATTTTTAAAATCAGATTGTTTGTTATATAAGTTCTGTATATATTTTTGTATTAACCCCTTATCCAACAAATGGTTTGCAAGTCTTTTCTACCATTCTGTAGGTTGCTTTTTCATTTTTTCATTTTATTTCTTTTGCTGTCCAGAAGCTTTTTAGTTTGAGTCCATCCCACTTATTGACAGGCTTTTGTTTCTTGTTTACCCATATGTTTTCTTCTAAGAGTTTTATAGTTTTAGCTCTTACATTTAGGTCTTTAATCCATTTTGAGTTAATTTTTGTATATGATGAAAATTAAGGGTACAAATTCATTCTTTTACTTGTAGATATATAATTTTCTCAGCATCATTTGTTCATAAGAATGTCCTTTCTCCATTAAATGGTCTTGGTACCCATTTTCAAAATCATTTGACCATATATACAAGAGTTTATTTCCAAGTTCTTAATTCTTAGCTCCACTAGCTTCACTATTTGGCAGTATCAATAATATTGATAAGTTTTCTTCTTTATCTTGGCTTACAAATTTGGGCATGGCTCTATAAAACATGGAATTGTCTGTTTGGGGTTTACTTGGCTCAACTATCTTACAAATACTAGCTCTCTTTCCCCTCCATTTCTACCCCAAGCAAGGAATATCCAAGTTAAGGGCCACTGGAGAAAGCATTCTTGAGTGAAAGAGAAGTGACTGTAGCTCTGCCTTGGATGCTGATTTGAAAGGAATGTGAGGAGGAAAAGCATTAATTCTGGACAAGGTTAAAACGTTGAATTGCCTGCTGAGTATAAAATATCACATTAGGAGATATACAGATACCCAGTGTTCCATTAAAATAGCCCCAAACTCAAACCAAGTATACATTTATGTCCTGTGTTCAGTAAGAGGCTCTTGAGTCATTTACCTATGAATTAAAAGTATCCTTTGGAAAATGACATGTTGTGCTATGTGAGATATTCTCACATGAGAAGACTTGAGGACAGTAGCATAACCAGTACTGCTGAATGTCAGTAAATGGAGAGACAGCTGAAAGTCTGAAAAAGGGTAGAAAACCAGGAATAGAGACAACAAATAATGAATTTGCCAACTGGATAGCACTGCCAAGCACTGGCCTTTAATGTGGCTGGTCAAAGAAACTATTGCTGAATGTTGAAAAGCGCCTCTTGGACAAATCCACACATGGGGTCATTGCCATCTGTTTTACTGGCATTTGTTATTCCACAGATTTTACCCAGGTTTGCACAGAATGTATAAGTTTGGACTTAATAAAATTCTACTCATTGAGATTTTTTGTTTGTTTTGTTTTGTTTTTTAACATCTTTATTGGAGTAAAATTGCTTTACAATGGTGTGTTAATTTCTGCTTTATAAAAAAGTGAATCAGCTATACATATACATATATCCCCATATCTCCTCCCTCGTGCGTCTGCCTCCCACCCTCCTTATCCCACACCTCTAGGTGGTCACAAAGCACCGAGCTTATCTCCCTCTGCTATGCGGCTCCTTCCCACTAGCTATCTATTTTACATTTGGTAGTATATATAAGTATATGCTACTCACTCAATTCGTCCCAGCTTACCCTTCCCCCTACCTGTGTCCTCAAGTTCATTTTCTACATCTGCATCTTTATTCCTGTCCTGCTCCTAGGTTCTTCAGAACCTTTTTTTTTTTTCCTTAGAGATTCCATATATATGTGTTAGCATACGCTATTTGTTTTTCTCTTTCTGACTTACTTAACACTGTATGACAGTCTCTAGGTCCATCCATCTCACTACAAATAACTCAATTTCCTTTCTTTTTATGGCTGAGTAAAATTCCATCGTATATATGTGCCACATCTTCTTTATCCATTCATCTGTCAATGGGCACTTAGGTTGCTTCCATGTCCTGCCTATTGTAAATAGAGCTGCAATGAACATTGTGGTACATGATACTTTTTGAATTATGCTTTCTCAGAGTATATGCCCAGTAGTGGGATTCCTGGGTCATATGGTAGATCTATTTTTACATTTTAAGGAACCTCCATACTGTTCTCCATAATGACTGTATCACTTTATATTCCCACCAACAGTGAAGGAGGGCTCCCTTTTCTTCACATCCTCTCCAGCATTTATTGTTTGTAAATACGTTGATGATGGCCATTCTGACTGGTGTGAGATAATAACTCATTGTAGTTTTGATTTGCATTTCTCTAATGATTAGAGATGTTGACCATCCTTTCAAGTGTTTCTTGGCAATCTGTGTATCTGCTTTGAAGAAATGTCTATTTAAGGCTTCTGCTCATTTTTGGATTGGGTTTTTGGGTTTTTTTTGATATTGAGCTGCATGATCTGCTTGTAAATTTTGGAGATTAATCCTTTGTCACATTCTGAGGGCCGTCTTTTCATCTTGTTTATGGTTTCCTTTGCTGTGCAAAAGCTTTTAAGTTTCATTAGGTCCCATTTATTTATTTTTGTTTTTTATTTCCATTTCTCTAGGAGGTGGGTCAAAAAGTATCTTGTTGTGATTTATGTCTCAGAGTGTTCTGCCTATGTTTTCCTCTAAGAGTTTTATAGTGTCTGGCCTTACATATTGGTCTTTAATCCATTTTGAGTTTACTTTTGTGTATGGTGCTAGGGAGTTTTCTAATTTCATTCTTTTCCATGTAGCTGTCCAGTTTTCCCAGCACCACTTATTGGAGAGGCTGTCTTTTCTCCTTTGTGTATTCTTGCCTCCTTTATCAAAGATAAGGTGACCATATGTGTATGGGTTTATCTCTGGGCTTTCTATCCTGTTCCATTGATCTATACTTCTGTTTTTGTGCCAGTACCATACTGTCTTGATTACTGTAGCTTTGGAGTATAGTCTGAAGTCTAGGAGCCTGATCCTGGTAGCTCCATTTATCTTTCTCAGTATTGCTTTGGCTATTCGGGGTCTTTTGTGTTTCCATACAAATTGTGAGATTTCTTCTTCTAGTTCTGTGAAAAATGCCATTGGTGTATGATAGGGATTGCACTGAATCTGTAGATTGTTTTGGGTAGTATAGTCATCTTCAGAATGTTGATTCTTCCAATCCAAGAACATGATATATCTCTCCATCTGTTTGTATCATTTTTAATTTCTTTCATCAGTGTCTTATAATTTTCTGCATACAGGTCTTTTGTCTCCTTAGTTAGGATTATTCCTAGGTATGTTATTCTTTGTGTTGCAGTGGTAAATGGCAGTATTTCCTTAATTTCTCTTTCAGATTTTTCATCATTAGTGTATAGGAATGCAAGAGATTTCTGTGCATTACTTTTGTATCCTGCTACTTTACCAAATTCATTGATTAGCTCTAGTAGTTTTCTGGTAGCATCTTTAGGTTTCTTTATGTATAGTATGATGTCATCTGCAAACAGGGACAACTTTACTTCTTCTTTTCCAATTTGGATTCCTTTTATTTCTTTTTCTTCTGTGATTGCTGTGGCTAAAACTTCCAAAACTATGTTGAATAATAGTAGTGAGAGTGGACAACCTTGTCTTGTTCCTGATCTTAGTGGAAATGGTTTCAGTTTTTCACCACTGAGAACGATGTTGGGTGTGGGTTTGTCATATATGGCCTTTATTACATTGAGGTTAGTTCCTCTATGCCTACTTTCTGTAGGATTTTTATCATAAATGGGTGTTGAACTTTGTCTAAAACTTTTTCTGCATCTATTGAGATGATCATATTGTTTTTCTCCTTCATTTTTTTACTATGGTTGATCACATTGATTGATTTGTGTATATTGAAGAATCTTTGCATTCCTGGGATAAACCCTACTTGATCATGGTATATGATCCTTTTAATGTGCTGTTGGATTCTGTTTGCTAGTATTTTGTTGAGGATTTTTGCATCTAGTTCATCAGTGATATTGGCCTGTAGTTTTCTTTCTTTGTGACCTCTTTGGTTTTGGTATCAGGGTTATGGTGGTCTCATAGAATGAGTTTGGGAGTGTTCCTCCCTCTGCTATATTTTGGAATAGTTTGAGAAGGATAGGGGATAGCTCTTCTCTAAATGTTTGAGAGAATTCGTCTGTGAAGCCATCTAGTCATCTAGCCTGGACTTTTGTTTGTTGGAAGATTTTTAATCACAGTCTCAGTTTCAGTGCTTGTGTTTGGTCTGTTTATATTTTCTATTTCCTCTGGTTCAGTCCCAGAAGGTTGTGGTTTTCTCAGAATTTGCCCCTTTCTTCCTGGTTTTCTGTTTTATCGGCATATAGTTGTGTGTAGTAATCTCTTATAATCCTTTGTATTTCTCCAGTGTCATTTGTTACTTCTCCTTTTTCATTTCAAATTCTATTGATTTGAGTGTTTTCCCTGTTTTTCTTGATGAGTCTGGCTAAAGGCTTATCAATTTTTTTATCCTCTCAAAGAACCAGCTTTTAGTTTTATTGAACTTTGCTATTGTTTTCTTCATTTCTTTTTCATTTATTTCTTATCTGATCTTTATGATTTCTTTCCTTCTCCTAACTTTGGGTTTTTTTTTTTTTTGGTTCTTTTTCCTCTAATTGCTTTAGGTGTAAGGTTAAATCATTTATTTGAGATGTTGCTTGTTTTGTGAGGTAGGATTGTATTCCTATAAACTTCCCTCTTAGAACTGCTTTTGCTGCATCCCATAGGTTTTGGGTCATCATGTTTTCACTCTCATTTATTTCTAGGTATTTTTGTATTTCTTCTTTCATTTCTTCAGTGATCTCTTGGTTATTTAGTAATGTATTTTTAGCCTTCATGTGTCTGTGTATTTTGCAGATTTTTTCCTGTAATTGACATCTAGTCTCATAGTGTTGTTGTCAGAAAAGATACTTGATACGATTTCAATGTTCTTAAATTTACCAAGGCTTGATTTGTGACCTAAGATATCATCTATCCTTAAGAATGTTCCATGAGCCATTTAGAAGAAAGTGTATTCTGTTGTTTTGGGATGGAATGTCATTTAAATATCAGTTAAGTCCATCTGTGATTCCTTATTTATTTTTATTTTGGATGATCTGTCCATTGGTGAAAGTGAGGTGTTAAAGTCCCCTACTATGATTGTGTTACTGTCAATTTCCACTTTTTTTGCTGTTAGCATTTGTCTTATGTATTGAGGTGCTCCTATGTTGGGTGCATATATATTTACCGTTGCTATATCTTCCTGGACTGATCCCTTGATCACTATGTAGTGTCCTTTTTTGTCTCTTGTAATAGTCTTTATTTTAAAGTCTATTTTGTTGATATGAGAATTGCTACCCCAGCTTTATTTCGATTTCCATTTGCATGGAATACATTTCCATCTCCTCACTTTCAATCTTTATGTTTCCCTAGGTCTGAAGTAGGTCTCTTGTACACAGCATATATATGGATCTTGTTTTTGTATCCATTCAGCCAGTCTATGTCTCTTGGTTGGAGCACTTAATACATTTAACTTTAAGGTAATTATTGATATGTATGTTCCTATTCCCATTTTCTTAATTGTTTTGGATTTGTTATTGTTGGTCTTTTCCTTCTCTTGTGTTTCCTGCCTAGAGAAGTTCCTTTAGCATTTGTTGTAAGGCTGGTTTGGTGGTGCTGAATTCTCTTAGCTTTTGCTTGTCTGTAAAGGTTTTAATTTCTCCATTGAATCTGAATGAGATCCTTGCTGGTTTGTGTAATCTTGGTTGTAGGTTTTTCCCTTTCATCACTTTAAATATGTCCTGCCACTCCCTTCTGGGTTGCAGAGTTTCTGCTGAAAGATCAGCTGTTAACCTTATGGGGATTCCCTTGTATGTTATTTGTTATTTTTCCCTTGCTGGTTTTAATATTTTTTCTTTGTATTTAATTTTTGATAATTTGATTAATATGTGTCTTGGCGTGTTTCTCCTTAGATTTATCCTGTGTGGGACTCTCTGCACTTCCTGAACTTGATTATTTCCATTCCCATTTTAGGGAAGTTTTCATCTATAATCTCTTCAAATATTTTCTCAGTCCCTTTATTTTTCTCTTCTTCTTCTGGAACCCCTATAATTCAAATGTTGGTGCTTTTATTGTTGTCCTAGAACTCTCTGACTGTCCTCAATTCTTTTCATTCTTTCTCCTTTTTTCAACTCTGTTGTAGTTATTTCCACTATTTTATATTCCAGGTCACTAATCCGTTTTTCTGCCTCATTTATTCTGCTATTGATTCCTTCTAGAGAATTTTAATTTCATTTATTGTGTTGTTCATCATTGTTCGTTGGATCTTTAGTTCTAGGTCTTTGTTAAACTTTTCTTGTATTTTCTCCATTCTATTTGCAAGATTATGGATCATTTTTACTATCATTACTCTGAATTCTTTTTCAGGTAGACTGCCTATTTCCTCTTCATTTGTTTGGTCTAATGGGTGTTTGCCTTGCTCCTTCATCTGCTTTGTATTTCTCTGTCTTCTCATTTTGCTTAACTTACTGTGTTTGGGGTCTCCTTTACACAGGCTGCTGGTATGTAGTTCACATTGTTTTTGGCATCTGCCCCCAGTGGCTAAGGTTGGTTCAGTGGGTTGTGTAGGCTTCCTGGTGGAGGAGACTAGTGCCTGTGTTCTGCTGGATGAGGCTGTATCTTGTCTTTCTAGTGGGCTGGACTGCATCATGCAGTGTGTTTTGGGGTGTCTGTGAACTTATTATGATTTTAGGCAGGCATTCTGCTAAGGGGTGCAGTTGTGTTCCTGTCTTGCTAGTTGTTTGGCATAGGGTGTCCAACACTGTAGGTTGCTGGTCATTGAGTGGAGCTGAGTCTTAGTGTTGAGATGGAGATCTCTGGGAGAGCTTTCACCATTTGATATTATGTGGAGCCGGGAGGTCTCTGGTGGACCAATGTCCTGAACTTGGCTCTCCCACCACCTAGGCACAGACATGACACCTGGCCAGAGCACCAAGACCCTGTCAGCCACACGGCTCAGAAGAAAAGAGAGAAAAAAGGTAGGAAAAAAGAAAACAATAAAGTAAAATAAAGTTATTAAAATAAAAAATAAAAATTAATTATTTAAAATAAGAAAAATTAAAAAGTAATTTAAAGAAACAAAGAAAGAAGAGAGCAACAAAACCATAAAACAAATGGACCAATGATAGCAAGCACTAAAAACTATACTAAAAAAAAAAAAAATCAGACAGACAGAACCCTAGGACAAATGGTAAAAGCAAAGCTATACAGGCAAAATCACACAATGAAGCAAACACATACACACTCACAAAAGAGAAAAAGGAATATATATATATATATATATATATATATATATATATATAAAGAGGGGCTTCCCCATTGGTGCAGTGGTTAAGAATCCGCCTGCTAATGCAGGGGACACGGGTTCTAGCCCTGCTTTGGGAAGATCCCACATGCCGTGGAGCAACTAAGCCCATGCACCACAACTACTGAAGCCTGCACTCCTAGAGCCCTTGCTCTGCAACAAGAGAAGCCACCGCAATGAGAAGCCTGTGCAGCACAATGAAGAGTAGCCGCTGCTCACCGCAACTAGAGAAAGCCCGTGTGCAGCAACAAAGTACTGATGCAGCCAAAAAGAAAAAAGGAGGAAGAGAGCAACCAAATCAATAAACAAATCTACGAATGATAATAAACTCTAAATACTAAACTAAAGTAAACATAAAACCAGAAACAAATTAGATTCAGAAGCGAACCCCAAGTCTACAGGTGCTCCCAAAGTCCATCGCCTCAATTTTGGGATGATTTGTTTTCTATTCAGGTATTCCACAGATGCAGGGTACATCAAGTTGATTGTGGAGATTTAATCTGCTGCTCCTGAAACTGCTAGGAGAAATTTCCCTTTCTCTTCTTTGTTTGCACAACTCCTGGGGTTCAGCTTTGGATTTGGCCCTGCCTCTGCGTGTAGGTCACCTGAGAGCATCTGTTCCCTTCCCAGACAGGATGGGGTTAAAGTAGAAGCTGATTAGGGGACTCTGGCTCACTCAGGCCAGGGAGAGGGAGTGTGGGGAATGTGGGGTGAGCCTGTGGCAGAAGAAGCCAGCGTGACATTGCAAAGGCCTGAGGCAAGCCTTGTGTTCTCCCAGGGAAGTTGTCTCTGGATCACTGGACCCTGGCCGTGGCAGGCTGTACAGGCTCCCGGGAGGAGAGGTGTGGGAAGTGACCTGTGTTTGCCCACAGGCTTCTTGGTGGCTGCAGCAGCAACCTTAGCGTTTCATGCCCGTCTCTAGTGTCCACACTGATAGCCGCAGCTCGCGCCCTTCTCTGGAGCTCGTTTTGGTTGTGCTCTGAATTCCCTCTCCTCGCACACACCCCAAAACAATGGTCTCTTGCCTCGTTGGCAGGTCCAGACTTTATCCCAGACTCCCTCAAGGCTAGCTGTGGCGCACTAGGCCCCTTCAGGCTGTGTTCACGCTGCCAACCCCTGTCCTCTCCCTGCTATCTGACTTCTGAAGCTGGAGAGGACAGGGGTTGGCAGCGTGAAAACAGCCTGAAGGAGATCGGACGAAATCCCTCCGCTTTGCCCTCCGCACCCCTGTTGCTGCACTCTCCTCCGTGGCTCCGAAGCTTCCCCCCACCCACCCACCCTCCGTCTCCACCAGTGAAGGGGCTTCCTAGTGTGTGGAAACCTTTCCTCCTTCACAGCTCCCTCCCCGAGGTGCAGGTCCCGCCCCTATGTTTTTGTTTCTGTTTTTTCTTTTTTCTTTTGCCCTAACCAGGTATGTGGGTATTTTCTTGCCTTTTGGAAGGTCTGAGATCTTCTGCCAGCGTTCAGTAGGTGTTCTGTAGGAGTTGTTCCACATGTAGATGTATTTCTGATGTATTTGTGGGGAGGAAGGTGATCTCCAAGTCTTATTCATCCACCATCTTGAAGGTCTCCCCACCCATTGAGTTTTGAAAATCCAGGCCAAAAGGCTTTTGACTGCTTTAACTTAAAACTTTATTAATTCATAAACTGCATCCAAAATTTAGTGCCTCTGATTTTGTGACAGCAATGAATATTTTAGATGTGTATTTTCATTTTTAAATATTTTCTGAATTTATTATAACATAAAATTATTGAGATGAGGAAGAATATAGTTTATTCACTACTGACAAACATCTTAAGCAAGTTATATGATGATGAGAGTAAAGTAATGCAGTTGACGTTTTCTTTTTCATAATATCTGGCACAAATCTGGATTCATAAAAGATCTTGAAAGGCTACAATAAAACAGCCTTCAATGTATTCTAGTGAAATTTAGTAAGATACTCAGTTATTAGCTTCATTAAAACACAGTGAGTTCATTATATCCCAATCTGGCAGAAACTTTCATTGCACTGAGTTTGTATTACTTCATATGATTCAGTTTTTTTCCCCCTCCTCCAAACCACATCACACCCTTAGTGCTACAGTACAGCCAATTAACACACTTTAACTGCCTATTTGCAATACATCATTTTTAAATTACTATTCTGAGAGTTTGCTTTTTCTTCATTTTCTTCATCAGATCATTGAAGTAAGTCTCCAAGGCTTCAGATATTATACTTGGTTATACTCAGAGTCTTGAAGAAATGCTATTCTAGGACTACGAAGTACTACCATTCTGAGTCATTATACCTTCCCTGTGATAAAAATATGATTCAATGCTATTCTTTTCTTTGAATTTATAATAAAAATATATGGGAGTCTCATAGAGACAAAAAATCTGTAATAGACTGTAAGCTTCTTGAGAAAATAATTATGATTTTTATGTTCATAGCAGCTACAATTTATCAAGTACTTATATCAGCTGCTCTTCTAGGTTAGATTTGCTATCTCACATAACTTGACAGCTGAATGATGTATGTGCTATGCAATTATCCCCATCTTACATATGGAAAATAATGAGGCTCTGAGGGGTTAACAATTAGCCCAAGGTCACAAACCTAGTAGGTGGTGGAACAAGAGATACACTCTGGTTCTAACTCAAAAATCACACTTTATACATTCTACTAAGCTGCTTCTCCGGGCCTTTGTTTCCCTAGGACCTAGGACAGTGCTTAGCACTGAGTTGACACTCAAATATTTGTTGACTCTAGTATTGATGATGCTAACAAATCACCAACAGGTAGTTGCAGTTTAATGCTGTTTTATTTCAATATTGTTCTTTTTAATAGCCATTTTTGGCTGGATTCAACTATTGTTTTATTTTGTTCATTGTCAAAATGATTTATGAGCACACATAGCTCAAAGAAGGCTGAAAAATAAATGTTTGTCTTAGCTACAGGGAAGCCAGTAGAGGGGTTAGGATGTTAAAATGAAATTTGGCAATCAAAGAAAGCTGACAGAAGAAGGAATTAGGAAATAGAAAACAAAAAATTAAAACTCAAGAAACAAAAAACAAGTGCCTGCACCTCCTCTTGTTTTCTCTATTTTGTTTGGTGCCATCCACCCTCATTCCCCCAGTTATACAAGCTAGAAACTTAGGACACATTTATGGTTCTCCCTTCTTTTTTACCTCCTTTATCTTACTTAATAACATGCCTATTCTGATTACTACATATATTTTTATAATCTGTCCTCTCCTCTTCTCTCCTGAAATCACTTTCTGTTTTATTTCTCACCTGGATCAAAACCTTTCAAATTAATCTCCCTGCATTCATATTCTTCCTCTTAGGTTCTTTGTCCACAATTATAAGATTGACATCAAAATTTCAAATCTTATCAGTTCACTTACCTCTTTTAAACTCTTTAGTGGCCTCTCTCCAACTCAGGGTAAACCTATCCTACCTTTCTTTTTAAATCCATGTCTATGTGTTGCAAACTGTGAAACCAATTTGGACAGTGCAACAAATGCCAAGTTTTTGTGTGTGTTGTTGTTCTGTAAATATTGGTAGCCTCTGGTGGTGAGAGGTAGCTGGGGGCTGTATGTTATATCTCCCACATCCTGGCTATTAGATGGTACGCTACAATGAAAGAAAGTCTCAAGTTAAATTCCATCCAATGTACAAACATTCATTAGGAAGGAAACAAACAAACAAAAAACCTGTATAACCGGTTCTATAGCTCTGGGAGACCACACTCTCTGATCTAAGGCCAAGACTCGCACTTTGCATGAAAATCACATTCTGAGGAAGATGCAATGAAGTACCAATGGTAGGACTAGAGAGCTTGGCAGTGGATTAGGGAGCAGAAGACTGAGAAATGTAGGTATGTGAGACCAAAGGAGCTCTGGACCTCCAGATCTTTGTTGCCTTTTAAAACCTCATGCAAGATTAAGCAGGTCTGATATATCACTTCTAACAATAACCTATCTTAAACACTATTAATTTTATCAACTGAAATGTATTTTTATACCCCTGAAGATGACGAGTAGACCCTATCAATACAGCTCTTGTTAAAAATGATCAGTAACTTGTCCTTAAGGTTGTATTTCATGTGTTATTTGACAACCCCTACAGTGATTATTTCAATTAGGGCACTTCTAATACTATTTAACTGCGCCTATAATACAACATGCCCACTTTCATATACTTTTATCTCTAGTGACATGCAAATGCTTGTAGTTTCTTCACTGATTCACCCACAGATGTTTAGGTAGTATTTCCTATGTGCCAATCACTGTTCTAGACCCTGAATATATAATAGTGAACATGGCAGACAAAGTCCCTGTTCTCATAGCAGTTATATTTCAGTGCGGACACAGAAAAAAAAACACACACACACACACACACACACATATATATACACAAAAAACAAATATAGCGATAGCATATACAGTACAACAACAATAATATCAACAATATTTAATGAGTACTTTCTGTGTGCCAAGAAATATTCTAAGTGCTTTACATGTATTAACATATTAATACTTATTAGCACTATGGTGTGGGTTCTATTGTGGTCCCCGTTTTACAAAGGAGGAAACTAAGATACAGACTGAGCAGTTTATCTAAGTTCAAAAAGCTAATAAGTGGTGAAACATATTTCAACCCAGGCAGCCTCATACTAAAGTATATGGTCCTAGTTTTCATGACACACTGTTTTTCATTTGATACTTTGGTATGTTAAAACCCTAGGGAAATTGTCTGATCTGGCTTGGTAATATGCCATCCCTTGTATGAACTGCTTTACCGAGGGGAATGGTATATCATGACCCTGTGATATGGCAAATGACATATGACCCTGTGTCTGGGTCATATGCCTACCCTTGTAGCAATGGGGGCAGTGTAATATGCTTAACAGTCTCGTCGTAGAGTTGGAGTGAGAAACATGGCTAAAACAAGAAAGGGGAAAGCAGTACAGAACCGATGAAAACAATAGAAACCAACCTTTTTCATAAATGTTATTTCTCACCTTTGCTTGTGTGTTCATTATTGTTTTCTTTGGTTGTCATGCTCTGTCCAACATTCTCCCACAAATAAACACCTCAGTTTAAAGAATGGCATAAGGTAAGATCTCTACTTAGAAACTTTCCATTATCACCTCTCTTAAACTGAGTTATGTACTTCTTTCCTCTGTGCCTATAATATCCTACACATATCTCTATCATGATATTGTCCTCATGGCATACATTTCTACTTCCCCCAGTATACTGCAATTGCCTTTAAAACCATGACGCTTCTTTATTCATCTTTCTCTTCCTAAGGCTTAACCCAGTGCCCAAACATATTGTTAGAATTCAGTAAATGTTTGTTGACTGAATGGCAGATTTGGAAGCCCCTTGGGATAAATCAAAAGCAAGGGTCCTATGAGTACTTGAGTTCCTGTAATAATATGTTAAGAAAAAAAATCCTAGTAACATGGTCTCTCTGGTAATAATTCAATTCTTTCAACTAAGCAGCCTGCCAAAAACAATGCTTTTATATTGGCTATTTTATGACTTTCAGAGAAGTTAGAATTTCAAGCTTATGTAAGTTTATGAATTACATAATCATGGAAGGATAGAGCTGGAAAAGTCTTTAGAGGTTGTTTAGTCCAGTACTTGTCATTTAATAAATAAGAATTCTGAAGTGAGATATTTTATGATAAAGTACACAGAGTAATGATGCTTGCAGAAGAGCCAGGAATAATATCCAGATCTCAACTACTACCCTAGTCTCTGGTGTTTTACCACTTCAACTTTCTTGACTGATTTTACCTTTGACATACCTCTGGCTCCCAGCTACATAGTGTTCTCTGATATTATCTGATTGCTTATGTCCCCCTAGAATCTTTTAGCATTTTAACAACTCCAGACATGCATCATGACTTGACCTTTTGTTTTTCCTTTCCCTTGTCCCTCCCTAAAACCTCAGATATCAAAACTTAACTTGTTCTAGGAACCCAGATCTCTATTTTCTCAAGTCATGATTTCAAACTAATTCTGTGTCAGTGGTAATTGTTAGAAGACTCTCTTAATCTATGTTTCCCTGTTTTCTGCTGCTCAGTACAAGTATTGTCTCTAACTTTATTACTTCCCTGCCTAATAGGGCTTCAGATCGTCCAATATGAGGTGTAGCTACCAAATTCTGAGAAATAAGTTTACAGTGGCTTTTATACCAGGAAGCTAACAAAGCAATGTCACACTCTCATTCTAGGTCCAAGGTTTAAGGAATCAAGTTTGTATATCATAGTTGAGTTTGCCTATTGTGTGATTCTGTATGATTAACTCCTCATTCAATACCTCTAAGCAGGAGACAAATCCAGTGTGAACTAGGACTGTGTATGCCTATTGTGCTGGTCATCTTTTCCCTCTTCTTTATCAGTGGGAGAAATGTGAAATCTATAAGAATTAATAAGAATTAGGCCTGTGGTCATTTGTGGTTGAACATGTAAGCTTTTTCCAATGGGGAATATGAAGTAATACAGCATTAATGGTAAAGTACATAAAATCTGGAGCTAGAATGCCTCGATTCAAATTCTAGCTCTACATGTAATGTCTGTGCAATCTTGGTCAAGTTACTTAAACTTGTTGTGCCTCAGTTGCTTCATCTATAAAAGAGAGATAATGAAAATAGCTGTCTCATAAGGTTGACCTGGAGATGAAATTTGTTAATACTTTTAAAGTGCTTATAATAGTACGTTGCACACAGTAAGTGCTACATTTTCATCATTGTCTGAGTCCAGTGGCAGAAATCATGTAATTAATTAGCAATGTTTTTGCTGTGGTTCTAGGAGAGAGGTGACTACACATGTCATGAGTGTGTCATTCCTGGTGGAGACAAAAGGAATATATAAGCTCAAAGAGGCTACTTTTAGAAAGAATTACTTAGCTGTAGCCACATAAAGACTAGACAATCCAAAGTTAATTGAAATAGGTATAATTACTTGAAGACCCTGCTCTAGCATTGTAAGCAGGAAAGAAGAGAAAGGCAATGACCCAATTATTTCAAAGGTGAGAAAGAGTAATCATAGGAGAGCAAATTCTATAATTTACAAACTAGACTACAATCTAAAATCTCTCATGACCATTTGAGAAGACTTAAAAATCACAAGGACACCATGAAAAAGGAAGAATATGAAAAATTATAGTGCCAGTGACAAAACTGGATGGGGTTAAGAGCCAAAACCTAAACATTTACCTGTACTTAAATTTATGCGATCTGGAGAGAATTATAATGTATGTCAATTAATATCTGCTGGTAAATTTAGCATAATCCAATCACAACCTAGAACAATATCTCGGCTTGACCTTGTGAATTCAGCCTTTTCTAATGAGTTCTTCCCCAAAATCTGAATTATTTTTCTGTTTCCACATGCTTCTACTGTCAATGCAACCTGAATTTTCTCTGAGCTCTTGCCATCACTTATGAAACAGTAACTCTCATTTGGTCCACCTGGGATGGATTTTGTAGCTGCATGATTTTAGGCAAGTCACATAATCTGCCAATCAGGGAAAATACTATGCTCTGCCTATTTCTCAGAGTTGTTACCTTTGCAGAGATGTAGAAAACTACTACACAAATTGCTAAAATGTTCCTTCCCTTTTATAAAAAAAATTAATAAAATGTCTTTAACATAATTGTATAATCAATGAAATACTAATTTAATAGTAATTTAATATGAATACTAAATTTAATAATTTAAAAAATTTAAATTCTAAACTTATCAGGATAAATACTTATTAATATTAGGGAATATATTATTACTTTTAGGATTAGGATAGACATGAATTTTGCTGGTGAATGAGAAGCTTATTGATAGTCTTATGGGTCTCTTGTGAGAATTGTTTTACATAAAAAATATTTAGTCATTGCTTATAAAATCATATTAATCTCGTAGAATGGAAAACCACTTGATCTTGTTATTTTGTATCTAGTAATGAGGCAAAAATTATCACTGTGGATTCTACATGGGTTTGCATAAATGGCCAGTGGACACTGCTTCCTAATCAGGTGCACCAGGAGAACCAACTGCAAATTTTGCTTATTTCACGTCTCAACCATTTTCTTTTATATTGCCAAAAGATTGTGAATACTCATGGATGACCCACGTAGTTGAGCAACAGAGGCCCCAAAACAAGTTTTAAGCCCATGATGTTATTCTTTGCATTTGGCCCTTAGTGATTTTGCAATTCTCCTTCTCACAAAGGTAGCTCCCCCTATATGGATCCCCCATCCCAGGAACCACTTCATACTCTAAATCGTACCCTTTTCTCTTCTCTCTGTAAGAATTTACCCATGTCTTGCCCTACTGTGTTAGGAACGTTTGCTGCTTTACAAGTTAACATATATCGAATTTCATAAAGAATCACAGGGAATGTGCTAGGGACAGAGCTTCCTTGAGTGTGATATATGGAGAGCCAATTCACTGAGTTACTCTGAAAAAAAAGTCTGTGGTTAAATAAAATTGGGAAATGCTATATATTATATCACACTCTTGATAATTTAAAATGTACATTAGTATACTTGAAGGTCAAAAATCTGGTTTCACTTTATTTAACACCATGTTTCCCACACATATTTGAACATGTGACCTTATTTTCAAATAACACTTATTAATGTGTCTCAGGGCACTAATCTTCCAGAGAACACACTTTATGTATTAGAACACACACTGTACTAGAAAATGTAAATGACATATGTCACTCTTTTTTCATAGCATGTTTACATCTAGCAGAGATTTTATAGATAATTTTTAACTCAGAGATTGCCATATTTTCACAGAGAAGAGTTCTTTGTTATTCTCCTTTCTTTGCTATTCCTTTGCTATAGCATTTAAGATTTCTTATGATTATTTTTACACCTGGATCACTTTTATGCTGCCTAAAATTCATTCTTTAGAATTTCCTTTAGTTAAGGTCTATTTGTCTGAAAATGTTATTATTTCATACTAATCATTGGCAGATGAGTATATTTCAGTGGGTATGGAATTCTAGGTCTGCAGATGTTTTTACAGCAGTTTAAAAATATTATCCCACTGTCTTCTGATATTCATTATAGCTCTTGAGATGTCAGCTCTTATTCTAATTGCAACTGTTTTTTAAAAATCTTCTCTTTACCTTTGATCTACAGTTTCACTGTGATGTGTCTTAGTGTGGATTTATTTATAAATATATTTTATATATACTACTTAGATTTCATTGAATTCATGAATCAGTAGACTAGTATTTTTTTATCACTTCTGGAAAGTACACCACCATGGAAGAGATACTCTTTATTTTTCATATACTTAGAGAGCACCTAATAACCTGGTTGTGTGTTTATTCAGTGTGAGGTTGGGTTGTGGTGCAGTGGAGAGAGTTGCTAATGGTGGGAGAGAAGTGGTCCTCTGAAGGCCAAACAGTTTATGTGGTATGGCTTCTCACAAAGGCACATTTCTCAATAAATAACTTACCACAGGGAAGAGCATAGGCAGTTCATGCCACCCCAGAATTAATCAGTTGGGGATTCCCATGTTGATGCCAAAAACACCCTAATGATGAGAACTGGTATGCTGTAGAAGATGGGCATATGGTAGGGAAATTTGTTACTTGTTTGCTTGTTTGTGAACAGGAGTGGTTCCACAACTCATAAAATTCTTGATAGGAGGCTGCCTATTCTATTTAGGTTAAGATTTCACCATGTAGGGCTTCCCTGGTGGTGCAGTGGTTGAGAGTCCGCCTGCCGATGCAGGGGACAGGGGTTCGTGCCCCGGTCTGGGAAGATCCCACATGCCACGGAGCGACTAGGCCCGTGAACTGTGGCTGCTGAGCCAGTGCGTCCAGAGCCTGTGCTCCGCAACGGGAGAGGCCACAACAGTGAGAGGCCCGCGTACCGCAAAAAAAAAAAAAAAAAAAGATTTCACCATGTAGCTAGATTTGAGTGGTAAATAGCTTTTTAATCCTCTCAGAAACTTGTATTCAAGCATTGCTACAGTTCACCCAATTTCTAATTTCTTAAATGTTATTTGGTAGTACTAAGCTTTTTTAATGTTAAAGCAGAAAAAACTTGGAAACTAAGCTAAACTTTTGGAGATTGTATTTGGTCTCACCTTCATGCCCTCCTTAGGTATGGATCACCTCCTTTGGGCCACTAATTCTGGCTGACAGGGTATTCAAAGATAGTGCTATTCAAACTCAGCCTTTAAAATTGTTTTCAGAGGAACCAACTGGATGCCTTTAAAAATACTGTGGCCCACTAGGGATCATTGTTGAATATAGTAGTACCTAAAAGCCAAAGGAGTGAAAAGTGGCACCTGAAGATCTAAATATTAGAAAAAAATTTCCAGTAGACATAGGGTGAAATGGCACATTGTGAGGGAAAGATCAAATCACATTATCAGAATATGCCTGTCACATCTCCTTTGAGACCGATGGTTCCAAGGAAAGAAGAAATAATCATTATGAAGAAAGACTAGACATGAGCAAAGATTGCACTTTGATACTTTTCATTAGGTGATCATAGTGGTCATTTATTCAACATACTTTTATTTACTTTTGAAATTTGTGCCAGGCACTGTGCTAAGCTCTTGGAATGGGCCCTTGAAAGATATTTGTGTTTGGGAGGTGTGTTTTTCCACTGTAAAGGCTCAATTCAATTAACAAAGAGAACAGGTGAAATAGAGATTAGGAAATCATCAAAGAGGAACAGTTGAAAAATATTTCCTGGAATGGAAGGCTAGCAGCCCCTTAATTGACAGGACCTATTAATTGTCTAACACAAAAATAAATATATAATAAATAACCCACATTAAGGCAAACAATCATAAAATTTAGGATTCTGGGGACAAAGATTAGCTTCCAAAGAGAAAAATAAGTTACATTCAAGGGATCAAGAAGCAGAGTAGCTTCAAACTTCTTAATATTAATACCAGAAGCTAGAAGGCAATGTTCAAGATCCTCAGATAAAATGATTTTAATCTAAAATTCTGTGTGCTGTCAAACTATCAGGGCATATTTTCACATATTTTTTTACACATGAAAATTCAAAAATTTAAAAGCACTGGAGGAAGTATTCTACCAAAAAGAGAAAGTAAGCCTAAAAAGTGGGATCCAAGAAGCAAGTGTTTTCATGCATGAGAGAGTAACAGAGAAATGAAGAGAATTCCACTAATGATGGCCAGTGGAAGTCCCAGGATAGCCATTATTCAGCAGAGCTAAAGTGCAACAAGTTCAGACTAGACTAGAAGAATGGAAAGCTCCAGAAAAACATGGGACCTAACAGATTACTAGACTGGTTTAAGCATGTGTGAGGCCATAGGAAAAACTTAGATGTAATTCAAGGAAAGTTTAACAAATCAAAAATGTAGACAATTATTAAATCTAAGGGAGAATATGCTGTATGTGAAAGGAAATGTTATCAGGAGTGCTATGTTCTTTCTCTCAGACCCTGAAGCCATTCACCTAAATTGAGAGTTGGCAGTGCTCTTTGACCATGAAATTATCATAGGGTGACCATAAAATTAATTGTCCAAATTTGGAAACTTTTGAGAGTGAAAAGGATGTGCTATTAATATTTAATGTGGGACAAAAGTCATAAATTATACCTCTCCTAAGCAACCTGGGACATATGGTCATCCTAGCTGTCATGAAAATACCACTTTCTACCTGGTGGCAGCTTACTTTTAATTGCAGTCAAAGTACTCAGGAGAAACCTAATTGCTGATCTTGGAATCTCCCTCTTAAAATGTGATTAAAAATATCACAATCTACTTCTGAAATAAGAGTCAGATGCTTTATTTGCAGATGTTCAGGCATACATACCTTACTATGTAAAAACAAGTAAAGAAAAGAATTCTCATTCATGAAAAGTAATTTGAAAATCACATTTTTATAATAGACATTTTTTGTGGTTTATAATAAACAAATGTTTCATAAATTACTGATGTTAGCAAACATGGATTTTAAGAGAGTTTCTCAATAAGGCTCCAAATGTAGATATCCTATTTAGGCTAATCTTAAAGCTCTAACAACTTGATTTCATTAACTAATGAATAACTACCATCTTCCTACTTTTTTATCAGTTCTTCTCTAGTCATTAGCTAGGCTAATTCATTAATTATATTAATTATGTAGTGAACCCTCCTTCCAACCCCACTATTCACTCAAAATCCCTATTGTGCATACACAGTGTTTTTAAAAATACATAAGTGAACCATTATAAAGGGTCAAAATCAAAATATTCCCTAGTTCAACAACATGACCAAAGCTCTGTGACAGTTCTTCAATATTAAAGCTAGATTTTTTTTTTAAGCTACATTGTGAATATATTTGTAAGGATTTGAATTGTGATTTCCTGACAAGGGATCAAGATATTGCCATTGTTCTTGTCATTCAAAGCTTTTCCCATCAAGTGTAACATGAACAGAGGATGGGCTATTATCTTCATCTTCACAATATTTCCATTTGATAAATTCACGTGACCATTTTGATGTGTTTTATGCTATACATAAAGAAGATTTAGTAAAGAAGATTCACGGCTTCAAAGGTTTATAAGGTTTCTGTGATGTTTACTTTAGTTATGAATAAATTTGCTCAAGTGAATGGACATAACTATTAAATAAAACCACATATATAGCACTACTAATAGAAAATATTTCTCCAAACTTAAGTAGATATTCACATTATTAGAAAACTGCTTACCTCAAGAGAAGCTTTTCTTTGGTTTTAAGCTTATTATTCTTTTATTTCCTTTTTTAAAATTTAGGTTTTTATTTTTACTTTTTAATTTTCATTATTTTTATAGAATGAGCTAAAAAGGGGAAAGACATTAATGTTAATGTTTTTGGAATCTAATTTTTTGGAAGAGCATGTAATGACTTGAGCATTTTAATAGTGTTGTCATCTGTGAAAACTCATGGATGGTGCTTTAACTAGTGCTTATAAAATTAAAGCAATTTTAAACATTTCTCCACACTCCTGAACAATTCTAGGAATTGTACTTCCCCAAAAAACTTTATTTTTTCTAGATTGAGAGAAAAGAAGGAGAATACAGATGATTATGTTAACTTTTCTTCCTATACATTCATACACCTAGCCAACCCTGCCTGTGTCCAAGCATGCCAACCTAAATCACTGAGCCATCAGCATCTTGGGGAAGAATGAGCAAGCTTGAAAGGAAGCTATTCAGGAGTAGAGAGTAACAAAAAAATAAAATAAGTTGGGTCAACCAAAATTTAAGTAAATATCAAGGCTATATTTTGAAGTAATAAAGTTTTCACAGTTTGTGTGTGGGGGGCGGGGTGTTGTAAGCTTCTGTATGCATAAGACTGTTGTGTAGTGGAAAGTTTCTGGGAAATATTTCCAGTTTCTGAGCTCTAATTCCAGTTAAGGCTGGGATCATCTTAGGCAGGGACACTATTTTGAGCAATTGCTTGTTTACATAATCTCAGAGATCCCTATGCCCATATGGGTACACAGGAGTACTAATCAATGTAATGATGGAGTGAAAACCCTGTTTTTGTCTTTTGTAAGCTTGTACTGTTTTCTGCCTCCTAAAGAGAAACTGTTAAACACAACAGCCTTCCCACCCCACCTCCCCAGTGACTGAAATCTGATAACATGTAATTAATGCCCATGTTAAAAATGGCTATATTCAACCTCAACTCTACAATATGAAACTGGGATTATATAGACAAAGCCTAAGTCACCCGAAAGAGAGAATCAGCTTGAGATGTCTTTCCATTTGCGTACTTGAATATGTCAAAGGCAACATGAAATTTTAGCTAACTTTTGTAAACCCATCAGGCTTAAAAACCAATTAGCGGGCTTCCCTGGTGGCGCAGTGGTTGAGAGTCCGCCTGCCGATGCAGGGGACACGGGTTCGAGCCCTGGTCTGGGAAGATCCCACATACCGCGGAGCGGCTGGGGCCGTGAGCCACAGCTACTGAGCCTGCGCATCTGGAGCTTGTGCTCCGCAACAAGAGAGGCGGCGACAGTGAGAGGCCCGCGCACCGCGATGAAGAGTGGCCCCCACTTGCTGCAACTGGAAAAAGCCCTCGCACATAAACGAAGACCCAACACAGCCAAAAATAAATAAATTAATTAATTAAAAAAAAAAAAACCAATTAGCATCCAAGGAAACAAAATTGTGAGGGTTTACAAGGTGCTCTCTCCAAAGAGAAAAGGCCTTTCAAGGATGCTTGAAGGGGCTTCGTTCCCTGAATGATGGCCAGTCAGCCTTGGCAAGGAAATCTGTCAGGTGCTTGTGTTGCAGTAACAGCACAGGGTTAGGAGGCAGGCAACTTCTAAAGGCTCCGCAAAACAGCCCCCTGAAGCAATCAATCAGCAATCGACCAACTAGCCTTTCCCAAGCTGCTATTCTGTGTCAAGCTCTAATAGTTAAAATGTGAGCAAAAATTTGGAAGTTAAAAATTGGATAGTTTTTATTCTAACTCAAAGTTCAGCTTTGGCAACATTACTTAGAAATGGCCCGTTACCATTTATGCTAACTTTGCTCCAAGAGCCTCTTCCAGAACACACTCCATTCAGTTGTTAGCCACACAGATCACAGTGGTGTCAGCAATAAAAGAATTTTTGGTGGAATTGAATTATGATCCTAAAACTTGAAAGATCATGATGACCCAGACATTGATATGTAATTAAAACTAAATTTTTACTTTTCAAAGTGACACAAAACTTGAATACAAACTAAAATTAAATATTTTAGATTTTTTTCTAGATATTTTTCTTCTTTCTAGATATTTTTATTACAAAATCTAAATAGGTTAATCATTAATCAAAGCTGAACTTTGCTGGTGCTCTAAACATGAACTTTGTCTGAATTTTGGGTAACTCAGTACTGGATCTTGGACAAGATTTCTGTTATCAATAAGAAACATCCTCCCCAGTCACTCTTCCAGTTAGGCTTACTAGATTGCACCACAGACAAATTTTGGAAAACTAACTCAACAATTGTAAAAACTCTTGAAATCTTTTGGGAACTCCTGCATAAGTTTCTCACTTATAATAGCAGCTGCATAATTATCTCCATTTAACTTTATTTTTATTTATTTATTTATTTTTTTCTTGCGTTATGCGGGCCTCTCACTGTTGTGGCCTCTCCCATTTGCGGAGCACAGGCTCCGGACGCGCAGGCTCAGTGGCCATGGCTCACGGGCCCAGCCGCTCCGCGGCATGTGGGATCTTCCCGAAACGGGGCACGAACCCGCGTCTCCTGCATCGGCAGGCGGACTCTCAAGCACTGCGCCACCAGGGAAGCCCTAACTCTATTTTTAACTCTTGAAAATGTAATGTTTGTTGGTCTCTAGTTGAATGCCAAGAAAACATGTTCAGCCAAAGTGGTCAGTGTAATAGAGGTTTAGAATTTAACAATTTAGCCATTCTAAGAATTTGTTTTTAATCTCCTAAACAAACCTTAATTGATGTACACATTCATTTCTCAGATGTGGACACTAATAATATAGTGCCTTTTAACAGTGATAGTTTAGCCTATACACAAGACCAAATCTAGCAGCCTCTTAAGAAATTTTAGTCTAAAATCAAATTAGTCAAGATGAAAAAAAGTTGGTTAATTAATAGCTCATTCAAGTAAATCAATTAATCATTTGGTTGACTGATTTTATTTTTTCCATGTCACCCAGATACTTTGAGATGGTATGAATGCAATTCTTCAGGAGATAGGTGACAGATGAGACAGTGTTACAAATACAAGCCTATGATAACCTCCAAATTTAGAAATAGGATTATCACAAAGCAGTACTTTCATTGTCATTCAGAGGAAAAATTAGCATTAACAACTAGTGTTCAGTCATCTTGCTATGTTTTATTAAATTTGTTATTTTATTTCCTCTTTGTATTAACCCTATGAGGTTGATATTACTATCATAATATTACAGATGTGAAAGCTGAGACCTAAAGATATTAAACAACTCTTCTATGACTAGTATGGCGTAGATCCAAGATTGGAGTCCAGATAGTCAGACTCTAGAAACTTCTCTTTTTTTAAGGCAGTATCCATTAATGGTTAAGAGTTGTGGATCTGGAGCCAGACTGCCTGGGTTTGAATTCCTTAATTTCAGTTGTTTCAATTACTAGTTATGTAACCATGAGGAAGTATGTTAATTCTCTGTACCTCAGTTTTCATACCTCTAAAGTAGAATAATAATAGTGCCTACTTCACAGGGTTGTTAAGAAGAATTAGTGCATTAAAATCAGTAACATTTGTAAAGCCTTTAGAATAATGCTTGTTACAAGGAAAGTACTGAATAAATGATCACTTGTTATCATTTTTATTATATCATCCAGTTGATAGTTGTCAGTAATGAGAAGCTGTTTATTTTCCAAACAGAGTAACTCATTTTAAAAAAGTCCTCATCCACATGAGTTTACAAATGAATGGGACAAAATGTGAAACTAGGATTTCCTTGCCAATTTCATATAATAGTAATTTCCCCCTCAGCATTTTTAATATCAGAACTTAGAATATGTAGCATATTATTTCACTACCTTTTACAAGCCATATCCCTCTGGTACAGAATTTAAAATTTAAATTAAATTAATAAAACTAATAAATTAATTTAAAACTTTTAAATGATCCTTAACATTATTTATAATTTCAAGGTAAACTAAATATAAAGATTGAAAACAGATTAAAGTTAATGCAACAAAGGGCAGCCTTATCTCCAAAATACACTTTTCGTCTATTCTTACAACATTTGAAAACAATATGACAATATGTGCTGGGTGTCCTTAGACAAGTAATCTAGTCTCTGAGAACCTCAGTCACCTGCTTTAAAACAGGAATAAACACACAGGTTTTGTCCCCTCGCCAGGATGTACTGGGAATCAAACGAAACACTAGATATGAAAGCACTTTCTATTTGATAAAAGTCTGATCCATAAAAGAGACTATTGTGGGTGGTAACAAACTTGCAATCTTGCTGTTAGTAGCTCATTTATCTTTAGCTAAAAGCATCCGTATGTATTTCATTGTTCTCAAAGTCAAAAAAATACGATATTTTTTGTCATAGCTGTTAAGTATTATTTGGGTTTTAGGAAGGACAACTCTATGAAGAAAAGCAGACCCAGACCATTCATGAACAGCAATGTTAGCTTTCCAAATACTTTCTGATCAAGGCCCACTTAGGCAATTTTTAATTTAATGGTATGACTGTTAAGCATATCCAGTGCAGATACAGTACTTATAATTTATGATATTGTGTGGAAAATATACTGTTAATCACTGCCATTTAATTTAAGTGATACACACATCTTAGGACAGTTTTTATGGTAATAACTAGAATGAATCAGTGAATCATTCAGAATGAATATATTCCTGGTCACTGACTGCAGGAAGATTGGCTAATACGCCATATTCATTATCTGTGCAGTCTCTCCTTATTGCTGTATTTGCATGCAAATGACTTAGTTTTTCCCTCAGTTTAGGTAGAATTCTCCATTACAAGCAAAGAGCTAAATGTAAAACCATAAAAGAAAATTTGTGTGCTCCTTTTATTAAAAGTGGTCCTGAAAAATAGGAGACAGCTACTGGCAGATTAATCTCATTATCACCTTCTCACTGGAATTTTAACAAGTTTTAGGCAAAACAAGAACTATTTAATCTCATCTTGACTTGTCTTTTTTTCAAGAGTGATGGATGCAGGAAATGAAGTTATGGGGTAAGAGAACTTCGGGGTTTCAGAGGGAGAGTTGGGGAAAAGAAGGAAATAAAAGGAAAGGATAAAGAAAAGAACTTGGGAGGGGACGACAAGGAAGGAAGTCTGGAAAAGTTTGCAACTGCACAAATGTGGAAGAGTAGGCTGTAACTCACACACATACCAAAAACACAAAAACAACAACAAATAAACAACAACCAAAAAACCTTGGGCCTCATTCTTATGAGTTTACTTCTCCTCCTTCCCCCATCCCCTGTTCTTTCCACACACATATTTCAGACTTGATAAATCCCTCTAATCCTTGTTGTCATTCAGTTTAAAGCACAGAGCAGATTTTGACTGTCAGCAAAATGAGTGCCTTGCATCGTTCTTATATAAAGAACAATTTTAATGCTTTGCCAGAAAGAAAGCAGGTTGAAATACCGAAGTCTTCTTTTGTGTTCCCTATTAGAGTGTTAACATTTTAAATTGCTTCAACTGACGTTTATCTGTGAATATAAACTACAGTAAACTGTCAGAATACCGTAATAAAAATAATTCCAAATTAAAAACAAAAACAAAAAGCCTTGCCAGAGACTGGCTTACTTTTTAACTATGTCTAGAAAAGGGGATTGCTAAACAAATTAATATTTTCAAGAGGATTATAGGAGGAATGCCTAAATCACTGATTCAAGTTCTTAGTTCTAAAACCACTTTGGCAACTTCTGTTTACTGGTAAGTAAATATATACTTAAAGCATTGTAGAGCTTCAAAATTCTCAGATATTATCTATTATAAACGCTTCATTTTATAGATAAGGAAACAGAGTGTTCTTAATGGCAGATCTGGGAGCTGGGTACATATGTTTTGACTCCAGTCCTTTGGGTATTTCCACTCTTTTCCATGCTATCCATTTAAAGCCTAATCACAATCATATTTTTACTAAAACAAGTATCATCAACTGCCAAAAATTAGTTAGCTTTAAAAAATTTATCTTATTACATTGCTTCAGTGTAACTCAACTATATTTCTTTTCAAACTTAATGTGATTTAGACTTTTCACTAAATCAGAATTGCCTTCTTCCCAATTATCCTTAATAACTGAAGTGTTGTTTGTAGTTGCATCTTGAAGCTTTGCTATTTTTCAAAGTAGGAATTTAATAAACAGTAGTAAAATTTTGTTTATATTTGCTGTCCTTGTATTTTTACCACCTCAAGATAGATAATAAATCAGTGTCCCTACCATGGTTATAAAGGGAAAGGAAATTATCTATGAAAAATGATTTTGAGAAAAGTACACTTGACATTTTACTTTAGATTGTGAAATCATTTTATACCCATTATCTGATTCATGGTGTGTGGTTCGAATTTTTAAATTAATCACTCTTCAAAGCACATTCATTCCTATGCAATTCAAAACGTCAAAATAGATAAACACATGGAGGAAGCAAGCCTAGTTTATGTTAATAAAAATGGAAAACTTCCTTGAATATTTACTGAAGGGTGATTTTTTTTTTGAATGAGTGTGGGGTTATTTACATTTCAATCAATGGCTATGCTAGTCATCTCAGCCCTCATTTCAGTGTCTCATGACACATGTGTGTAGTGTCCTCATGCCTCTTTTTCACTATTCAGCATGGACTAAGCCCATGTTCTGGTTCTACTTTTCCTGTCAAAGCTTATCTTGTATTTGTTCCATTCTTTAGAGACCTGTCAGATGAGTAACTGGCAGATCTGTTGATTATTCCTTTGCATATGCTTTATGTCATCGATTCTAAGGCACACACTTTTTCTACATTCAACATCTTTGATATAGTGATGCATTCTAAAAGTCTATGGCATCTTACTGTCAACAAGGGGTAAGTTAGTTGTCATTGTGAAATTCGATCATAGTTGTTCATATGGTCATCAGGACCATATGGTCCAGTGGTTAAGACCCCGTGCTTCCACTGCAGGGGGCATAGGTTCGATCCCTGGTCAAGGAACTTCCACATGCTGCATGGTGTGGTCAAAAAAAAAAAAAAAATGTAGGAGGATACCATGATTTCCCTATATATTGTGTTGCCCAAATTAGAGATAGCTTTCTGAAAATCAGGATTTTGTAGAGAATATCTACACTAAAAAAATATAATAAACATATGATCATCACTGCAATGTGTTGTGTACTTTCCTGATACTATATGCATTGTTTTTAAAATGTCTCCAAAAAAACTAAAATGTGATTTCTCACTGAGGCAAAAGTTACTGTGTATGCAGGAAGGGATAGAAAAAGAGCAGGGAGCCTGCATTTCATATTAGTGATTGTGGTAAGCAGAATAATGCCTCCCCCAACAAAGATGTCCACATCCTAATCCCAGGAACCTATGAATATGTTATATAGCCAAGGGTAATTAAAGTTACTGATAAGAAGACCTTAAAATAGGAAGATTGTCCTGGATTATCAAGGTAAACCCAGTGTAATCACAAGGATACTTAAAAATGGGAGAGAGGCAAGAGATGAATCAGTCAGCAGAAGATGTGACTACAAAAGAGAGATTCAGAGAGATGGCAGTGTGAGAATTAGCCCAACATTGCCAGCTTTGAATGGAACCATGAGCCAAGGAATGTGGGCAGCTTCTAGAAGCTGTAAAAAGCAAAGAAACAGATTATCAAGAGACATATTCCTTCTGGATGTAAAAGGAATGCATCCCTGCTGGCAGCTTGATTTTAACCCATTGAGACCCATTTAAGACTTCTGATTTCCACAATTGTAAGATAAAAATTTTGTGTTGATTTTTTTTTTTTTTTTTTTTTTTTTT